>NW_027361713.1:14500000-14827500 GCF_039654945.1 Dendrobates tinctorius | reverse complement strand
CCCTCTGCCGGTCTGTAGCTTTATTGTCCCTAATGTCTGCTGCTTGACCTTGTTGTAATGGACTACCATGTTAGAAATTTTAAGGATGGCGGCAACATGGCGCTCACTATATCTCTCTCCTAGTAAAGCCAGAATTGAGCCCTTCTTTTCCTCACTCAAGACTTTTTTTTTCAACTCCTTTGGCATGGTTAAAAGTTATTTTTTCATTCCTGTTACTTTTGGGATACTACTAGCACTTGTTTTGCCATCCATTTTGTCCTATTGCAAGATGATTATGAACACCACAGCAGGTTTTTTTTTTATTTTTTATACTTTCCTTTGTTAAACAAGATTTGCTTCAGGTGATCACCTAATCAGAAGCACATTAAGTAGAATGAGGTGTACTCTGGCTGGAATTCAACTGACACTAGAATGGAATGGCTGTCAGACATGTAGAGAAGCTGATTTTTATAAAACTGTGCAGTGGTCTCTTAATTTTTGCCAGAGCTGTACGTCCCCAATCCAGGTATTCATGGCCTCTTCATCCCCATCCTGGTATACATGTCCCCCTCATCCCCATCTTGGCATACATTGCCCCCTCATCCACATCTTGGCATACATGGCCCCCTCTTCCCCTTCCTGGTATACATGTCCCCCTCATCCCCATGCTGGTATACATGGCCCCCTCACTCCCATCCTGGTATACATGGCCCTCTCTTCCCCATCCTGGTATACATGGCCCCCTCTTCTCCATCCTGGTATACATGGCCCCCTCATCCTCATCCTGGTATACATGGCCCCCTCATCTCCATCCTGGTATACATGACCCCATCCCCAACATAGTATATATGGTCCCCTCATCCACATCCTAGTATACACGGTCACCTCTTCCTCATCCTGGTATACATGCCCCATCCCCATTCTGGTATACATGCCTCCCATCCCCATCCTGGAATATATGGCTCCCATCAAGCTGCACAGATAAAAAATAAACCATTCTATTTTCCATCCCTCTGTGGCCTTGCAGCATTCTGTTTTGATGCCTGCAGATGATTTCAACTTGTGAGCAGCACATGACAGTGATGTGATGTGCTGCTTACACATCGAGGTCAGCTGCTGGAATACTCACTGCTCCCCACACCCGGGACTATGGGCATGTAGGAGCAGTGGATATTCATCTTCTTTAAAGAGAACCTGTCATCTGTTTTCTGAACTCTTCCTGAGTTAAAACATTAATATTGTTGTCTCTAAATGATTATGAACTTGTTTTCTTAGCATTATTTCAGGTCTGCAAACACTACATTTTTTTGTTCTTTTGACCATTTCTCATTTTCTGGAAATAAATACAAAATTTAGTGCTTGGAAATTCGAAGACATGTTGTCAGTATTTTATAGAATAAAAGAGCAATTTACATTTTACTCAAAAATATATACAAAAATATACATACACATTACATATATATACCGGGTGAGTCATAAAGGACGGATGTATTTGAAGTGGCTATAACTCACCACCAGGTGGAGGTAGAGATGTGCGGGAGGCGGGGTTATGTTTGTGAGGTGAAAGCATTGTTTTTATTTTAGTTTCAGTTTAAGCTATGGTGCCGTGGACGATAGAACATCGCGTTTTTGCGTACGACAGTTTTGTCAAGAATAATGAGTGTATCACAGCCGTTCAGCGTGAGTTTCGGCGTCATTTCAATATTCACAGAAATCAAGCTGTTCCCGCTCGTAACACTATCCTACGTTGGGTTGAAGCACTCCGTACACGAGGTACACTAATGAACAAACGACCACCGGGGGGCTCCACGAACGGCACGTACCGCTGCACAGCCCTAAGGTAACGGTGTGGTGCGCTATGGGCAAATATGGCGTGATCGGTCCGTACTTTTTCGAAGGCGATAATGGCAATACTGTTACCGTGAACTCACAACGTTATATCGCCATGATAAATAACTTCTTTGTTCCTGAGTTACGACGGCAACATATCCCCATCTCTAGTGTGTGGTTTCAACAAGATGGGGCAACGGCCCACACAGCCGGAGCAACAATGAACGTTCTTCGCCCTCTCTTCCCTGGTCGCATCATTTCCAGGTTTGGCGATATTAATTGGCCTCCTAGGTCCCCAGACCTGTCCATGTGCGATTATTACTTATGGGGTCACCTCAAATCACGTGTATACAAGCTTAAGCCTCGATCATTACAAGAACTGAAGGAAGCTATTCGAGTGGAAGTTGCCCAAATCGACAGAGTTGTGTTGGAACGTGTTGATGCCAACTTCCAAGAACGCCTTTGGAAATGCATCACTGATAATGGCCACCACATGGCAGATGTTGTTTTCCACACTTGAATTTGTCAAATGCTATTAGTATACGTAACCAAATCTGTGAATACATTTATATTTAATAAATATTTAACGATTTTATGATTAGTTTAAAAACGTCCGTCCTTTATGACTCACCCGGTATATATATATATATATATATATATATATATAGTGGTATGAAACCAGGATATTTTTCCTCCTGCACACTATATCTCCTCCTGCAGAGCCGACATCGGCATATATGTTAACAGGACCTGTGATGAAGTCATGGTCAGGTGATCATCACATGGTCTGGGTTAAAAAGCCTATCTAAGGAGTAAATGAATGAAGTGTGTGTCTCGGGAGAGGAGGTACTCCCACAGAGCTCCAAGGAGGAGCGGAGGAAAGTGCATGGTGTTGTCATGGTTCAGGACGGGATTTCCTTCTCCGTCCTGGATTTGTTGGGTTAACTTTGTATGGCCTCTTTTTGGTTTGGGGAGGGCTATTTTAACCTACTCTTGAGCCGGGCTCCTTGTCAGTGATACTTCCATTCTTCAGATGAGCCACTGACCCAATTTATACTTGTGTATACCGTTTGCTCCTCTGTGTGCTTGTACCATGTATGATTTGGCTTGTCCCAGGTTTTGTGTCTGTAAAGTGATTCTGTACCTCTGATATTTCTCCGGTCCTGACCTTTGGATTATTTTCTGACTTCCCCCTTGTCTGTGTTCCTGGTTACTGCTTTCCTGTCTGGCTTCTGACTTTGGCTCGTTTTGCATTATTCTCCTGTCTCATCCCTCGGATCCTGCGTTATCCTCAGATTACTGACCTTGGCTGTTCTGACTATTTTCCCGGCACTGCCAGCTCTTGCTCTCACTAGCTCTCTCGTACGGGGGTTGGCTCCATGCATACAATGATGTGATGTGGGAGCCGAGCCATGCATACAAGATGGGATGGGGGAAGCCATGCATAGAACGAGGGGACCGGGGAAGCCATGCATGCAATAGGGGAGCCACACAGAGCAGGACAGGATGGGGGGAGCCACACATAGCAGGGCAGGAGGTGGGGAGCCACACATAGCAGGACAGGGATGAGGGGACAATGCATTCCCGGCTTATATTTGAGTCAATAAGCTTACCCAATTTTCTGTGGCAAAATTAGGTGCCTCGGCTTATACTCAGGTCAGCTTATACTCGAGTATATATGGTACATAAATAGTGAGAAACTAAAAAATGATAGTGTTGGCCCCTTAAAATAGTCTGGGTGAAATGGTGGATGAGGATGAGGAAAAAGCCTATATGCTAAATGGCTTTTTTTCAACAGTATTTACACAAGAAAATCTCATGATGGACAACATGATCAATGATGATAAAAATTCTCCATTAAATGTCACCTGCTTAACCCAGCAGGAAGTACAGTGGCGTCTAAAAATCACTAAAGTTGACAAATCCTCGGGCATGGATGGGATACACCGCTGAGTACTGTATAAATTAAGTATAGTCATTGGTAGATGATTATTTTTAAACTTTAAAGATTCCATAATAACAGGGTCTGTACTACTGGACTGGCGTATAGCAAATGTGGTGCCAATATTCAAAAAAGAGACAAAAACTGAACTTGGAAATTATAGGCCAGTAAAGCTTAACCTCTACTGTGGGTAAAATCCTGGAGGGTTTTCTAAGAGATACTATACTGGAGTATCTGGAGAAGAATAACCCCATGACCCAATATCAACATGGGTTTACGAGGACTGTTCCTGTCGGACTAATCTGATAAATTTCTATGAAGAGGTAAGCTCTGGACTGGACCAAGGGAATGCAGTGGACGTGTTGTATATGGACTTTTCAAAATCTTTTGATATGGGGCCACACAAAAGGTTGATACATAAAATGAGAGCAATGAGGATAGGAGAAAATATTTGTAAGAAGGTTAAGAGCTGTCTCAGGGATAGGAAACAAAGGCTGGTTAATAATGGAGCACACTCGGACTGAGTCACGGTTAGCAGTGGGGTAATAATAATAATCTTTACTTTTACATAGCGCTAACATATTCCGCAGCGCTTTACAGTTTGCACACATTATCATCACTGTCCCCATTGGGGCTCACAATCTAACTCCCTATCAGTATGTCTTTGGAATGTGGGAGGAAACCGGAGTACCCAGAGGAAACCCGGGGAGAACTCCTGGCAGATGTTGTCCTTGGTGGAATTCAAACCCAGGTCTCCAGCACTGCAAGGCTGCAGTGCTATCCACTGAGCCACCATGCTGCCCCATCCACAGGGGTCAGTATTGGGCCCGCTTCTTTTTAACATATTTATTAATGATCTTGTAGGGGCCATACAGAGTATAATTTCAATATTTGCAGATGACATTAAACTCTGCAGGGTAATCAGTACAGAGGAGAACAATTTAATATTACAGGAAGATTTATGTAAACTAGAAGCTTGGGCTGATAAGTGGCAAATGAGCTTTAATAGGGATAAATGTAAGGTCATGCACTTGGGCATAAGAAATAAGATGTATAATTATGTGCTTAATTGTAAAACAGTGGGCAAAACTGTCACTGAAAACGACCTGGGTGTATGGATGGAGACAAACTCACATTTAGTGGCCAGTGTCAGGCAGCTGCTCCAAAGGCAAATAAATTAATGGGATGCATTAAAAGAGGCATAGATGCTCATGAGGAAAACATAATTTTACCTCTATACAAGTCACTAGTGTGACCACACTTAGAATACTGTGTACAGCTCTGGTCTTCGGTGTATAAGAAAGGCATAGTTGAACTAGAGTGGGTGCAGAGAAGAGCGACCAAGGTTATTAGAGCACTGGGGGGGGTCTGCAATATCAAGACGGGTTATTACATTTGTTTTTTTAGTTTGAAAAAATGAAGGCTTAGGGGTGATCTTATTACAATGTATACATATATGAGGGGACAGTACAAAGACCTTTCTAATGATCTTTTTACTCTCAGACCTGAGACGGGCACAAGGAGGCATCCTCTATGTCTGGAGGAAAGAAGGTTTAATCCTAATCACAGACGCGGATTCTTTACTGTAAGAGCAGTGAGACTATGGAACTCTCTGCCGTATGATGTAGTAATGAGAGATTCACTACAAAAATTTAAGAAGGGACTGGATGCCTCTCTTGAAAAGTATAATGTTACAGGTTATATATACTAGATTCCTTGATAGGGCGTTGATACAGGGAAATAATCATATTGACGAATGAGGAGTCGGGAAGGAATTTTTTCCCCAATGTGGAGCTTTCTGTTTGCCGCATGGGTTTTTTTTGCCTTTCTCTGGATCAATATGTTAGGCTATGGGTTGAACTAGATGGGGTAAAGTCTTCCTTCAACCTTAAATACTATGCTACTATGTTATGATTTTTAAGTGAACAGAACCAGTAAAATATATCTTAAGTACTTTTTGTTAAAATTTATAGGAAAAAATAGGAACATGACATAGTAAGATACAATACAAGGACAATACATATGTAATAAATCTTAAATCAAACTTTGACTCTAGCCACAGATTGTTGTGGCTAGAATCTAAGGTCTAGATTATAATTACTGTATCATATTTTTTTCAGATACCATCGTATTAGAAATCTCATCTATTACAGTTGATACCCAGCGATGTAATGACCACGGTCGCAGCGGTAGTGTCATGCTCGGGATGGGTAAGTCCAACGAACGGCACAACATACACAAATAACGGAATGTAAAAGGGAGAAGAAGAACCTAACTGTAGGGTGGGATGGATGGGGCATCTCTATCTATGACTGGATTGTGTCTCTTCAGCCAGGGAAGGCCTAAGACAATTGGAGTTGGCATACCCTCCAAGATGTAGCACGACAGGGACTCTTCATGAAGATTTCCTATGCTCAAGTTAATATTGCCTACGACTTGGGTCAAACTCCTTTGGATGAGAGGGACAGAGTCAATTGCATGAATGGAAATGGGTCTCGCTAGTGTTCTACCAATCAGACCATGAGTCTGAACAAAGTGAGAATCCACCAAATTGACTCCAGTGCCACTGTCTACCAGAAACAGTACAGTCTCAGTTTCCCAAACAACCACCACTTCAGCTGAAATGGTAAACTAGGACGTGAAGGTGGGGAACTCGGCTATTTTGATGAAGTACCAACTTTGGCGCTAGATGGACAATCATTGATGTAATGATCAGTCAGACCACAGAAAAAACATACCCCGTCCCACAATGAACCGCAGACAACTTAGTTTGAGAGGAGACTCCTCCCATCTGCATGGGTTCGTCCATCTGCACCAGTGTGTCCTCTTCCCTAGAAAGCGCAACAGGGGGTAGGTTAGGTGTATATCTCTACCTGATGCATTTATCCACCTAGATAGCAAGGGTCATGGCGGCCTCCAACCACCCAGTACTGCACCAGATACTGCACCAGAGTATCTTTAAGCCTATTTGACAGACCCTGACAAATATGGCTCCTGCTCCTAAGAGCAGGATCATTCCACTGAGTGTCAGTGGCCCTTATCTGAAACTCTGAGCAGTACTCCTCAACCGGCCAGCCCTCTGCTAGATCTGATGGAGTTGAGACTGAACCAAGGAGACGCCATCAAGATCCCCATACACCTGCACCAATGCCACAAAAAATTCATCCACTGACATCAAAGATAGTGAATCTGTCGGCAGGGAGAAGGCACAGGATTGGAGATCACCCTTGAGAAGGGAGACTACAGTCCCCACACTCTGTTCCTCACTCCTTGATGAACGAGATTGATGCCTGAAATATAATTTACAGGCTTATTTTAAGACTATAAATGTATTTCTCCCTCCAGAGAACCTGTCAGGGAGAGATATTTTGGATTCTGATTGAGCATGGACATGAGCCGAGACAAAGAACCCAGAGACCTGCTGAAGACCACCTGCACCACCTGAGACCACAACTCCGTAACCTCATTTGAGAGGGTCTGGATCAGGTGCGCAAAAGCCTCTGCTTGAGCCATAGGTTCACAGGAAGAATGGTTGGGTTGATAATAATGTCGTGTTTGGGATGGGTAAGTCCAGCGGACGGCACAACATACATAAGCAATGGGATGGAAAAGGGAGAGGAAGGCCCTATCAGTAGGGAGCGAGGGATGGGGCACCTCCTAACTCCAACCTATTCCCGTCCCTAAGCTCCCCTAACGCACTATGTGGATCCTCTCCCCCGCTGCAGTTACGTGCCTAGTCCCTAGCTGTCACCTCACAATACTCTGGCTAGTGTACTGGCCAGCAAGGATGCTAGACTCATCACTGCAGATGGTATCAACACAGCACCAGAGAGCAACAAACTCCAGGTTGGTCTTCATAGATTAACTCTATTACGAACAGTCAGCTGCTGTGTCATGTGACAATTTAAAGAATGATGAGAATGGTCACCACTCACCACCCACATCGGAAAGGAAACTAACATTAATCCTTGCTGGCCCAAAAAGGAAAAAAGCAACATTTAAATTATAGCAGAACCAAAGCTATCACAAATCCAAAAATTAATCATGACAGGTAGCTGCTGCGACAAGGCTCGGTGGGTCAAGGGCCTACCAACACCAGTAGAAGCTTCAACTAAAGTGTAATGAGGCGCACATACACATCGTGTTCACAATACATGCTGCTGGCAAATCAAAGGTCAGCAGCTGACATTGACGTGCACGTGACGGGGCGAATGGCAGTGACGTTACATGCTCCCATCGCACGGGAAGTCAGCTGCGGATGCGCGGCTCGGGAGTGAAAGGAAGGTAAGTATTTATATATTTTTAAAAAATCAATAGCCATACTACTCTAAGTGACTATGGGATACAATATACTGTATAGAATGTCTATGGGGTGAATTATACTTTATAGGATGAATATAGGCTGTGCATTATATTTTACGCATGGTGCATTATACAGTCCTGCTCTTTGTTATTGGCACAGTTTAAGTAATGTGGAATACCCCTGAAAAATGAATTAAGTGAAAGTTTTTTTGTATAGAGCGCTCATGTTGAATACAAAAGAGCAAATAATGAACAATAATTTAAAGCAAAAAACATTGGGAGCGGAAAATACAAAATCCTAAAACTTGCTGTGATTGGCACCCTTTACATTAAATTAGTATGGAAACACATTTTGACCGTGTTAAATCACAAATGAGAATCGCCTGTGATTAATTGTTGGTGCCCATGTGACATCAATTAGCCAATGAATGGTGAATTCAGTGTTTTAAAAAGCAACATGGTAGATAGAGATAAGCAAACCTTTCATGGTTCGGTTTGGTTCAGCGAATGTCCAGATGTTCGCCGAACATGTTTGCTGAACAGTTTGACGAACATACCTGAACCCAGTTAAATTCAATAGAAGGAAAAAAGTAGACATATACATGGCACTTTAAGGGGAGCCAAAAAGCTTCCAAAACAGCTCAAATTAGAGGCAGACACCATGAAAATTGGCAATAATAGACCCACAGTAAAAATTTGATAATGGCACAGCAGCATTCAGCCATGATCCATGCATGAGACATCAGGGTCTGGACCAGCATTTAGAGTTTTGAATAGAATTTTCAATTAAGAAGTGATTGGTAATGGAGCAGACTAAGCCTTCTTTGCTGACAACCTTGATATCTCATGCAACAGCTCAATTTATTTTGTTTCACAGCCACACTCAGGTGGCACAAACATCAGTTTCATAGAGTACTATTGGTAGAAAAATGCAAGGATAGTAACACAGGTAGGTGACTGATTAATTTACCCACAGTAGAACATTTTATAATGGCACAGAAGCGGTCAGCCATAGGTCATGCATAAGGTATCAGGGTCTGGATCAGCATTTACAGCTTTGAATCAAAGTTGTAACTAAGATGTGGTGGGTATGGGAGCAGTGAAAGCCTTCTATGCTGGCAGCCCTAAAATCTCATGCAACAGCTCAGTTTTATTTGTTTCCCAGCCACACTCAGGTGGCACAAACATCAGTTAATAATAAATAATAATACATTTTATTTCTATAGCGCCGACATATTCCGCAGCACTTTACACTTCAGTTTCATAGTATACTATTGGTAGAAAAATGTAAGGATACTAAAGCAGGTAGTTGACTGAAAGTAAGTTTAGGCCTGCTGGTCTGGGAGCCCTACTAATACAGGCAACACACATGAAGAAGACCCAACTTGGATTATCCACATCAAAATCATAAATCCAAATGCACAAAATAAGCATAAAGGGGGTTTTACACTAAGCGATATCGCTAGCAATATCGCTAAAACGTCACTGCTATATCGTTATAGCGATATTGCTAGCAATATCGCTATGTGTGATACTTACCAACGACCGGCTCCCCCGCTGTCCATTGCTGATCGTGCGAGAATGTCCGGCTCCATTTCTCGTCGGGCGCTTCCTGCTGAGACTTCCTGCTGTGACGACGAGCGACGCGTGGAGGCGGGCAGGAGGACGTCAGGATCGCTGTGTGTGAAAGGTGAGTATCGTGCGCTGCGTCGCTGCTGCATCGCTGTGAGATCTTTCTGTGTGAAAGCTCACTAGCGATCATTTAGCGATGCACCAGCGATCCTGGCCGGGTCGGATCGCTGGTCGGATCGCTGGTGCATCGCTAAATGTAAAAGGGCCTTTAGGCGCTTCAAAGATTCATCAGAAAAACAAAAGACATTTTAAAGAAAAAACAATACATTTTTTGATACACAAAATTAAAACCGTTTAAAAATACAGGGGATATGACCTCCATAAAGGGAGGGGAAGCTACTGCAAGCCAATGTATAACCTGTTGATAATGGGGAGATAAAGACATGGAAAGCAAGAGGGGAGGGAGGGTTGTAAAATAAGGCTGTATGCTTATAGCAGGTGTGTACTAGTAAATGCCATGCAGTCCTTTATGGTGCTCTACAGAATGTGCAAATGCAGTTGCTTATCACCACAGAAACACCTTAAAATTGGGTACTGTAGTGCAGCGGGGTGGGGTCAGTGTGACAGACAGTGACCACAGGAAAAATTCACAGCAAAACGTGTTTAACGTACAAACTCACACAGTGCACAGCACACAGTGTCCTCCGGATCGCAGCCGGGAAAACAAGACAGTCCCTAAGTGTCTGCTTGCCAAGGACGACTGCACCATTGTATCACACTGCGGGATGCCAGGTGTTCATTCCGCTTGGCTCTGTGTTCCCTCACACAAGCTGAGCTTTTGCAAAGCCAACTGCTCTGCTTGCTGCAAACTCTACACTGACACACACAAACACTTTCTGCAGGATTTTTCTAAACTGAAATCTGTGGCTATGGGCCACTTGTAAGATTCGGCCTGGAAGAAACAGATCAGCCCCACTACCTTCCTGCAGTCCGTTTAAAAAATAAAAGCTCAGGGGGGGCGTGGCTTGGGCCTCGAGCATGGCAGACGTGCTTCCCTTGTGCTCCTCGCTCCTGAGCCTTCGGAGGAACCTTCTGCCCCTTATAACCTAGGCTAAAGCCACTTAAAGACTTAATGGAACACCGAGGGAGTTTCTAGGAGTGAAGGAGCAAAGTTTGTCGGCTTGAAGAAGACAGCGGCGGCTTATTTGGGACCCAGAAGCCCGTTGGTGTAGTGACGCCGGCCATCTTTGCCCTGCATGCTGGGAGGGAGAAGCCAATTCCCCTCATCAAGCCCGACTGAGAGAGAGACTGACCTGCAGCTTAAAGGTGGAGTGGGACCTCTGGACGGCGAGAGCTTTGTGACAGGTGCGGCTGCGGAGAGGTCGGGTGGCTGAGGGCTACTTCCCCACCACGGGTTTCCCCCCTCCCCTCCTCCATTCCAGGCTCCAGCGAGGTGGGGGCGCTATCCTCTCGGGCCTCCCTCCCCCCCTTTCCTGCCTGGGGCCGGAGCGGTCTGCCGGAGCTCTAGGCCTGCAAGCACAGGAAAGTTATAATAAGAGCTGTGCCGGTCAGGATTTAACAGCGGTCACTCTTGCTTCACCACGGGGAACCCCCAGGTAGGATAACAAGCCGGATCCAGGAGCATGCTCCTTGACACGGAGCCCCCCTCTCCTCTTCCTCCACTCCTGCGTGCAGCTGTCAGCACACCATAAATCACACGCAGCAGCGCTCACTGAGCTTGCATGTCCTCGGCTGGCCTGTCAGTGGAGGGAATGTTGTGGGGAAGCAGACTGTGGATTGAGCCCCTGGGCCCCGTGGCTTTGCGGGGTAAAGAGTTTTTTGCTGGGGACAGTATTGTGCTGAGATAAGGGGAAGTACAAGACACCATCACTACATCGTTAACCCCGCCCACGAAGATCCAAGCGCGGGAAGGGGCCGTCAATCACTCCCCCCAGTCTGCTCCCTGCCAACTCTGCTGATTAACCCCTTGTGTCCTGGAGGGGGAAAAACAGTGGCCCTATAAGGACAAATAAACCGGGGTCGTCACCTTGCATGAATCATAGTGCTCTGGCTCTGTAAATACCATCGACCAGGATCTCTCTGCACCCCCTGTCCTCCTGGGTGCTATGCCACTTGGGTCATGGAGTAAGAGCATCATCTACTGGCCAGCCCTGGTAACAACATCTTATTAATGTCTTCCTTCACAGCAAAGGACATGTTCTATTAATCATCCTGATGTAGCCAAGCGGCGTGTATATCTGCCCGTTCTCAGCAGCCTTATAATGGTCCGCACAATTCATAAAACTCGGGCAAAAAGTTTCACCAAACAAACCCCTGCAAGTAACTCTTTAGCCCCCACGGGTGAACTGGACAGATTCCTAAAAAAGAAATTAGTGATGTCGCAATCACCAGATAAACAGAAGGTACGCAGTGCCCAGACTGAGACATTCAATGAGGCCTCAGACGCTGACAGAGACTCAGACTGTGAATCCACTTCTGAAGACTCAGCCCCGATCTCTAGATCCTATATGAAACATTTATTAGAATCCACGATGAAACCTTTGCTTAAGGAAATGTCTGAGCTTAGATCTGATATACGCCACATAGGCCATAGGGTGGAGTCCCTGGAAAACGTCCAAGTGGGTCTGATAGACGCATCTAAAGCCCTGGGCGACCATCTTCAGACGCATCGACAACACCTCAATTCTGTGTACCTTGCTCTGGAGGACCAAGAAAACAGGAGTCGGAGAAAAAACATACGCATACGCGGCATACCCGAGTCTTTCGCGCCAGAAGCACTCAACAAAGTGTCCAAAGAGATCTTTGCGGACATTTTAGGCCCAGACAGGGTGAACACTATCATCATAGAGAGGGTGCATAGAGCCCTCAGACCGAAACCTAAAGTCAATGAACGTCCAAGGGACATAATTTGTGGCCTCCTCAATTATGTTGACACTGCAGCAATTTTAACAGGCGCAAGAGAAAAAGCGCCATTGATATACAACGACGCTAATTTCCAAATTTTCCAAGATATCTCCCCAGCCACACTATCTAACAGGAAAATCCTAAAACCATTGACTGATGCGATCTTGAACCATGTGCTGCGCTTCAAGTGGCTGTTCCCCTTTGGGGTGGGAATCACGAAGGAAGGTCGTCAGATCACTATCCGCACCCCGGAGGATTTAGATGCTGCCTGGGATTCTTTGCAAATTGATCCCATTTCAATCTCCTCGTGGATGCCGCTTGATATGGGAGTTCCCATCCCACATCTGGATAAGCCAGGTGGCTGGTCGACTAAGCAAAAGTCTACCTTTCCAAAGGCTAAAAGGCGTATGAACAAATCTCAACCTACTTGAGCGAGACTATTATTTTTCTACAGGTCAACCTTTGTCCTGGGGTTGAGTCGGCAAAGCGGTCGCGGACAGCGATTGTCCAGCATGAGATCACTCCTTATGATCTCCGCTTACTTATCTGCGAAAGGAACATTATATTTAGCTCATGGTGCAAGCTTCCCATCCGTGGAGCTCTTGGGCCTGCTGACTCAGGAGGGGAGGATTCCTGTTCTCCCCCCATTGCCCCCTGTTTTGTTTTTCAGATGGGAACTCAAATATACCTTCAAGTCGCCGGAAATAATCATGGACTTAAGTTTAATAACAGGTTGCTAAATTGCTTCCCCATTTATCCTTAAAAGGTTTGCTAGGGAATATGGGACTATGTCCACTCCGTATTCTATGCATTTTTACTTGCAGTTGATAATCTTCCAGATTCACACTGTTGCTTTTATTTGAGTGCTTAACTTTTCATTTTATTTTTACACGTTGCTTGGCTATGTTAGAACTCATCTTCAACAATTGGGTCTCTACGAACCCCCCCTGCAGAAGATGAGATTGTTTTTGTAATTAGTTTTGTTGTTCTATTGTTTTATTCCCATTACAGGTATCCTTCTCAGGCATTGATCTCCGATGACACATTTGATCATGGCTAACAATATTGGAGAGAACTCGGTCATTGTGGCATCCCTCAACGCGAAGGGTATGAATAGCCCCGCCAAACGTAGTCAGATTATTTCCCTCCTGAACAAGTCCCGCACCCAGGTAATTCTTTTTCAAGAAACACATTTTAAAGTGGGCAGGCCCCCAGCCATGACTCGCTCAATGTTTCCAACATGGCATCATAGTTGCTCGAAATCAGCCTCTAAAGGGGTTAGTATAGCGTTCAAGAGAGGACTTCTCTTTGTTTTAAAATATAGTATTGCGGACTCGGAGGGCAGGTATATTTTTGTGAAAGGCTATCTGGCCTCAACTCTAATGACATTTGCCAACATATAAGCACCAAATCAAGGCCAAGTAGAGTGGCTGTCTACCACTCTGGAAGTGCTTACTCTATTTAAGGAGGGACTCCTACTCTTGGGGGCGACTTTAACCTGACAATGCAACCAAACGTGGACTCGTCCTCAGGGAAATCGTCGATCTCAAAAGGAGAGAAAGGCGCTTTTGGAAAAACTTTTGTCCCTTCACTTGGTGGACCCCTGGAGATTAGTTCATCCCACCGACAAAGACTACACATTTTATTCCCCCACACATGACACATATCATAGACTCGACTATATATTGGTTCATGCCTCGTCCATCAAATCGGTCACTTCTACCTCTAGAGGCCCCATAACGCCCCGGTCTTCATAGCATTAAAATTAGACTCCCTCTCGCGCTCCCCTCTCACATGGCGACTGAATGAAACACTTCTAGATAATAAGGATAATGTTTCTCAGATTGATTTTTCTTTAAAGAGGTTTTTTAGGGAGAACATGGTGGATGGGAGGTTAGCCCCAATTATATGGGAAACACATAAAGCCGTCTTGAGGGGGGAGTTGATCTCCCTGGGGACCCACATTAAAAAGAGAAGAGACAGGGAAATCTTCTCTCTTACATCAAATTGCCACTATGGAACGCTTACACAAACGGAGGACGTCAGACAATGTCCGTGCGGACCTGATGTCATTAAGGGAAAAACTTAAAGATTTACTTAATGTGCGTTCTGCCAAAATGTATGCTCGTTGTAAGCAAAAAATATATATCCATGGGAATAGAGGAAGCAAGCTTACCTCAAAAATGTTAAAGGCACAGAGGGAAAAATGTTTCATCAGGCAAATACACACGGAGGGGGGGAAGACTGTGACAGACTCCGATGGTATAGCTGAAGCATTTTGCTCATACTATCACTCACTATACAACTTAGATCCCCATGTGGATATGAGGGGAGTTGGAAGTTTCGCCCCCAGCAGTTCGCCCCCAGCAGTTCGCCCCCAGCAGTTCGCCCCCAGCAGTTCGCCCCCAGGTACACTTCGCCCCCGAACATTTCGCCCCCAGCATTTCGCCCCCAGGTTGTTTCGCCCCCGCACATTTCGCCCCCGCACATTTCGCCCCCAGCAGTTCGCCCCCGGATGTTTCGCCCCCGGATGTTTCGCCCCCGGATGTTTCGCCCCCAGCAGTTCGCCCCCGCACATTTCGCCCCCGCACATTTCGCCCCCAGCAGTTCGCCCCCGGATGTTTCGCCCCCGGATGTTTCGCCCCCGGATGTTTCGCCCCCAGCAGTTCGCCCCGGATGTTTCGCCCCCAGCAGTTCGCCCCCAGATGTTTCGCCCCCAGCAGTTCGCCCCCGGATGTTTCGCCCCCAGCAGTTCGCCCCCGGATGTTTCGCCCCCAGCAGTTTGCCCCCAGCAGTTCGCCCCCGGATGTTTCGCCCCCAGCAGTTCGCCCCCGCATGTTTCGCCCTCAGCAGTTCGCCCCCAGATGTTTCGCCCCCAGCAGTTCGCCCACAGCAGTTCGCCCCTGCATGTTTCGCCCCCAGCAGTTCGCCCCCAGCAGGTCACCCGGATGTTTCGCCCCCGGATGTTTCGCCCCCAGCAGTTTACCCCCGGATATTTCGCTCCCAACAGTTCGCCCCCGGATGTTTCATCCCCAGCAGTTTGCCCCCAGATGTTTCGCCCCCAGCAGTTCGCCCCCGCATGTTTCGCCCCGAGAAGTTCGCCCCCAGCAGTTCGCCCCCAGATGTTTCGCCCCCAGCAGTTCGCCCCCAGCAGTTCGCCCCCGGATGTTTCGCCCCCAGCAGTTCGCCCCCGGATGTTTCGCCCCCAGATGTTTTGCCCCCAGCAGTTCGCCCCCAGCAATTCATCCCCGGATGTTTCGCCCCCAGCAGTTCGCCCCCGGATGTTTTGCCCCTGGATGTTTCGCCCCCAGCAGTTCACCCCCGGATGTTCACCCCCGGATGTTTCGCCCCCAGCAGTTCGCCCCCGGATGTTTCGCCCCCAGCAGTTCACTCCCGGATGTTTCACCCCCGGATGTTTCACCCCCGGATGTTTCGCCCCCTGTCAGTTCGCCCCCAGCAGTTCATCCCTGGATGTTTTGCCTCTAGCAATTTGCTCCTGGATCTTTCACATCCGGGAAAAACCTGCCTGAACTGAACATTGGCAGGTTTGCTTATCACTAATAATACACCATATAAGTCTAAGATATACAATTCTGATCAAATTAGTTTTTTTTATTCTCAAACTTTGTTTTCTAGATGAGTAATTTCACAAACAGACAGGAAAATAGTAGGATTTCATTGGTTACTAAGGAGGTCGTGCCCCCTTGGGAGCAGAACGGATCCTGGCTCCCTATGATACATTCAGGGCTGCTTGTTCACAGCCCTCTGCAAAGCTCCCCTTCACCCTCCGCTCATGTGCTCTGTCCTGGACAAGAGGAGGGCTCCCCCCTGCCTGTGTAAAGCCGTTAGAGGACGGAACACATGGGGGGGCTTTGCAGAGGGCTGTAAACCAGCAGCCCTTTATACATCATAGGGAATATATTGTTAGCTGCATGCTCCTGTGCAGCCACGCCCTCTAGAATCCATCCACAAGTACTGCTACTAAGGAGAAACAATCTCCTTAGCAACCACTGAAATCCTGCAGCACATGGAGCTTTAACTTGGATGAGACTTTTCACACAGAAGTGAAGCTGCTGGAAGGTCTCCTTTGGAAATGAATATCATGGGCACAGGTACTATAACATAACATGTTTTTTGCAGAGTTATGCTTTAACTGTATATATCAAAACTGTTTTAACAAGAAACATAAAAAGGTATAGAGGGGAAGGATTAGAGAAAAAGAGAAAATACAAATTGCAGGTTATAATGCTTGAATTATTTTACAGCTAAAAACACTGCTCTCAAAACATACAATATGTGACCATGAACTAAAAATCAAAGCTGTAGGCAATGCCTCTCAGATAATCCATCAAGCTTCTATTATCGAAATCTTGCACGATACGTTTAACCCTTGCTGAAATTGCAGCATACTTTTTGTTTCTTGCAGCGATGGGATTTCCTGCTATTATCTGAATAATTTCAAAACTATGAAGCTCTTGCTGATGTTTCAGACAGTTAATGAACCGGTATATATTTTGGAAAAGAGTACCACATGTTTCTCGAAAGCTACGGTGCCATCCTTCGACATCATTATTTGTTCGCTGTTGATCATTCAATGTTCGTTCATACACATTCCAGAATTGAACTGGAAACAAAGGTGCTTGACGTCCTCTGCGATTCATTCGACCGATATAGCTGTCTTCAAAATAGTTGGCAATAGGTATTGCTTCTTGTGGAAAGTCAGGATCTTCCACCAATTCTTCAAATGATTGCACAACATTCTGTGGTGGTAGAAAGGCCAGGGCAGGTATCATGCGTATCCAAAGGGCAAATTCATGGTCACCTTGGTATTGCATCTTGAGTCCTTCATTTTGAACTTTACGCCAAACCGACTGTGAAAGGTGGAAAAAGCAACCAGTCTTCACAAGGTTGGGGAATTCACTTTCAAATGCCTGTATTGCAGCTAGTTCAAAATCCAACATCAGGTTGTCTGGCTGCAGTCCAGGCTGCAAGTTCTTCAGCTCTTGCAGCACCTCTGGTATGTAGAACGGCTCTTGTCTGTCAGCAAGGTGTACACTACAGGAACAACAAGGCCGCTGTGGACTACATGGATTGTGTAAAGTTGCTTAAACAAGGCTGGTGTAGTGAAAAACATGCCATCAGCAAACCACTCTTTACTTTGTGCCAGTAGATGGAGATTGTCTCTTGTTCCAAATATCAACATACGGCTGTGTCCATTTCCTAATTTAAAATGAAAGTATTAGTAGAGGAAATAACAGAAAAAGTGTAACAAGCAGCAGACAGAGTTTTGGGATAAATTCACAAAAAAAAATCCTAATCAGAAGACTCTGTTCATATCTCACATTAAATACTCACATTTTGCTCCAGATTTTCTGATTTCATAATAAAAAAACTGAAGCAAAATCTAGTGTGAAGGGGCCAACCAATAGTTTTTTACAACATATATTGTCCCAGTGGAAAATTATATATTTTTGTTTAAAATTAAAATTACTTCCAAACTTGAAATAGGTCACATTTTTAGGGTACCTTTAGACCCTTCAACTAGACGGCCGTTCAGCACGGCCGATCGCCACTATGCTGAACGGGCCGTCTAGTTGACAGCCGCATCCAGACGCGGCGTGCGGCTGGACGTCTGAATGAACGACTGGGCGGTCCGCCCGCCTGAATGGGGCATTCCATTCAGGCGGATGGGCACGCTAGCCGTCGGGTGGGCAGCGCGGACGTTCGTGACGTCCGCGCTGCCTATGCTGTCTCATTGAGAGGATTGTGCAGGATGCAAAAAACGCCAGTAAAATCACCAGTGTGCTTTTGGCCTAAGGCATAACTGAATGGTCCATTAGGCTGGGGTCATATGCAGCATTAATGTGTAAATCCCATCCACATGCTGATGAAAAAATTTTGTTTACAAAAAAAAAAACATGCAGTGCAGCATGTCAATGTATGCTGCCATTATACAAACAAAATTCCAGCCATTCAGACAAGGGGCTGAAATCCTGCACTAAAACCTGCACCTAAATCCATAGAGTTAAGTGAAGATTTTGATACAGAATTAGGGTACCACAATAGTGGCCACAATTGCAGGCACAAATAGATTCCTGTGGGATCTCCAATTGCTACCGCAATTACAGCCGCTGCGGAGATGCCGCTCCACAATCCCCTTCCGTCAGTGGGCACGAGGCCTCAGGCTTTATCCAGACAAGCTGGATTTACAGGTGTATTCCGTGCTGTGTTTCCTGCCTGAAACCCGTCCTTTCATGTCTATGGTGCGGGTTACGGGCGGATTCCGGCCGGGGCCGGAAAATGCCCCACCGGAAAATAGCTTCAAAGCTATTTTCCGGCGGATCCCGGAAGGAATGGGAATGGGCAAGAGGGAAACCTCCCGAAAAATGCCTGCAAACCACGCCAAATACGCTCGGTTTAGGCCATAGCAGGGCATGGCCACGCCCATAGCAGAGCTTGGCCACGTCCCCTATTTGCAGAAGCGTTTTGCCAAAGCGCTTGCAAAGTGCTTAAAAAGTGCTTGGAAGCAGCAGGCAAAACGCATCTGCAAATCATGGCGTATCTCACCTGAGCTCCGGAGTTCAGCCCGACCTGTCCACGGATCTGCAGGACTGAACTACGAGAGCCGAGGACTCAGCCGGCGATGGCAGTTCAGTCCGTGCATGCCACAGACAGGCGAGGCTGAACTCCGGGGCAGCATCCAGGACAGGTATGGCCAGTACAATGCTGCATATTTGGAATTAGTGTTGGCCGGTCCGATCACTGAAGATCGTAATTTATTACGATTTTCAGGCTGATCGTTATTTTAAATTACGATCCGATTTGTAGCCAGATCATGATGATGATCTGAATTAGAAATCGGAATCCTCCGTAATCTGAAAACACTGTCCGGGCATACACTCCCGAACAGTGTGCGCATATATATATATATATATATATACACACACACACACACTATACAGGTGTACAGCGTGTGTGCATATTTAGCTTTAGTAAATGGCTCCAGGCTGCGCTGTTAAAAAATAAACAAACCCAGTTACTCACCTCTTTCTCCAGTGTCCAGTACTGGCTCCGGCTCCTAGCCCAGCAGTGCAGGGAATCCCGAAATCCAGGCGGCGCATCGCCGCCTCTGTGCCTGCCGTACTATAACTACAGTGGAGAGTGATCCCAGGACCGCTCACTAGACGGTCCTGGGAAAGCACCACATCACGTCACAGAACAGCCCGGCACATGTGCAGAGGTGGTGATGCACAACCCAGAATGCATAGCATTGGGATTTCGGAATTCCCTGCACCGCCGGAGACAGCGCTGGACACCGGAGAGAGAGTTGAATAACTGGGTTTGTTTATTTTTTAACAGCGCAGCTTGGGGCCATTATATATATGCAAGAAAGCTGGAAGAAGAGTGGCTCAACTGAGATTGTTGCTGAGGACTCAGTGTGCTGCTAGAGCAGGGGTTGGCTTCCGCCCGTACTTAACATGCATCCATGAAGAAAGACCTCCGCGCTCCTGAAGTCCTATACAAATCCTTTATTGCATTTCAAAGTTCCAAAAGTGCCAGACCACCATCACCCACCCACATATATGCATATATATATACACACACACACTGTTCGGGCGTACAGTGTGCATATATATATATATATATATATATATATATATATATATATATATCTACAACTAGCTCTGGAGATTGGATCTGAATTAATTCCAATCTTTCGGTATGATCAGCCCGATCTGATCCTATCTTTCCAGTGATCGGCCAACACTGGTTGGAATCAGTAGGCCTCACTACATTATATTACCCTCAAAGTTTCCCTTGAAGGCAAAAATCACATAGTATTTTATATCAGCACCTTATAGTGTAGCATTTTTCACATTTGTGCAAAATAAACTTTGCAATAATTATGCATAATGGAATTGTTTTAATACAATGTTAAATGGTTAAGTAGCTTACCAGAGTCATGCAGAAGGAACTGCTGCTGGACACCATCAATACTGATCTCCTGGAACTCGAGGGGGATAACAAGTTGATCAAGGGTTTGAGGTAACCTTGGGATATTGCCAAGTTGCCTTGCTAATCGTATTGTCCTCTTCAGTGATGCTTTCCTTGGGAGAAGTGCTGCAACATTAGAATGGGCTCCTGAAACGACGTCTGTGAGAATCTGTTGTGGTGTCTCCTGTGTTGTCCTTGCCCTGGTCACAGCCTCATTAACAAGTCGGATTGCTTCAGGTCTTGCAGCTTGTGCTGCGTGATTGTGAAGATTGACTACTTTCACAACTTCGCCAGATTCTTCATTGGTCCAAACACGTCCCTTGCAAGTCGACCGTTTTTCACATACCCAGATGGAATGAACATCATCAGCGGTTCGTTTGGAAAATAAGTAAATGTGATTCTCATGGACCAACTTGCTCCTTCCACGTTTGGACAGAACTGAATTCATAGTTGTAGAAAGTGAATTGCTGTGGAAGCTGACTGATTTTTTGTGGCAGTACACTTCTCTCTTTGTGGAGATTTCAGACACTGCTATATTCTGATGTACAGATGGAATAAAAGCTAGTCTAATGTAACTTGCAGGACATGTGATCATGCTACTTGTTACATCTGCAACAAAACTTGCAACAAAGCAGGTCAGTGCTTGGTCAAGTAAAAGTTCAAAATTGTTTAGATTTTAGGCCTCTTGCACACTGTAATTTTAGAATGGTTTCACACTTGTGTTTGTGGCCGCCAGAGGTCGATCCGCTCTGGATCTGACATCCAGCTGACCCCAGGGCAATGCTGGCTGAATGCTGGCATTCCGCTTGCATTGCCCATAGAAGTGAACGGCTGGGTTCCGCGATCTGCAGACGCCCGTTCGCTTTCGTAATGCCGCATTCCGCTATCAGTGTCAGAACAAAAAGAAGAGCATTTTCTTCTTTTCGTTCCGCTGCAGGTTAGCGGAATGCGGCATTACAGAAGCGAACGGGCGGCCTGTAGTGCATATGTAGCGGAAGTTTGAAAGCACCCTTATGCTGCCACTGTTTTAGAACTCCAAAGCACGTGCTTTACTGGCATTTTTCAGAGCGCTTTTGTGAGCGCTCTCGGTAATGACCCATAAGATACAGGCTATTGATGAACGCTAAGTGCTCAAAAATAGCTCCTGTAATAAAATAAAAAGAGCTGGCCGAAACAACACCTCGCTTTTCTAGCCATTGACTTATCTACTATATAATTGTCTAAGGGTCACTTTCGTCTTTCTGTCTGTAACGTTTTATTCGTATATTCATTGGTCGCGGCGTCTGTCTGTCATGTAAATCCAAGTCGCTGATTGGTCGTGGTAAAACGCCCACGACCAATCAGCGACGGTCACAGTCTGCCATAAAAATGGCCGCTGCTTCACTGCCCTGTACTCACCGCTGACCGCTCACACAGGGTTAATGCCAGCGTTAACGGATCGCGGTGTACCGCACTCCGTTAACGCTGCTATTAACCCTGTGTGACCAACTTTTCGCTATTGATGGTGCCTATGCAGCATCAATAGTGAAAAGATGTAATGTTAAAAATAATAATGATAAAAAAAAAAGTTATTCTCACCCCCTCCAACGTCGCGCTGTCCTCCGCGCCTCTCTCCAATGCACACCGTCCAGGACCTGCGATGATGTCACGGTCATGTGACTGCGACATCATCGCAGGTCCTACGCTCAGACCGGAAGCCACCGCCAGCACTGCAGAGAGGCGCGAGGACTTCAGGGCCCGTGGCTGAGGTGAGTATATCTTTATTATTTTTTTTTAAACACGAATATAGTGCCCACATTCCTAGACTACGTGGACAGTGCAATATACTACGTGACCAGTGCAATATACTACGTTGGCTGGCCAATATACTATGTGCGTTGTGTAATTTACTATGTGCGCTGTGCAATTTACTACGTGGACTGTGCAATTTACTACGTGCGCTGTCCAAAATACTACGTCGGCTGTCCTATATACTACGTGGCCTGTACAATGTACTATGTGGACTGTCCAATATACTACATAACCTGTGCAACATACCACATGGCTGTGCCTTCTAGAATACCCGATACATTAGAATCGGGCCACCATGTAGTATATTCAAAATTGGCAATCTTCTTAGCGATTTTCCAGTGCTTAGCACTTGGGAAAGTGGCTACTGTGAAAGCAGTCTTAGGGCTAAAACACAAGGCCAAAATTCCCTGCCTAATTTGGGGCCGAAACATCTGGGGGCAAAAAGCAGGGGGCGAAACATCCGGGGGCGAACTGCTGTGGGCGAACTGCTGGGGACAAAACATCTGGGGGCGAACTGCTGGGGATGAAACATCCGGGGGCGAACTGCTGGGGGCGAAACATCCGGGGGCGAACTGCTGGGGGCGAAACATCCAGGGGTGAAACATCCGGGGGCGAACTGCTGGGGGTGAAACATCCGGGGGCGAACTGCTGGGGGCGAACTGCTGGGGGCGAAACATCCAGGGGCGAACTGCTGGAGGCGAAACATCCGGGGGCGAACTGCTGGGGGTGAATCATCCGGGGGCGAAACATCCGGGGGCGAACTGCTGGGGGCGAAACATCCGGGGGCGAACTGCTGGGGGCGAAACATCCGGGTACGAACTGCTGGGGGCGAACTGCTGGGGGCGAAACATCCGGGGGTGAACTGCTGGAGGCGAACTGCTGGGGGCGAAACATCCGGGGGCGAACTGCTGGGGGCGAAACATCCGGGGGTGAACTGCTGGGGGCGAAACATCCGGGGGCGAACTGCTGGGGGCGAAACATCCGGGGGTGAAACATCCGGGGGCGAACTGCTGGGGGTGAAACATCCGGGGGCGAACTGCTGGGGGCGAACTGCTGGGGGCAAAACATCCAGGGGCGAACTGCTGGGGGCGAAACATCCTGGGGCGAACTGCTGGGGGTGAATCATCCGGGGGCGAAACATCCGGGGGCGAACTGCTGGGGGCAAAACATCCGGGGGCGAACTGCTGGGGGCGAAACATCCGGGTACGAACTGCTGGGGGCGAACTGCTGGGGGCGAAACATCCGGGGGTGAACTGCTGGAGGCGAACTGCTGGGGGCGAAACATCCGGGGGCGAACTGCTGGGGGCGAAACATCCGGGGGTGAACTGCTGGGGGCGAACTGCTGGGGGCGAAACATCCGGGGGCGAACTGCTGGGGGCGAAACATCCGGGGGCGAACTGCTGGGGGCGAAACATCCGGGGGCGAAACATCCAGGGGCGAAACATCCGGGGGCGAACTGCTGGGGGCGAAATGTGCGGGGGCGAAACAACCTGGGGGCGAAACAACCTGGGGGCGAAATGCTGAGGGCGAAATATTCGGGGACGAAGCGTACCTGGGGGCAAACTGCTGGGGGCGAACTGCTGGGGGCGAAATGCTGGGGGCGAACTGCTGGGGGCGAAACTTCCTAAAACCGGATATGAGAGACCCCCCCAGTGCGATTCAACGCATACAAGACTTCCTCTCCACCCTCACATTACCTGTAATCCCCACCTCTGAATATTCGACTTCACTTGCACCAATCTCCACTCAGGAAGTAGAGGAAGCAATTGCCTCGACCCCGGGAGGAAAAACACCGGGCCCAGATGACTTTCCCATAATTTATTATAAGACAATTGCAGAAACACTCGTCCTGCACTTGGTTGAACTGTTCAACCTGTTCCTTTCGGGCTCAACTCCTCCTCCGCAAGCCCTGGAGGCACACATCACGGTGCTACCTAAGGAGGGGAGGGAGGGGACCCTGTGCCGTAATTACCATCCGATTTCTCTATTGAACGCGCATCTCAAACTTTGGGCCAAAATATTGGCTAACAGGATACACCTAGTACTAGCTGATCTAGTTCTCCCTGACCAGGCTGGTTTCGTACGTGGAAGGGAGGGGAGGGACAACTCTGGGAAGGTCCTACAGGCCATCTCTTACGCTAAGCAGTCACGTCAACCACTTATCCTGCTCTCTACAGATGCCAAAAAGGCTTTCGACCATATTGGCTGGAGATATATGGCTTGTGTTTTGCGGAGGTTTGCCTTCCCTCCTCCTTTCATAGACACAATCATGTCACTGTATGCCTTCCCTACAGCCAGGGTCAGGGTGAATGGGATATTGTCGGCGCCTTTTGTCATCAATAATGGCACTAGGCAGGGTTGCCCTCTCTCCCCTACTTTATTCATCTTAGTGATGGAGTCATTCATCCAAGCCATCAGGCAGGACCCCGGGATTGAAGGGTTTAAAATTAATCAGCTGGAATTGAAAGCGGTCACCTTCGCAGATGACCTTTTATTACTTTTATCTAACCCGATAACTGCAGTTCCTAGGGTCCTGGAACTCTTCTCCCTATTCGGAGAACTCTCAAATTTTAAAATAAATTTAGATAAATCTGAGGCTCTTAATATCACGGCAGCGGAGAGGGATGTTCAGATTCTGAAAAGCCTGGCCCCTTTTACATGGCAACGCAATACACTCAAGTACCTTGGGATATATATCTCGAACGACCCCTGTACACTTTTCCAGTATAACTTCCCCCCCCTGTTAGAACACGTTGAAACTCTTTTAAAGACATATGACGTTCCCCTCTTGTCCTGGTTGGGTAGGGTAAATGTGATGAAGTCATACGTGTTCCCTAAAATATTCTATGTGATGAGTATGATCCCAATCAAACTCCCTGAGTCATTCTTACGCGCTTTAGATCGCCTGATGGCGAAATTTGTTTGGAGACACAAAAGGGCTAGGTTGCCCTTGCGACTCCTATCGTGCCCAAAGCGAAGAGGAGGAGTTGGCCTACCTAATCTCACGGCTTATCATCAGGCAATCATACTGGCAAACTAGTTGAAATTAATAAAATGGGCAGAAAAGGGACAGGATGCACACATAGAGATGCAGCTCATGGGTAGGAACGCACTAAAATTCTTGTGGACAGATTGCCCACTACCTAAAACTGGTCTGGGAGATATCCTTCTGGCCACCCTACACACCAGACGCACATTGATACCGATAAGAGCACCCCACTGCAACTTTCTAGATAAAATTCCAATTGGGCTCATACCTTACATATTTATACCAGATTTCACAGACCCGTATGGACTCTAGTCCTCATTACCAAACAAACCTATTTCTCCCCTATTACAGGGGAAAATTCCATGCGCAAACGGCTGGCCAGTGACTGCGGGGAGACGTCCCCTAAACCATTTACAACTCTCACACGTAACTTACTTTATGAGTCAAATCAAAACACTTCCTCAGCTGCCCACTAAATGGCTCTGGTTGGAAATATTGACGAAGGTTAACCATTATGTCCCGAGAGTGGTTTCAAAATTTTATTCCAATCTCATAGATGAGGAAAACTCCTCCCAGCCACCTTTCCTACATTCGTGGGAAGTGGAACTAAATATTTCTTTATCCCCACTGGATAAACAAAACATCTGTGCTGCTTCTCATGACTTCTCCAGTTGCGTTCTATTTCAAGAGTCGGCTTATAAGTTACTATCGCGTTGGTACTACACACCAGAAAAACTGCATCATTTGGGACTGATCAGTTCCCCTCTGTGTTGGAGGTGTGGGGAGTCACGTGGTAACCTGTCTCACATTTTCTGGTTCTGTCCTACTCTCGCCCAATTCTGGTCAGATGTCATGGGGTTTATGAGGAACCTTAACATACTTAAGGCAGACCTGACTGCAGCGGAGGCACTCTTATCCTTACCCTCAGAGAATTTCCAACCTAAGAAGCATGAGCTAGCGCCATTAATGCTGGGAGCGGCAAAACAATTGATCGCCCTTAGGTGGAAACAGCAAACCCCCCCGACTCTGACAGAGTGGAAAATAAGAGATTTATTTAGACTCGAGGAACTCACGAGTTGGGACTCGTCATCTCATGAGAAATTTAAGAAAACCTGGGCACCTTGGATACATTTCCAGGGCACTACGGGGACTCCGGGCCCGAAGCCGGCTGGGGGGTGCCACGGCGGCCGAGTAAGTGGCGAGGAGTGATTGAGCCCTGGGGGTTGCTGAGCCAATTTCTTCAAACTATCTAAGGTCATAATTACAACAGACGTTCATGAGAGAGCGTTGAATCGGCCAAAGCGACATTCTGGTGGGGGTGGTTCACCAGGCCTCTTCACTAATATTTTTATTGGAGAACCTCAAGAGCTTGCTTTTCTTTGTAAATATGCCCTAGAGCATCAAGGATACCTGCCTGTGTAATGGGTTAGTTTTAGTTAGGTTATTTACCTCGTTAAGTGTTATATTGATTGAAAAGAGTAAAACTTTATAATTAATGCTCTGTAATTCTACATACAGACTTGTACCTCAAAAATTTGAACAAGTTTTGCTTCTGTATTGCTGTAATCTCTCTTTATTAGTAAAATAAAGAATTACAAAAAAAATAAATAAATAAAAGCCCATAACGGGTTTTAACTTGTGGGGTTGAACCTTTGTCAACATACAGGGGGCTCATAAAAGGGCATCCACATTTCTCTGTGACCTCTTCACCCGATGTTCCACGGTAAAATTGAAATTTTGCAAAGACAGGAACCATTGGGTGACCCGCTCATTTCCCTCCTTGTCATTCCTCATCTAGACCAAGGGTGGATGATCTGTCACCAAGTGAAACAATCGACCAAGCTAAAAATAGCGTAGGGACTCCAAGGCCCTCTTAATGGCCAGGTATCATGGTTTGGACAGGGTTAATGCCCTGCCCTCTCAGGGTTGATTGTTGTAGCCTCCTTTTGGATCTGGGAGGGATATTTATACCCTCGCTGGACTAGGGTTCTCTGTCAGTTATACTCCTGCCCTCGGCTGAGTTAAGTTGACACTGGTGGTTTGTGTGTTTGTGCCTTGTGCCTGCACTGCGTGTGTGTTCCTTGGTTCTGATCCGGTCTGTCCCTCACTTTGCTATTGCCTGTCGATTCTGTACCTCGTTGTTCAACTCTTTTGGTAATTGACTTCGGCTTGCCTCCTGACTACATTTTTGCCTCACTCCTTTTTTCCTATGCTGTACTCCTGTTACTGACCTTGGCTAGTCTGACCCTGCTCCCGGCGTTGCCAGTTCTTACTTTCCACCTTGTACTCCCCAGTTCGCACGAGTACTAGTTCTAGCCTTTAGGACCTTCCTGCTCTGGTCACGTGACCCGCTAGGTCCTTTTCTGCATCTCTGCACACCATCAATTCTGCCTGCTACTTTCTCCGTCCCTCCCCCTCTGGAGAGTGTGCTCAGTACACACTGTCCTCTCTTTATCTAGTGTGTATGCACCGCACACGCTGTCTGTCTCATGATACCAGGCACTTCCGCACAACACTATAGTTTTTTTTCAGCCGTGGTGAGTTTCCTACTTAGGTAGGTGACCAGATGCTCCTTCCCATCCACCTCCTGTGACTAGACCGCTCCCAGGCCCATGGTAGAGACATCTGTCTGCACAATGAAGCATTTCTGAAAGTTGGGGCTAATGACAACAGGCTGTCCCCACAGCGCCACCTGCATGGATTGGTACGTTTCGTCTGCCTGGGGCTTCCACCAAACCATGACCAGCTTCTTTCCCTTGAGGAGATCGGTAAGGGGTGTTGTTCTACCAAAAAAATTAGGTATAAACCTCCGGTAATATCCAATGATACGAGAAACGTTCTCAAAAGGTTTGGTGGTCACAGGATGGGCCCGTTAGGAAATGGCCTAGATTTTATTTATTTGGGGTTTGATAACCCCCAGGCAGATTACATAACCCAAGTAGCGGGCTTCCTCGAGCCCTATTGCACATTTCTTGGGATTCGTCGTCAAGCCCACTGCTCTAAGCGAATCTACCGATTGTACATGGGACAAGTGGATATGCCATTTTATACTAAAGATGATGATGTCATCTAAGTACGCTGACACATACTTCCAATGGGGTTCCAGCACTATATACTGTACATCAACCTCTGGAATGTGGCAGGGGCCCCATGTAGTCCAAAGGGCAAGACTACTCTGGTGTAATGACCCTCTGGTGTTATGAAGGCAGTCTTTTCCTTTGCCGACGCCATAAGAGGCACCTGCCAATAACCCTTGGTGAGATCGAGCGTGGTGAAGTACTGGACCTGACCCAGGTGCTCGATCAGCTAATCCACCCATGCATTGGGTAAAGGTAGAACTTTGACACCTCATTTAACTTACGGAAGTCATTACACTACTATAATGACCCATCCGGTTCCTCAATTACTCCCACCTGAAGCATTTGTTTCACCTCACTCGCGATGGCTTGTCTCCGGGTCTCAGGCACCTGGTACAGTTTCATTCGTACTCTTACGTGAGGCCCTTGCAGGGGCGGGCTGAGCTGGGTGGCATGGAGGAAAATGCCCCCGGGCCACTTCCCCAGCAGCTGTGCAGGGCCGGCCGCCTGATGGCCCTGCACAGCAAACTGCATGCGGCCGTGTCTGCTGTGCTGTGATCAAATACACTATAGGAACAAAGAAGCGCAATAGGGTCTTATCTGATGATAATGGTATAAAGATATATAAAATACACTCACCCGCTAAAGGAGAGATCAGGCATATGGAAATCGTCAGCTGCTGCACGTCCAAATGGTCAGACAAGTGACCGCCAGTATATCGCTTCTTATGGAACTTATTTTTCGGACTTTCATGCGCTACTTGACATAATGCACAATCCAGTTATATTAAAAGATCAATCATTTATTCCCATTTAATCCCAATGCGTTTCGAAGTGGAAAACACTTCTTCAGAGAATGACAAATATTGACAAGATGCTATTATTCAGAGGTTAAATACATACCGCCTTTGAAAATTGGCGCCAAAACAGTCACATGTTCTTTTTGCATAAATGTCAAAGTTCATAGTTCATAAATGTCAAAGTTCATACTATGGCGACTTAGATCAAACATATAGGATTATATATATAATCATTAAAATAACATCACTTTATTGTAGGTGAAAAATTAAAAAGAGAAAAAGAAAAAAAGAAGAAAAGAAAGAGATAAAATAATAAAAAAATATATAAAATTATCAAAAAAGGAAAAAAGGGGAGAAAGAAAGAAGGGGATATATACCCGTTTGTAAAAGAAATCCAGTTGAAGCCTTTATCCACTGGACCAAGACAGAAATATATCTTATATACAGGAAAAAAATATTATTAGTGTCAGCTAAAAAAATAATAAATATATATATAAATTAAATAAATTTGTGTGTGTCAAATTCTTCTCACCTTAAAGAAATAAAAAGAGTGATCAAATAAAAATACATTAATTATCAACACCAGACTTCGGTCAAATTATCAGATGGAAATATATATTAATTATCAGTATGTCAGGTTGTCAGCACTCACTGTGGCATCAAACATAAAGATCCGACTCGAAAGCAGATCAGCGCTGCAAAGGAAGAAGTGGGTCGTTGCAAGAAAAGAAACCAGGATCGCTCCCCGCGCTATCACCTCAACACTTTCCAAATAAACACATACGCATTTATATATATATATATCAGAACCATGTACAACTTTTCATAATTAAATATTAAAAGATAAAATAAACTCATTTGCAAGAGCCCTTTCATCAAATGCAAAAACGGGATCATTCCCTCTAGAAAAGTGCTTCTTACCAAACTCTCCCCTCTCCAATCTGTCTTGAATGTTGCAGCCAGGATCACATTCCTCACCAATCGTTACACTGATGCCTCTACCTTGTGCCAGTCATTACACTGGCTACCCATCCACTCCAGAATTCAGTACAAACTTATTACCCTCACCCACAAAGCCCTCCATGGCTCAGCACCACCCTACATCTCCTCCCTTGTTTCAGTATACCACCCTACCTGCGCCCTCCGCTCTGCTGATGACCTGAGGTTAGCATCCACAATAATCAGAACCTCCCATTCCTGTCTCCAAGACTTTACATGTGCTGTGCCAATTCTTTGGAATGCACTTCCCAGGTCAATACAATTAGTCCCCAATCCCCACAATTTTAAGCGTGCCCTGAAAATGCATTTTTTCAGACTGGCCTATTGCATCAACACATTAACCTAATCTATCCCTGTGTGGCACAGCCAAAAGTTTTACCATAACCAGGTTCCCCGCATCATGTTCCCACATGCTTTATGCATCTATTAGCCCTCTGCGTCTGTACTGTTTCACACTTAACATTATGGCTGGTCCATACAATCAGGGCAACTGTTACCACCCACTTTTCGTGTCTACCTCTTTCCTCATAGACTGTAAGCTTGCGAGCAGGGCCCTCATTCCTCTTGGTATTTGTTATAATCTATGTGATTATTGTTATGCTGTAATGTCTATTGTCTGTACAAATCCCCTCTGAAATGTAAAGTGCTGTGGAATATGTCGGCGCTATAGAAATAAAATTTATTATATTATTATTATATTCATTTCATCCACAAAATCCGCTCCATAAAGTCACAGATTTGAACAGAGCCTATATGTGTTTCTAAAAACCACATAGAAAAAGTACCAAATAGAATCACATGCATTTGTATAGAACAATTAAAGAAAAAAGAATCAAATCGCAACAGACTGCATATATTAAGGAGTAGAAAGTCGCATATAAGAATTTACAACTGAAATATGAAGGATGGAGTAAAATAATTGTAAATAGTGTAAAAACAGGTTAAAAGATCATAGAATAAAATATAAAAACATTCTATAAAAATACTTCAGTAATTTCATTCAATCCATGCGGTATCAAGGTGTTTAACCTGTAGATCCAGAAAATATATTTTCTATTTAATTGTCCTACTCTATCAGAAATGTCACTGGGTATATGTGTTAAATATTAATAATTCGTTAAATATTTCTTATTACACCCAGTTCTGTAGAATGCTTTAGCTTACATGACATAGGCTATTTTTAAGCTTGGCTCATGGTAGAAATGTCAGCTCACTACTAGAGTTGAGCGATACCAGCCGATACTTGAAAATATCGGATCGGAATGGATCGGCCGATCTTAAAAAAAAGTATCGGTATCGCCGATTCCGATACCGGAAACCAATGCAAGTCAATGGGGCCAAAATATCGGAATTAAAAAAAACCCTTTCTTTCCTTGTAGGTTAATTCTACATGAAGAAAAACAACTAAGAATAATGTAGAATGTATTGTGGGAGGTGGAGGAGACATTAAAGCCATAGAGGTTTAGCCCAATCAAATGGAATAGCAGGAATTAAACTTTTTTTTTAAAGATGTTAGGAGTTACAAAGATATTGACTATGTTAGCCTCATTTATATTTTGCCAGACATGTATGTCTTCTTCTTCTTTCTTCTTTCTTCTTCTTTCTTATTCTTCTTCCTTTTTTTACCTTCTTCTTCTTCTTCTTATTCCTTTTTTTACATTCTTCTTCTTCTTCTTCTTCCTTTTTTTACATTCTTCTTCTTCTTCTTCCTTTTTTTACATTCTTCTTCTTATTCCTTTTTTTACATTCTTCTTCTTCTTCCTTTTTTAAATTCTTCTACTTCCTTTTTTTACATTCTTCTTCTTCTTCTTCCTTTTCTTACATTCTTCATATTCTTCTTATTCAACAGTTATTATTCTACATATTCAACTTCTTCATCTTCTTCCTATTCTTCTTCATCATATTCTTGTTTGTGTCAGGCATTCCTGTAGTTGTTATCTGGAAAAGTTAGAAGTTTACACCTTCCGTTCTGCCTGTCACAAAAGATTTACAACAGGATTTGTCCGCGTTCAGTTTGGCCTGCAGCAGCAGGCCTTTTCCAGGGGCACCACGAGGAGGAACGGACTCACCCCCATACACTGCTTAGTCTTCTTCTGCTTATAAATAAGATAATATCATTTGCTCAGAGTATTAGTCTTATGCTTAATGTTCTTCTGCTTTGTTTTTTTATGCTTCTTTGTCTTCTCTCTCTTGTTGTTCTGCATCTTGGTGGTTGTCTTCCTGTTCTTTGTCCTCTTGAACCAGCTGACGGTACTGGCACCGGGAGGGGCAGCAGAAGGAACAAGAGCCAATGGCACTACCGAGGACCAGCTGACGGTGCTGGAACCCGGTTACTAAGCAGGAGGTACCTGTGCTACAAAGCACTACCAAGGACCAGCAGACGTTGCCGGAACTCGGATACCGAGATGGAGGCACCTAGGCCAAAGGCTCTGACGAGAACCAGCTGACGGTGCTGGAACCCGGAGGGGTAGCATAAGCTGCAAGAGCAAATGGAAATAGCGAGGACCATCTGACAGTGCTGGCACCCGGAGGGGCAGCAGAAGGAATAAGAGCCAATGGCACAACCAAGGACCAGCTGACGGTGCTGGAACCCGGTTACTAAGCAGGAGGTACCTGTGCTACAAAGCACTACCAAGGACCAGCAGACGTTGCCGGAACTCGGATACCGAGATGGAGGCACCTAGGCCAAAGGCTCTGACGAGAACCAGCTGACGGTGCAGGAACCCGGAGGGGTAGCATAAGCTGCAAGAGCAAATGGAAATAGCGAGGACCAGCTGACAGTGCTGGCACCCGGAGGGGCAGCAGAAGGAATAAGAGCCAATGGCACAACCGAGGACCAGCTGACGGTGCTGGAACCCGGTTACTAAGCAGGAGGTACCTGTGCTACAAAGCACTACCAAGGACCAGCAGACGTTGCCGGAACTCGGATACCGAGATGGAGGCACCTAGGCCAAAGGCTCTGACGAGAACCAGCTGACGGTGCTGGAACCCGGAGGGGTATCAGAAGTTACCCCTGAAAAGCAAAGTTGGCATGCCGCAAGCTGGCCGCAGTTACCGAATCACACAGTCCTACAGGGCTTGCTTGTCCTACTGGCACTATGGAACAAGCCTTTCTTACCAGAACCCGCAGTCCACATAGGAAGCACCTAAACTGCTGGCACCCTAGCCTCGGCTAACCCAACCGCAACACGACATGGCAACTTGGGGTGGCAAACTGACATTGACACTTCCCGGAAACAGCAGGCAGGGCTGGAACCAAGCTGGGCAGGAGGGAGTACCCGTGCCAAAGTCAGTTATGAGCAGCAACTGGCGATGTTGGAGCCCAGGACAAGCACTTAGCAGGCTGAGGCCTGATGTGCTGTCAATTTGGAGGCAGCAGGACAGATTGCCATCAAAACAGCAGGGGAACAGCTGACGTTACTGAACCCCACAAACACAGGAGCTAGTGTTTTACTCTGTGAAGACGGCACTTCCGAGCAACAACTGGCTGTGTTGAAGCCCAGGGACAAGCACGGAGCAGGCTGAGGCTGCATTGAAGAAATTTTAAGATCGGTTGTAGACTACTAATTTGAACCAAGCTCCACTTAGGCCTGTGGCTTCACTGATTTTCGTATTTCCCCTGTCCTCCAACCCCGCCAGTTACAGCTCCGAAGTGGCGTCTGCACAATCCACACTTGTTCCTGTGTTACAGGTGTTCAGTCCGGTCAGTTAATCCCCTGATGTGTGTCCGGCAATGTCGCCTGCTCTGTCCACATTCCCATTATGGGAATGTGGACAGAGCAGGCGACATTGCCGGACACACATCAGGGGATTAACTGACCGGACTGAACACCTGTAACACAGGAACAAGTGTGGATTGTGCAGACGCCACTTCGGAGCTGTAACTGGCAGGGTTGGAGGACAGGGGAAATACGAGAGACAGTGGAGCCACAGGCCTAATTGGAGCACGGTTAAAAATCAGTAGTGGTATGACTGTGTAGGCAGCAGGAGACTTTGCCATCTACACAGCAGGGGATCAGCTGACGTTACTGAACCCCACTGAGACACGGGAGCAAGTATCTCTTTCCGTGTGGACGGCACTTCCGAACTACAACTGGCTGTGTTGAAGCCCAGGAAATAGGAGGGTGTAGGCAGAGGCCTACTGTATTTTGAATGAGGTGACAGCAGGAGAGACTGCCATCCACACAGCAGGGGATCAGCTGACGTTACTGAACCCCACTGAGACACGGGAGCAAGTGTCTCTTTCCGTGTGGACGGCACTTCCGAACTACAACTGGCTGTGTTGAAGCCCAGGACATAGGAGGGTGTAGGCAGAGGCCTACTGTATTTTGAATGAGGTGACAGCAGGAGAGACTGCCATCCACACAGCAGGGGATCAGCTGACGTTACTGAACCCCACTGAGACACGGGAGCAAGTGTCTCTTTCCGTGTGGACGGCACTTCCGAACTACAACTGGCTGTGTTGAAGCCCAGGAAATAGGAGGGTGTAGGCAGAGGCCTACTGTCTTTGTAATGCGGAGACAGCAGGAGAGACTGCCATCCACACAGCAGGGGATCAGCTGACGTTACTGAACCCCACTGAGACACGGGAGCAAGTATCTCTTTCCGTGTGGACGGCACTTCCGAACTACAACTGGCTGTGTTGAAGCCCAGGAAATAGGAGGGTGTAGGCAGAGGCCTACTGTATTTTGAATGAGGTGACAGCAGGAGAGACTGCCATCCACAAAGCAGGGGATCAGCTGACGTTACTGAACCCCACTGAGACACGGGAGCAAGTGTCTCTTTCCGTGTGGACGGCACTTCCGAACTACAACTGGCTGTGTTGAAGCCCAGGACATAGGAGGGTGTAGGCAGAGGCCTACTGTATTTTGAATGAGGTGACAGCAGGAGAGACTGCCATCCACACAGCAGGGGATCAGCTGACGTTACTGAACCCCACTGAGACACGGGAGCAAGTGTCTCTTTCCGTGTGGACGGCACTTCCGAACTACAACTGGCTGTGTTGAAGCCCAGGAAATAGGAGGGTGTAGGCAGTGGCCTACTGTCTTTGTAATGCGGAGACAGCAGGAGAGACTGCCATCCACACAGCAGGGGATCAGCTGACGTTACTGAACCCCACTGAGACACGGGAGCAAGTATCTCTTTCCGTGTGGACGGCACTTCCGAACTACAACTGGCTGTGTTGAAGCCCAGGAAATAGGAGGGTGTAGGCAGAGGCCTACTGTATTTTGAATGAGGTGACAGCAGGAGAGACTGCCATCCACACAGCAGGGGATCAGCTGACGTTACTGAACCCCACTGAGACACGGGAGCAAGTGTCTCTTTCCGTGTGGACGGCACTTCCGAACTACAACTGGCTGTGTTGAAGCCCAGGACATAGGAGGGTGTAGGCAGAGGCCTACTGTATTTTGAATGAGGTGACAGCAGGAGAGACTGCCATCCACACAGCAGGGGATCAGCTGACGTTACTGAACCCCACTGAGACACGGGAGCAAGTGTCTCTTTCCGTGTGGACGGCACTTCCGAACTACAACTGGCTGTGTTGAAGCCCAGGACATAGGAGGGTGTAGGCAGAGGCCTACTGTATTTTGAATGAGGTGACAGCAGGAGAGACTGCCATCCACACAGCAGGGGATCAGCTGATGTTACTGAACCCCACTGAGACACGGGAGCAAGTGTCTCTTTCCGTGTGGACGGCACTTCCGAACTACAACTGGCTGTGTTGAAGCCCAGGAAATAGGAGGGTGTAGGCAGAGGCCTACTGTCTTTGTAATGCGGAGACAGCAGGAGAGACTGCCATCCACACAGCAGGGGATCAGCTGACGTTACTGAACCCCACTGAGACACGGGAGCAAGTGTCTCTTTCCGTGTGGACGGCACTTCCGAACTACAACTGGCTGTGTTGAAGCCCAGGAAATAGGAGGGTGTAGGCAGAGGCCTACTGTCTTTGTAATGCGGAGACAGCAGGAGAGACTGCCATCCACACAGCAGGGGATCAGCTGACGTTACTGAACCCCACTGAGACACGGGAGCAAGTATCTCTTTCCGTGTGGACGGCACTTCCGAACTACAACTGGCTGTGTTGAAGCCCAGGAAATAGGAGGGTGTAGGCAGAGGCCTACTGTATTTTGAATGAGGTGACAGCAGGAGAGACTGCCATCCACAAAGCAGGGGATCAGCTGACGTTACTGAACCCCACTGAGACACGGGAGCAAGTGTCTCTTTCCGTGTGGACGGCACTTCCGAACTACAACTGGCTGTGTTGAAGCCCAGGACATAGGAGGGTGTAGGCAGAGGCCTACTGTATTTTGAATGAGGTGACAGCAGGAGAGACTGCCATCCACACAGCAGGGGATCAGCTGATGTTACTGAACCCCACTGAGACACGGGAGCAAGTGTCTCTTTCCGTGTGGACGGCACTTCCGAACTACAACTGGCTGTGTTGAAGCCCAGGAAATAGGAGGGTGTAGGCAGAGGCCTACTGTCTTTGTAATGCGGAGACAGCAGGAGAGACTGCCATCCACACAGCAGGGGATCAGCTGACGTTACTGAACCCCACTGAGACACGGGAGCAAGTATCTCTTTCCGTGTGGACGGCACTTCCGAGCTACATCTGGCTGTGTTGAAGCCCAGGAAATAGGAGGGTGTAGGCAGAGGCCTACTGTCTTTGTAATGCGGAGACAGCAGGAGAGACTGCCATCCGCACAGCAGGGGATCAGCTGACGTTACTGAACCCCACTGAGACACGGGAGCAAGTGTCTCTTTCCGTGTGGATGGCACTTCCGAGCTACAACTGGCTGTGTTGAAGCCCAGGAAATAGGAGGGTGTAGGCAGAGGCCTACTGTATTTTGAATGAGGTGACAGCAGGAGAGACTGCCATCCACACAGCAGGGGATCAGCTGACGTTACTGAACCCCACTGAGACACGGGAGCAAGTATCTCTTTCCGTGTGGACGGCACTTCCGAACTACAACTGGCTGTGTTGAAGCCCAGGACATAGGAGGGTGTAGGCAGAGGCCTACTGTATTTTGAATGAGGTGACAGCAGGAGAGACTGCCATCCACACAGCAGGGGATCAGCTGACGTTACTGAACCCCACTGAGACACGGGAGCAAGTGTCTCTTTCCGTGTGGACGGCACTTCCGAACTACAACTGGCTGTGTTGAAGCCCAGGAAATAGGAGGGTGTAGGCAGAGGCCTACTGTATTTTGAATGAGGTGACAGCAGGAGAGACTGCCATCCACACAGCAGGGGATCAGCTGACGTTACTGAACCCCACTGAGACACGGGAGCAAGTGTCTCTTTCCGTGTGGACGGCACTTCCGAACTACAACTGGCTGTGTTGAAGCCCAGGAAATAGGAGGGTGTAGGCAGAGGCCTACTGTCTTTGTAATGCAGAGACAGCAGGAGAGACTGCCATCTCCACAGCAGGGGAACAGCTGGCAGTGCTGAACCCCACTAACACTTGAACGAATGTGTTTGGCTCTGTGGAGACGACACTTCTGAACACCAACTGACGCTGTTGGAGCCCAGGATTAGGCGAGGAGCAGGCTGGGGCCTACTGGATTTTGGCAGGTGAAGGCAGCAGGAGACTTGCCATCTCCACAGCAGGGGAACAGCTGGCAGTGCTGAACCCCACTAACACTTGAACGAATGTGTTTGGCTCTGTGGAGACGACACTTCTGAACACCAACTGACGCTGTTGGAGCCCAGGATTAGGCGAGGAGCAGGCTGGGGCCTACTGGATTTTGGCAGGTGAAGGCAGCAGGAGACTTGCCATCTCCACAGCAGGGGAACAGCTGGCAGTGCTGAACCCCACTAACACTTGAACGAATGTGTTTGGCTCTGTGGAGACGACACTTCTGAACACCAACTGACGCTGTTGGAGCCCAGGATTAGGCGAGGAGCAGGCTGGGGCCTACTGGATTTTGGCAGGTGAAGGCAGCAGGAGACTTGCCATCTCCACAGCAGGGGAACAGCTGGCAGTGCTGAACCCCACTAACACTTGAACGAATGTGTTTGGCTCTGTGGAGACGACACTTCTGAACACCAACTGACGCTGTTGGAGCCCAGGATTAGGCGAGGAGCAGGCTGGGGCCTACTGGATTTTGGCAGGTGAAGGCAGCAGGAGACTTGCCATCTCCACAGCAGGGGAACAGCTGGCAGTGCTGAAACCCACTAACACTTGAACGAATGTGTTTGGCTCTGTGGAGACGACACTTCTGAACACCAACTGACGCTGTTGGAGCCCAGGATTAGGCGAGGAGCAGGCTGGGGCATACTGGATTTTGGCAGGTGAAGGCAGCAGGAGACTTGCCATCTCCACAGCAGGGGAACAGCTGGCAGTGCTGAACCCCACTAACACTTGAACGAATGTGTTTGGCTCTGTGGAGACGACACTTCTGAACACCAACTGACGCTGTTGGAGCCCAGGATTAGGCGAGGAGCAGGCTGGGGCCTACTGGATTTTGGCAGGTGAAGGCAGCAGGAGACTTGCCATCTCCACAGCAGGGGAACAGCTGGCAGTGCTGAACCCCACTAACACTTGAACGAATGTGTTTGGCTCTGTGGAGACGACACTTCTGAACACCAACTGACGCTGTTGGAGCCCAGGATTAGGCGAGGAGCAGGCTGGGGCCTACTGGATTTTGGCAGGTGAAGGCAGCAGGAGACTTGCCATCTCCACAGCAGGGGAACAGCTGGCAGTGCTGAACCCCACTAACACTTGAACGAATGTGTTTGGCTCTGTGGAGACGACACTTCTGAACACCAACTGACGCTGTTGGAGCCCAGGATTAGGCGAGGAGCAGGCTGGGGCCTACTGGATTTTGGCAGGTGAAGGCAGCAGGAGACTTGCCATCTCCACAGCAGGGGAACAGCTGGCAGTGCTGAAACCCACTAACACTTGAACGAATGTGTTTGGCTCTGTGGAGACGACACTTCTGAACACCAACTGACGCTGTTGGAGCCCAGGATTAGGCGAGGAGCAGGCTGGGGCATACTGGATTTTGGCAGGTGAAGGCAGCAGGAGACTTGCCATCTCCACAGCAGGGGAACAGCTGGCAGTGCTGAACCCCACTAACACTTGAACGAATGTGTTTGGCTCTGTGGAAACGACACTTCTGAACACCAACTGACGCTGTTGGAGCCCAGGATTAGGCGAGGAGCAGGCTGGGGCCTACTGGATTTTGGCAGGTGAAGGCAGCAGGAGACTTGCCATCTCCACAGCAGGGGAACAGCTGGCAGTGCTGAACCCCACTAACACTTGAACGAATGTGTTTGGCTCTGTGGAGACGACACTTCTGAACACCAACTGACGCTGTTGGAGCCCAGGATTAGGCGAGGAGCAGGCTGGGGCCTACTGGATTTTGGCAGGTGAAGGCAGCAGGAGACTTGCCATCTCCACAGCAGGGGAACAGCTGGCAGTGCTGAACCCCACTAACACTTGAACGAATGTGTTTGGCTCTGTGGAGACGACACTTCTGAACACCAACTGACGCTGTTGGAGCCCAGGATTAGGCGAGGAGCAGGCTGGGGCCTACTGGATTTTGGCAGGTGAAGGCAGCAGGAGACTTGCCATCTCCACAGCAGGGGAACAGCTGGCAGTGCTGAAACCCACTAACACTTGAACGAATGTGTTTGGCTCTGTGGAGACGACACTTCTGAACACCAACTGACACTGTTGGAGCCCAGGATTAGGCGAGGAGCAGGCTGGGGCCTACTGGATTTTGGCAGGTGAAGGCAGCAGGAGACTTGCCATCTCCACAGCAGGGGAACAGCTGGCAGTGCTGAACCCCACTAACACTTGAACGAATGTGTTTGGCTCTGTGGAGACGACACTTCTGAACACCAACTGACGCTGTTGGAGCCCAGGATTAGGCGAGGAGCAGGCTGGGGCCTACTGGATTTTGGCAGGTGAAGGCAGCAGGAGACTTGCCATCTCCACAGCAGGGGAACAGCTGGCAGTGCTGAACCCCACTAACACTTGAACGAATGTGTTTGGCTCTGTGGAGACGACACTTCTGAACACCAACTGACGCTGTTGGAGCCCAGGATTAGGCGAGGAGCAGGCTGGGGCCTACTGGATTTTGGCAGGTGAAGGCAGCAGGAGACTTGCCATCTCCACAGCAGGGGAACAGCTGGCAGTGCTGAAACCCACTAACACTTGAACGAATGTGTTTGGCTCTGTGGAGACGACACTTCTGAACACCAACTGACGCTGTTGGAGCCCAGGATTACGCATGCCGCATGCAGAGGCCAATGGGCAGCGGTTTTTATGGAGGTTGTGGACTACTACTGATTCTAACCATGCTCCACTTAGGCCTCTGGCTCCACTGTCTCTACTATTTACCCTGGCCTCCAACCCCGCCAGCTACATCTCTGAAGTGGCGTCAGCACAATCTACACTTGTTCCTGTGTTACTGGTGCTCAGTCCCGTCAGTTGATCCCCTGATGTTTGTCCGGCAAGTTCGCCAGCTCTGTCCTCATTCCCACTACTGGTTATGGGAATGTGGACAGAGCAGGAGACCTTGCCGGACACACATCAGGGGATAAACTGATGGGACTGAGCCACAGGAACACAGGGCACGGTTAAAAATCAGTAGTGGTTTGAATGTTGATGGAGCTGGTGACTCTGCCGTCCACACAGCAGGGGATCAGCTGGCATTACTGAACCCCACTAACACAGGAGCTAGTGTGTTTCTCTGTGCAGACGACACATCTGAGCGACAACTGGCTGTGTTGAAGCACAGGGATTATAGTTCAGGTGGTAGAAAAATGAACACACCAGCAGACCTGGATACAGTTGCCAACCACTAATTTAGTCTGTAAGAGGAATGGCAAAGTCTTTGGAGATCCAGGCCTTGTTCATTTTCAGAAAAGTCAGCCGGTCAACATTATCGGAAGATAGTCGCGTGCGATGGTCTGTTAGTACACCACCTGCGGCACTAAAGACACGTTCCGATAATACACTGGCAGCAGGGCAAGCCAGCACCTCCAATGCATACTGGCTAAGCTCTGGCCATGTATCCAGCTTTGAGACCCAAAACTTGAAGGGGGAAGAGCCATCTGGGAGTACAGCGACAGGGCAAGACATGTAGTCTTGAAAAATGTGTGCAAACTGTAAAGCGCTGCGGAATATGTTAGCGCTATATAAAAATAAAGATTATTATTATTATTAGTCTGACACCATCTGACGGAAGTGTTGCCTCCTGCTGACTCGAGGCGTCGCTGATGGTGAAGACAATTGTGGTGGACACACAAAACTTTGCCACATTTGGGCCATAGTGGTCTTGCCTTGTGCTGCGGCACTGCCTCTGCTCCCTCTTTGTGCAGAGTTTCCTCCACTGCCTCGACGCACAGAGCTGCTTTGTAAAGCACTAGCAACAATGCTGTCGGGTGGAATGGAAAACATTATGGACTGCACCAGTGACTCTTCGTACTCCCGCATTTTACGCTCCCGGTTCAACGTTGGTATGAGCCTTTGTACGCTGTCCCGGTAGCGAGGATCTAGGAGGGTGTACACCCAATAATCAGCCGAGACGAGAATGTGGGCGATGCGGCGGTCGTTTCTCAGGCACTGCAGCATGAAATCAACCATGTGCTGCAGACTCCCAACTGCCAAAGAACTGCTGTCCCCTGTTTGAGGCGTGACCTCGGCCTGCTCTGCATCACCCCACCCTCGCTGTACATACTGAGTAGAGGTTTGTGTACCTCCCTCCTCTGGAGAGATGTCTTCCTCCTCCATCGACTCCTCCTCATCCTCCTCACAAAGTGTCCCCTGCCTAGGCCTTTGTGAGGAAACACGTAGCGCAGACTGTCCAGAAGCAGATGGCATTTGGGACTCCTCATCCTCCACCTCTTCTGAAACCTCATCCCTTAGTGCTTGCAGTGTTTGTTGAAGCAGGCAGATAAGGGGGACAGTCATGCTGACTAGTGCATCATCTGCACTCGCCATCCGCGTGGATTCATCGAAGGCACGCAAAACGAGGCAGATGTCCTTCATAGAGGCCCACTCAATGGTGCTGAAGTGTGAACGGCGCACAGTGCGACTTGTTTGCGCCTGATGCAGCTGGTACTCCATGACTGCTGCCTGCTGCTCACACAACCGCTCCAACATATGTAACGTTGAATTCCACCGGGTGGGTAGGTCACATATGATGCGATGTTCCGGAAGGCCAAATCGTCGCTGCAGAGCAGCGAGGCGCGATCTTGCCGTGCTGGAACGTCGCAAGTGAGCGCACTCTATGCGGACCTTGTGCAACAGTGCAGCAAGATCCGGATAGTCCCTCAGAAAGCTCTGCACGACCAAGTTAAGAACATGTGCCAGACATGGGATGTGTGTGAGGTTGCCTAGGCCAAGAGCTGCCACCAGATTTCGGCCATTGTCACACACTACCAAGCCCGGCTGGAGATTCGCTGGCCCAAACCACACATCGCTCTCCAGCTTGATAGCATTCCAGAGCTCCTGCGCTGTGTGGCTTCGATTCCCCAAAGAAATTAATTTGAGTACAGCCTGTTGACGTTTGGCCACGGCTGTGCTCATATTGGTCGTAACAGGCTCCTGCTCTGCTGTTTCTGAGGAACTTGAGTAGGAGGAGGAGTCTATGTGTACAGACTGGAGTCCTGCAATCCGTGGCGTTGGAAGAACACGTACAGCGCCACTCTCCAGATCGGTACCCGGCTCCACAACATTGACCCAGTGGGCAGTGAGGGAAAGGTATCGTCCCTGTCCATGGTTACTGGTCCACGCATCGGTGGTCAGGTGGACCTTGCTACTAACGGCGTTTAGTAGCGCATGTTTTATTTTGCCCTCAACATGTTTCTGCAGGGCAGGGACGGCTCGCCTGCTGAAATAAAAGCGGCTGGGCACGTTGTATTGGGGGACTGCCAATGCCATTAAGTCCCGGAAGGTGTCAGTGTCCACCAGCCTGAATGACAGCATTTCAACTGCCAGAAGTTTGGCAATGCCAGCATTCAGAGACTGTGCTCGGGGATGGTTTGCCGAGTAAGGGCGCCTTTTATCCCATGCCTGTGCTACCGATGGCTGTGATGGATGGGAACGTGCTGCTATGGGTGTAATCTGACAAGGTCTCCGGACAACAGTGGCAGAGGTTCTTCCTTGGCGATCCTGTGAGGAAGCCGAACCAGCAGTGTGTGAGCTGGAGGAAGAGGGCCCAACACGAACTGAAGAGGTGGTAGGTGGTGCTGTACGTTGGCCTACGTCTTCAGGGTGTCTCTGCAACTCCAACTCGTGCTTGGTGCGCACATGTTTCCACATATTTGTGGTATTGAGGTTGCTGACATTTCTCCCTCTTTTGACTCTCTGATGACACAGCTTGCATTTGACAAAGCAAATGTCATCTGCAACTGTGTCAAAAAAGGACCACGCACTGCAACTCTTGTGAGCGCCCGGTTTGCCTTTGGAAGGAGGAATGCTCCTAACGGGTGCCGAAGTGGAGGGTACAGGCAACCAAGTCTTCCCCCTCCCTCCTGTTTTGGCCGGTAGGGGAATCTCTTCCTCAGAGCTGCTCCCACCACCTTCCTGTTGCTCACGCCATGATGGGTCAAGGACCTCATCATCTTCCCTCCCCTCTTCAAACAGCTGGTTCTCCGGGGTTGTCTCGCCAGCACCGTACGCACCAGAAAGTGGCAACTGAGTCTCGTCATCATCTGATGCGTACTGAGGTGTGCTGACCATAGGCACTGGCCCACTCGCCTCTTCAGATTCAGAGGGACAAAGAAGTTGCGCATCACTGCATACTCCCTCTTCTTCACATTCAGGAATGCTGCTTGGCTGGCCCCCTCTTTCCAAGCCAACAGATTCCGAGAACAGAAGTAGAGACTGTGATGGCTCCTGTCCATGTCTCTCTGACTGCCTGGGCACTTTGGCAGGTGGTGAAGAGACAGATGGTTGCTCTTCGGTGCTCTGACCCTGAGAGGATGCGGAAGTAATTGAAGTCGATGCGTTAGCTGCCATCCATCCGACAACGGCTTCAATTTGTTCCTCCCGCAGCAGTGGGGTACGTTGAGGTCCTACAAAGCTGCGCATAAAGGACTGTTGCCTGCTAAAACTGGGGGATGCTGATCCACTGGTGCCCGCAGCAGGCCCAGAATCCCCACGTCCTCTACCTGTAGAATCCCCACGTCCTCTCCCTGCAGAATCCCCACGTCCTCTCCCTGCTGAAACTCCACGCCCACGCCCACGCCCCCGCGCCTTACTCCCTGCCTTCTTCATCTTGCAAGACTGCTTAAGATAGGCAAAAAAGTACAAAGGGGGGCCTTAGTGTGCTTATTCCTGAACAGCTGGTTACAGGTACAAGAAACACTAATTTTATGAAGTGTGTGTGTGTGGTCTAGACTTTAATAGGAGCTGATGTGGCCTACACAAGTTCAAAATGTAGTGTTTGGTGAACTTTTTATGTGGTTTCTTTGTTTGAAACAAACTCAAAGTATGTGAACAAAGAATTGAAACTGATAGTATCACCAACTTTTTGGAGCTATTACAATGCAGGCAGGTAACCTACAATGCAAAAGATGAGGCTCCCAAAAAATTGGGTAATACTAATCTGGCTGCGCCGGCAGGGCACAAGCCAGAAAAAAAGGCTCCTCTATCTACTCCTATATAGTGTTTGCAACCAACCAATGTTGATGGATATGGATGGATGCACACTAATAGGAGAAGAAAAAATGAGCTGCACTCAAAGACAAATATGTGTGAGGCAGTGACGCACGTTGAGCGTCCTACAACCAGACGTAGCTGCAGGACACTCTACTCAGCGTGAGCTGCACTCACACACAGTCAGAGACCTCTCAGACAGCCGTCAACAGTGCAGCTAAGTGGGCACTGGCACTGACAGGCTGCAGAAAGGCTCCGCTGTGTACTCCTATATAGTGTTTGCAACCACCGTAGATGGAGACGGATGGATGCACACTAATAGAATAAAAAATGAGCTGCACTCAAATAAAAATATGTGTGAGGCAGTGACGCACGCTGAGCGTCCTACAGCCAGACGTAGCTGCAGGACACACTACTCAGCGTGAGCTGCACTCACACACAGTCAGAGACCTCTCAGACAGCCGTGAACAGTGCAGCAAAGTGGACACTAGCACTGAAAGGCTGCAGAAAGGCTCCGCTGTCTACTACTAGTGTTTGCAACCAACGTATATGGATACGGATGGAAGCACACTAGATTGAAATTATGTAAAAAATGCAGCTCAAAAAATAAAAGATGTATGAGGCAGCAGTGATCACACTGGGTGGCCTACAGCCTGACGTGGCTGCAGGACCCACTCCACAGCGTGAGCTGCACTCACACAGCCCTTGCAGACAGCTGTGAACACTGCTGCTAGGGCAAAGAACGCTACAGTGGTGGTTTATGTAGCCTGGGTAAAGCACTAGATGTTTGGTGGAATCGCTATTTCTAACTGTCCCTCACAGTCTTCTACAGCAGCCTGTCCCTAACTGAATTCACAGCAGAGTGACCAGAAATGGCGGCTGCGGTGGCTTTTATAGTGCATCATGACATCATTTCGGCAGCCAATCACAGCCATGCCAATAGTTAACATGCCTACATGCCTAACAGGATGTGCCCACACTTCGGAGGATTCCCATTGGCTTAATCAAAGCAAGCAGGCTCATAGCATGATGGGAACTTCCTATTCCGATTCCGATCCCGGAATCCGATATGACAAAAGTATCGGAATTAAGTATCGGAATTCCGATACCGCTAATATCGGCCGATACCCGATACTTGCGGTATCGGAATGCTCAACACTACTCACTACATATTTAAGTTTAGCCTTGAGGTAAATGTCAAACTCCATATATACCGAGATCACGTGCTTCAAGAGACGTATATAATTCATGGCTAACTGTAGAGGTCGCTCGTTCCTTCCTTCACCATCATGAGAGACAGACGCAAGATGACATAACTCAACAGCTGGTATGTTACTTTATTACGAAGAAGCCGAACTGAGAGACAGACGCCATTTGCCATGTGAGATCCCGGAGAGAAAGAAGAATACATGTTGCTTTTGCCATGTGGGATTTCAGAGTATGAACAATGGACAATATCTCTTTCACTTATTTTTATTCACCTGTTTTTCTGTAATAACCTTTCTTTGATGGAAGAATCCAAATAAACCACTATATTTTTATCTGGTAACTAGTCCTGAGTATTTTACAGGATATGCATTATTTTACATTGGAGAGCCAGCCAGATCTGAATTTTTGTACTTTTTTGCGGATTTCCCTCAACTTGCCCACACGGGGGATTGGACTTTGCTAACGTCAAATCATATGTGCAAGTTATCGGGAATTCCACTACTTACAAGAATCACATAGAACCTAGAAGTAAGAAGTACCAGATAGATTGAGAAGTACTACAAGTGCCAAAAGTACCAGACGTAAGCCAGACGTGTAAAGACAGGAACCCAGCGTTGTCCATCAAAGGGAACAAGCTGAGACATTTCAAGGTAAGATAAAATGGATGTCATTAATTGTCTTGCTAAGCAGAGTAAATTGAAATTTAAGTCTGTAGACAATTCTAATTCAGAAGTTCTATGGTTAAGTTTATATGCCGAGTGTGAACTCGAGAATCAAAGGTTAGATTCTAAGTTTTTCAATAGAGAAAGAGAGAGATTAAAAAATATTCTACAGATGGTAGATATATTTCATAGATCTGTGTCAGAGAAATCCAAAAATGATTGTTGTGATGTTCTCGAGATTGGCTGTAAAGTTAGGGAGATTGACTGTAATCAAGTGTCTGTAGCAGCCATTGAAGGTGACCTTGCAGACGTGGAACAAGATGGAGAAGTAGGAGGAGACTTCAGAACTGACGTAGAGGACGTACAAGGGAAAGACGTACCACTAAAAATAGAAGACTCACAGGCCCAAATCCGAAGTAGCGTGAGGAAGGATTTGATAAAGATATGCCAAATAATTCCTGCTTATGACAACAAAATAGATGTTTGTAGAAACTCTGAGATTTTTGAATGTTGTGCTGATAAATTTGATTTATCTAACGAGGAGAAGAATCAGTTGTTCAAAATGTGGATCCCTGTAAATTTTGCTAGGAGATTGTCTTTAAAGTTATCTGGTGAAACACATGAGAATTTAACTGATAAAGACAGATTAAAAATTCTCATTTTTTGTTCATCAAATGAAAATCATCCAGATATTGATATTCTTCAAAAATTAAGAATTGGTCGGAAGGAATGTATTTTTACGTTCATGTCCATATATGAACGTTTGTATAGAGTGCTGAGTGAGAATGTCAAAACACCGTCCCTCATAAGGAGTTTTGTAAGCAAATTTTGGTTTCTAAATCCTGCATCTCGTGTTATTGCGTCACAAAAAGATTCATTGTTTGAATGTGCGCAATCCCTTGATTTTGCCAGAAAACACGAGAATCGTGAAAGGAAAGTAAATTGTGCTAATTTTGTGAAGACAGGCAGAGTAAAATCTTATCAGAAGCCTGTATTAGCAAAGCCTTCTAAAATGAGTTTTCCCCAAAATCAAATCTACGAAGAAAGAAAAAGAAAATCACATGTTTGTTATAAGCCATATGGAATGATGCAAAAGAACACCGAAAAGACACAAATTGAATTAAGAAAAATGATGAGTTTTGATCTTCTTTCTGTAACTAAGATGGCCGAATTTAACAGACAGAAACAGGTGGTGAGTGACATCATGGCCTGTAAACTGAATACTCTGCTCCAAGAATCTATCAGCTTTAAAATGGCAAGAACCTTTCAGGATATTTTTTGCAGAGAAATAAGTATGGGTGTAGGAATTGGCTAGGAAAAAAGTAATATATATTGTGTAACAGTGTTATACAATTAGTGAGTTATAGAGTATAATCCTGTAGTTTTATGGTTTGTGGATATATACATAGTCATACAGTATATATAGAGTGTTTGTAGAAGTAGAAATAGTAGAACTGTATTTTTTAATGAAAATTAAAATCTACATCAGTAATAATATTTAGAATATGAATATGATATTAACCTTATTTTTTATGTTTCCTTGGAATTTTCATTTCAAAGCAGGACTTAATCGAGAAAAATTCTCTTCCAAGGATTTATGCCTTTATTTACACAGGAAGTTGCAATATTGCATGATTTTATATATCTAACCCTTAAAAGGAAATAACTAATTGCTTTTTAAAATGTTCTGGGTGTGTGCTTTACTGCATGGTTTGAATGACAACCACAGCAGGGGAATTTGAACCTTGTTCTAATAATACAAGTATACCAGTATACTATGTCCCTGTTCCTTAGGGAAAGAATTTTTAAGGGGGTCTCAACTTTTGCAAACCAATGGAATTTTTTTCTAGGCCTAAATGTCAAGAATAGCTATACATATACATATATTTATGTCATGTGTATTTGGGGAATATTCAAAGAAATATTAAGAGACTAAATTGAAATAGTTTACAATGCATTAATAATTAGGATAATTTGGGTTAAAATACGTGTATTCATCACACCTTCATATGTGAGGTATTTGGTTTAAAGTTAATATGTGACACAGTCTGAGTGACAGTGACTGAGTGTATGAGCAGCTGCTGAGCGAGTGATGTGATACGTTTGTATGAGGCCTCAGGATTCTATAAGAGAGAAAAAAAAACAAAAAAAACCCCAAAGCTTTTATCTTTAGGAGAAATATGCAGATCAGTTAAATTATTAGAATATTAGGATATATAATGAAATATTATCTATACAACTTATATTTCTATATTTCTATAGTAATTATTATTTCTTGATTTAGTTAATTGTGGATAAGTGCAAAGTGCAATTGCACATCAAAATGGTTTATGCAAATCAATTTTTCCAAAGGATAATTTTATGATATTCAAATTAATTTTAATGGTTACACATCTTCAGACAAATAATGGTATAAGCAAGTATAAATTTACATAATTTATACATTAATTATTTTTAATTTTGGTTTTGATAAATGAATTATTTCATAGAACAATATTTTTTGGTATTAAGGGGGAAAATATGTTTTTGATCCTGACTACATCATCACATTTGATTAATACCTCTTCTTCACACATTTTAATAGGAAAAAATATTAATAAGGTACAATGGTATAAGTATTGGGTATAATAACAAGTATTATAAAGAGTCATTTCTTTACACTAAGAGGAATTATATGCAAAGTTGCATAATTTGAATATTTTGATAACACAAGTTTATGACAATTATGAAATAATCCAGATCATGGAAATATTAAGGGTATATGTCACTGAAGACATAACTACTCTGCATCAACATAAAGGCCTTATTTTTATTTTTATTTTTATTCTTATTCTTATTTTTAATTCTCAATTTTTTATTCTATTTTTATTTTTAATTCTTACATTTTTATTTTTTCTTTCATCAATAGTAAAGTAATATCTACTATAGAATTTTGCTTCATTAAATATAACAATGATACGGTTTCATTACAAAGGAAAATGTTTCACTTCTGAGTTATATGCAACAATTCTTTTATTCATTCATTCGCTCACTCATATATTCTTATTTTGGTTCATGGCTATACATTCCTACATATTATTAGTATAATAAATATATTCCTTATTAATAAAGATGATAACACTGGTTACATAAAACACAGTGACACCTATGGGTTGAAAAAGGTAATTACACCTATGACATAAAAAAATGTTCTATCACATGAAAAATGCGGATAATAATGTATTATCGTTTATTATTTCAAATATTGAAATCCATATATGGTACAAATTCTGATAATAATTATATGGATATTACTGATTGCTATGGTACGCTGTGATATTATAGGATAGGAAATTACCAGATTTGGTATAGGATAGGGAATGAAGACTTCAAGCAAGATACTGAAATTATGTTAATAAAGACTTTTCACATTTCTAAACTTCATTGATTCTTATCAGTTGCAAGAAGAAGAATGTCGCTATCCAGAAGTCCCAGAAGGTAACAAAGCTATGATTACTGAGTAATAGACTGTGTTAATTACAAATGCAGTATCCACCACTGACAGTCACAAGTGCAGTATCCACCACTGACAGTCACAAGTGCAGTATCCACCACCGACAGTCACAATTAAAGTGTCTAACCTGACAACCAGAGGACGATGATCCTATGATGCTGAGATGAACGGTGTTATCACGTTCTTATCAAGTTCCAGAGGTTTTCAATCACCTGTAAAGCTTCGATGTAAGGCTGGTGAACAATAAGGTAATTGTCGGGAGGCTACAACCCTGACATATGTCCTGTGCATTAGGACAAGGACTGGTTATGGTGCTATGTTTAGCAAGGAAGAGTCATTTTAACCCTTGCTTTGCTGACCAAAGACGTCACATCTGTTCAAAGACCAGTACCGATGGAGGATTCCAGAATATCCAAGGCGAGCCAATATAAGCCCAGGTTTTTAAAGATGACACTGCACAGATATTAAAGCTGCATAGACTTTGTTTTCGTATTAACATTTGAAATTATGGACTTTGATTTGATACACAACACAATATCTATATGCTATAAGAAAAACTGTATTTTTAAAAGAACCAAGAAGAAGACAGAAGACATCAAAATGAAGACCAGATGACATCAGATGATGATGACTGGACCTGAGATGCTTCAATTTAGACTTAGGGAAGTATAATTATACATATTTTATATGAATATTGTTCACGGCTTACCATAACATGAATTCACATCAATTATGTCATTGAGTACTTATAACGGTAATCTAATATTATTATTATTATTATTATTATTATTATTATTATTGATATTAAATTATTTTGTCAAAGAAAAAGAAAAGAAGAAAAAAGATCGTTATATTTGAGGGTTCCAATTAATGTCTGTCTCCCTCAAAAGGGGGAATTGTTAAATATTAATAATTCGTTAAATATTTCTTATTACACCCAGTTCTGTAGAATGCTTTAGCTTACATGACATAGGCTATTTTTAAGCTTGGCTCATGGTAGAAATGTCAGCTCACTACATATTTAAGTTTAGCCTTGAGGTAAATGTCAAACTCCATATATACCGAGATCACGTGCTTCAAGAGACGTATATAATTCATGGCTAACTGTAGAGGTCGCTCGTTCCTTCCTTCACCATCATGAGAGACAGACGCAAGATGACATAACTCAACAGCTGGTATGTTACTTTATTACGAAGAAGCCGAACTGAGAGACAGACGCCATTTGCCATGTGAGATCTCGGAGAGAAAGAAGAATACATGCTGCTTTGCTATGAACAATGGACAATATCTCTTTCACTTATTTTTATTCACCTGTTTTTCTGTAATAACCTTTCTTTGATGGAAGAATCCAAATAAACCACTATATTTTTATCTGGTAACTAGTCCTGAGTATTTTACAGGATATGCATTATTTTACAATATGCTAAAAAATTACAAAAATCTTGGCACTCAATATGTGAAATATTCAGACACTTTTATTTTGTGCATTCAGACAGAAAGGTTTAAACGTTTTCGGTCCAGCATAGGACCTTCATCAGAAAAACCTCGTTTACTGAAATAAATAAATCCTTGCAATGGTAGCCAAAAGAAGGACAAAGTAGAGAGTCTGGATGGCGTCTGGAAAGCGTATGTGGACTGAGCCGTCCAAAATTAGAACAGGCAGCTGTACAGCATAGGGCTTCAGAAAAGGGACCTCCAGGGTCACTAAAATAAGGAGTGAAGACAGCGCTGATAGCAGTGGGTGTACAAGCTCTAGAATTGAATTGCGCTGGTGAAGCCCTGGTCTGTGGTCTGGCTGCCCTGTGTGGAAGAGCGCTGTCTTCACTCCTTATTTTAGTGACCCTGGAGGTCCCTTTTCTGAAGCTCTACGCTGTACAGCTGCCTGTTCTAATTTTGGACGGCTCAGTCCACATACGCTTTCTAGACGCCAGCCATTTAACATTTCCACTGGCCATCCAGACTCTCTACTTTGTCCTTCTTTTGGCTACCATTGCAAGGATTTATTTATTTCAGTAAACGAGATTTTTCTGATGAAGGTCTTATGCTGGACCTAAAACGTTTAAACCTTTCTGTCTGGATGCACAAAATAAAAGTGTCTGAATATTTCACATATTGAGTGCCAAGATTTTTGTCATTTTTGATTGATGGTTGGATACCCGACTTGAGCACCAACAACCAAAGTATTCCTGAGTGCCGTGCTCTCTTAATAGACTGGGTATATGCCCAATTGGGCTAATTTTTAACCCATTAATATTTTTGCTATGTTTTATTAAAAAATGTCTTGAAAGACCATGTAACAAAAAAACTTTTTTTATATTATGTCTGTGGGAATTCAATCTTAAATGTAGTGGTTGCGTTGTTCTACCCACATATTGTTTTTTACATTCGCAATCAATTAAATAGATGACAAAATCCGTAGTACAATTAAGAAATTGTTTTATAGGAAAAAATTACTTAGTATTATTAGATTTAATGAATTTTTCCTTACGGGTAATAACATTGCAACATAGACAATTATTTTGTCCACATTTATAGATCCCTTTTATTGGAATATTTATCCCTGGGGTTAATTTATCAGTTTTTAATCGACTTGGGTCTACTAAACTCTTAATAGTAGGAGCCCTTCTAAAAGTAATCCTTGGATTTTTAGGGAGGATTTTTTGAAGAATGGGATCTCTCAACAAAATATGCCAATTATTTTGTAATATATTGCAAATTCTTACATGTTCAGTGCAAAATTGGGTGATAAAATTAACCATGAATCTACTAGCATCAGGTTTTAGTGTTTGTTATCCACTAATAAGAGATTCTTGTGATAAATTGATGCATTTGTTATAGGCTTGTTTAATCAAATCTATAGGGTATTTTTTATCTTTTAATCTGTTCTTTAAAATAACTGCTTGTTCTTTAAAATCATCAATATTAGAACAATTTTTCCTAATTCTTCTAAACTGATCGTCAGGGATATTTCTCAGCCATTTTCCAAAATGTTCACTATCAAAAGGTATATAACTATTTATATCGACATTTTTAAAAAAAGGTTTTGTCAATATTTCATTGTCTTTAATGAAAATAGTGATATCCAGGAAAATAATATTAATAATATCATATAATGAAGAAAAGATAAACCCCAGTTATAATTATTAATTTTCTCAATAAATTTTTCAACATAATTATTAGAATTATCCCATATAAAAATAAATCATCAATGAATCTTTTATAAATGATTATATTTTTGCTCCATTTTGAATTAAAAATATAAAAATCTTCAAAAACTCCCATAAAAATATTAGCATATATAGGTGTGACTTTTGTACCCATTGCAGTCCCATTGCACTGATGATACAGAGATCCATCAAACGAAAAATAATTATTTTTCAGAATAAATTCCATACCCTTTAATAAATTTTTTTTTATTCTTTTGTTAGTCTATTATCTCTTATTAAAACCTTATTGAAACACGCAAGACCAATATCATGTGGAATATTTGAATAAAGGGAAGAAACATCCATTGTTAAAAATATATAATCTGGTTTCCATTTAATTTCCTGTAAAAATTTGTGTTGAATCACGAATATAACTTTTTAGAATAGGAATATGTACTACCATAATTCTATCTATGAAATGTGATAAATTACAGGTTAATGAATTGATTCCCGATATAATCGGTCTCCCTGGAGGATTTTTTAGATCCTTATGAATCTTTGGCAGATGATAAAAAAAGGGGATACGTGGGTTTTGTATATTGAGAAACTTCAATTCATTTTATTAAACATATTCATATTCTTCCCTTCTAAAATTAATTTACTATAATTCTCTTTTATAACAGGAATAATGTCAAAGTTTTTATGTAATATTTTTTATCAGATAATATTCTATAGGCTTCTTTACAATAATCAATGCGATCCTGAATAACAATTCCACCCCCTTTATCTGCAGAACGAATTACAATATTTATATTAGACCCCAATAATTTGAGTGCTATCTTTTCTTCCTTTGTAAGATTAAATTTATATATTTAGTTATCTCTAGTAGAGGACATTTTCTTGAATTTTCTTTGTACTATATCGTTAAAAACATTTAAATGATGACCTTTATTTTCCACTGGATAAAAATTAGATTTAACAGGTACATCTAAATGATATTTCATATCTATTTCTGTTTCACTTTTTTAGGTTCATTAATAATATTATTAGTATCAGGATCTTGATTCATTTCCTTAATCAGAAAATGTCGTTTTAACGTTAATTTCCTAATAAAAACTTGAAGGTCTAAAAAAAGATCAAAATCATTTGTTTTATATGTAGGGCAAAAGGTTAATCCTTTGGATAATACTTTTCTTTCATCTATTGTGAGTTCATATGAAGACAAATTGAAAATATTACTAGTATAACAAGAATCGCTGTATCTTTCTTTTTTTTTTAATTTTAACCTTTTGCTCTAATGATTTTGATCTTTTTTTAGACCTTCAAGTTTTTATTAGGAAATTAACGATAAAACGACATTTTCTGATTAAGGAAATGAATCAAGATCCTGATACTAATAATATTATTAATGAACCAAAAAAAAGTGAAACAGAAATAGATATGAAGTATCATTTAGATGTACCTGTTAAATCTAATTTTTATCCAGTGGAAAATAAAGGTCATCATTTAAGTGTTTTTAACGATATAGTACAAAGAAAATTCAAGGAAATGTCCTCTACAAGAGATAACTATATATATAAATTTAATCTTATAAAGGAAGAAAAGATAGCACTCAAATTATTGGGGTCTAATATAAATATTGTAATTCGTTCTGCAGATAAAGGGGGTGGAATTGTTATTCAGGATCACATTGATTATTGTAAAGAAGCCTATAGAATATTATCTGATAAAAATATTACATAAAAACTTTGACATTATTCCTGTTATAAAAGAGAATTATAGTAAGTTAATATTAGAAGGGAAGAATATGAATATTTTTAATAAAAAGGAATTGAAGTTTCTCAATATACAAATCCCACGTATCCCTTTTTTATCATCTGCCAAAGATTCATAAGGATCTAAAAAATCCTCCAGGGAGACCGATTATATCGGGAATCAATTCATTAACCAGTAATTTATCACATTTCATAGATAGAATTATGGTAGCACATATTTCTATTCTAAAAAGTTATATTCGTGATTCAACACAAATAATTCAGTTTTTACAGGAAATTAAATGGAAACCAGATTATATATTTTTAACAATGCATGTTTCTTCCCTTTATTCAAATATTCCACATGATATTGGTCTTGCGTGTTTCAATAAGGTTTTAATAAGAGATAATAGACTAACAAAAGAACAAAAAAGTTTTTTACTAAAGGGTATGGAATTTATTCTGAAAAATAATTATTTTTCGTTTGATGGATCTCTGTATCATCAGTGCAATGGGACTGCAATGGGTACAAAAGTCGCACCTACATATGCTAATATTTTTATGGGAGTTTTTGAAGATTTTTATATTTTTAATTCAAAATGGAGCAAAAATATAATCATTCATAAAAGATTCATTGATGATTTATTTTTTATATGGGATAATTCTAATAATGATGTTGAAAAATTTATTGAGGAAATTAATAATAATAACTGGTGTTTATCTTTTTCTTCATAATATGATATTAATAATATTAATTTCCTGGATATCACTATTTTCATTAAAGACAATGAAATATTGACGAAAACGTTTTTTTTAAAATGTCGATATATACAGTTAAATACCTTTTGATAGTGGGCATTTTGGAAAATGGCTGAGAAATATCCCTGACAATCAGTTTAGAAGAATTAGGAAAAATTGCTGTAATATTGATGATTTTAAAGAACAAGCAGTTATTTTAAAGAACAGATTTAAAGATAAAAAATACCCTATAAATTTGATTAAACAAGCCTATAACAAACGCATCAATTTATCACAAGAATCTCTTATTATTGGATCAAAAACACTAAAACCTGATGCTAGTAGATTCATGGTTAATTTTATCACCCAATTTTGCACTGAACATGTAAGAATTCGCAATATATTACAAAATAATTGGCATATTTTGTTGAGTCATCCCATTCTTCAAAAAATCCTTCCTAAGCATCCAAGGATTACTTTTAGAAGGGCTCCTACTATTAAGAGTTTAGTAGCCCCCAGTCGATTAAAAACTGATAAATTAACCCCAGGGATAAATATTCCAATAAAAGAATCTATAAATGTGGACGAAATAATTGTCAATGTTGCAAAGTTATTTTTTCTGTTCTATACAAATGCATGTGATTTGATGAAAGGGCTCTTGCAAATGAGTTTATTTTGTCTTTTGATATTTAATTATGAAAAGTTGTACATGGTGCTGATATATATATAAAAATATAAAAGCGTATGTGTTTATTTGGAAAGTGTTGAAGTGATAGCGCGGGGAGCGATTTTGGTTTCTTTTCTTGCAACGACCCACTTCTTCCTATGCAGCGCTGATCTGCTTTCGAGTCGGATCTTTATGTTTGATGCCACAGTGAGTGCTGACAACCTGACATAATGATAATTAATATATTTCCATCTGATAATTTGACCGAGGTCTGGTGTTGATAATTAATGTATTTTTATTTGATCACCCTTTTTATTTCTATAAGGTGAGAATAATTTGACACACACAAATTTATTTAATTTATATATATTTATTATTTTTTTAGCTGACACTTATAATATTTTTTGCCTGTATATAAGATATATTTCTGTCTTGGTCCAGTGGATAAAGGCTTCAACTGGATTTCTTTTACAAACGGGTATATATCCCCTTTCTTTCTCCCCTTTTTTTCCTTTTTTGATAATTTTATATATATTTTTTTATTATTTTATTTTTTCTTTTCTTCTATTTTTCTTTTTCTCTTTTTAATTTTTCACCTACAATAAAGTGATGCTATTTTAATGATTATATATATAATCCTACGTGTTTGATCTAAGTCGCCATAGTATGAACTTTGACATTTATGAACTATGAACTTTGACATTTATGCAAAAAGAACATGTGACTGTTTTGGCACCAATTTTCAAAGGCAGTATGTATTTAACCTCTGAATAATAGCATCTTGTCAATATTTGTCATCCCCTGAAGAAGTGTTTTCCACTTCGAAAAGCGTTTGGATAAATGGGAATAAATGATTGATCTTTTAATATAACTGGATTGTGCATTATGTCAAGCAGTGCATGAAAGTCCGAAAAATAAGTTCCATAAGAAGCGATATACTGGCGGTCACTTGTCTGACCATTTGGACGTGCAGCAGCTGACGATTTCCATATGCCTGATCTCTCCTTTAGCGGGTGAGTGGATTTTATATATCTTGATACCATTATCATCAGATAAGACCCTATTGCGCTTCTTTGTTCCTATAGTGTATTTGATTGAAATTCCTCCGGGAGTCCTTAGAAAGTTCTGCCGGTGCATAGGAACTAATAGCAGCATAGGGTTCGTCATTGTGTGTCAGGATGGAATACTTTCAGAACAGAATTTCATCGAGGGAACGCCTAATCCTGCAGACCATTGGAAACATCAGATTTTCAACTTGCAATGAAGAAAGTGTTAATCCGTTTAATGATGAAGAAACAAAGAGCTTTCGCAAGATTTTCTTACACTTCAAAGAAGCTATCAAGGAGGAATTACACTATAGTTTGGACGCCCGTTTTTTATCCATCTATCTGGAAGAGAACATTTGCCCGAGAGGTTTAAGGTTGGTTTTTGACTCTCCTTTTTCCAGTGATTTGGAATTGACATGTGAATGGGACAATAATTTAAGTAATTGTTTGCATAGAATGATCGTGCTACTTTATAAGAAAAGGTCAAAGCTTGCCGAATTAGCGGCTATCAAAGTAATGAATCTATCTAAAGAACTTGTTCCCTTTCTTAATCATCCTGAATATATAAAAAAAATTCTAATGTTATAACACATGTTATGCAGGTTGAACATGAGACAATTTTGAAAAAGTAGAAAAAATTACAAAGAGATAGAGAAGACTACAGGAGAATTAATAATAAAAATAAATCTACCGAAAGTAATATTGCAACAAAAATGGATACACCTGAAAATGGTAGAACCGGTGAAAGTAAAAATACCCATGAATCAAATACTATTAATACAAATAACTCCAAAGAACATAATATATCTTTATCAAAAAATAATGGTATAATATCTTCTATGAAAAATAATGAGGAAATTATTAAAAATACCATTTTTTGTAAACGACCGGTAATAAAAACTACTAAAACCACAGCACCATTAATTGAAGCAATGAAACACCTGGAAAGTATAAAAGAACAGATGAAACGTCTCAATAAGGAAAGAGTTAAAAAAACCTCATTGACACAGTAAATCAAAAAATTAATTCAAGTAAAATTATCTCCCCTACTCTGATAGAAATTTTATCACCTGTCCTTATTGAATTTCCTGATTGTACACCTAGTTCACTTTTAGATCTTTCTATTAATGATACTATTATTAATAATTCTTCTACTGTATTAAATACAGATATGAATTTAATTGATAAAACTAATACTTATTATACTGCCACTGATCCTTTTTTACCACGAGCATTAAAGAACACACAGATAAAAAAAAATTTTCTCCAAAAACAGGAAAAAGAAAAGGTTCAGTAGAGGAAGCAGAGGGGGGAGAAAAAAAAGAAAGGAAAACTAAATTAAAAATAAAAGAAAGATACAGCGATTCTTGTCATACTAGTAATATTTTCAATTTGTCTTCTTATGAACTCACAATAGATGAAAGAAAAGTATTATCCAAAGGATTAACCTTTTGCCCTACATACTGTATAAAACAAATGATTTTGATTTTTTTTAGACCTTCAAGTTTTTATTAGGAAATTAACGTTAAAACGACATTTTCTGATTAAGGAAATGAATCAAGATCCTGATACTAATAATATTATTAATGAACCTAAAAAAAGTGAAACAGAAATAGATATGAAATATCATTTAGATGTCATGGAAGAAAAGTTCTGCTCCAGCTGCTATTAAAATCTTCTTTAATGAAAAGCCATTAAAACATACAATGGTGAAGACTCTCCATATAACCACACCACAACAGAGATGACAGGCTACGCGTTTCGACCAGACGGTCTTTGTCAAAGCTTTGACAAAGACCGTCTGGTCGAAACGCGTAGCCTGTCATCTCTGTTGTGGTGTGGTTATATGGAGAGTCTTCACCATTGTATGTTTTAATGGCTTTTCATTAAAGAAGATTTTAATAGCAGCTGGAGCAGAACTTTTCTTCCATGGTTTCTGACGTTGGTCCGCACGGAGCTCCGAGTTTCTGCGCTTGATCTCTGGTGAGCTGGCTATTTCTTTCTATTTCTATTTGATCATTTAGATGTACCTGTTAAATCTAATTTTTATCCAGTGGAAATAAAGGTCATCATTTAATTGTTTTTAACGATATAATACAAAGAAAATTCAAGGAAATGTCTTCTACTAGAGATAACTATATATATAAATTTAATCTTATAAAGGAAGAAAAGATAGCAGTCAAATTATTGGGGTCTAATATAAATATTGTAATTCGTTCTGCAGATAAAGGGGGTGGAATTGTTATTCAGGATCGCATTGATTATTGTAAAGAAGCCTATAGAATATTATCTGATAAAAAATATTACATAAAAACTTTGACATTATTCCTGTTGTAAAAGAGAATTATAGTAAATTAATTTTAGAAGGGAAGAATATGAATATTTTTAATAAAAATGAATTGAAGTTTCTCAATATACAAAACCCACGTATCCCCTTTTTTTATCATCTGCCAAAGATTCATAAGGATCTAAAAAATCCTCCAGGGAGACCGATTAAATCGGGAATCAATTCATTAACCTGTAATTTATCACATTTCATAGATAGAATTATGGTAGTACATATTCCTATTCTAAAAAGTTATATTCGTGATTCAACATAAAATTCAATTTGTACAGGAAATTAAATGGAAACCAGATTATATATTTTTAACAATGCATGTTTCTTCCCTTTATTCAAATATTCCACATGATATTGGTCTTGCGTGTTTCAATAAGGTTTTAATAAGAGATAATAGACTAACAAAAGAACAAAAAAGTTTTGTATTAAAGGGTATGGAATTTATTCTGAAAAATAATTATTTTTCATTTGATGGATCTCTGTATCATCAGTGCAATGGGACTGCAATGGGTACAAAAGTCGCACCTACATATGCTAATATTTTTATGGGAGTTTTTGAAGATTTTTATATTTTTAATTCAAAATGGAGCAAAAATATAATCATTTCTAAAAGATTCATTGATGATTTATTTTTTATATGGGATAATTCTAATAATGATGTTGAAAAATTTAATAGGTTAAAAATTAGCCCAATTGAGCATATACCCAGTGATATTTCTGATAGAGTAGGACAATTAAATAGAAAAGAAATTTTCTGGATCTACAGGTTAAACACCTTGAAACCGCATGGATTGAATGAAATTACTGAAGTATTTTTATAGGATGTTTTTATATTTTATTCTATAATCTTTTAACCTGTTTTTATACTATTTACAATTATTTTTCTCCATCCCTCATATTTCAGTTGTAAATTCTTATATGCGACTTTCTACTCCTTAGTATATGCAGTCTATTGTGATTTGATTCTTTTTTCTTTAATTGTTCTATACAAATGCATGTGATTCTATTTGGTACTTTTTCTATGTGGTTTTTAGAAACACATATAGGCTCTGTTTAGATCTGTGACTCTATGGAGCGGATTTTGTGGATGAAATGAAAGAAGCACTTGTCTAGAGGGAATGATCCCGTTTTTGTATTTGATGAAAGGGCTCTTGCAAATGAGTTTATTTTATCTTTTGAAAAGTTGTACATGGTGCTGATATATATATTGTGGTGTAGTGACCACTATGTCAGCTAGGGGGTGCTGTGTGGGTGTCCCAGGACGGGTGTACAGGCACATTCAGTGTGGTAACAGGAGCAGGGTCCTAAATGACTATTATGGGTCTCAAGGTGGGTGGCCTTGAGATGCAGGCTCCAGGGTGTATTGATCAGCAGAGGTACTGCTGATATTTCTGTTACACTGTGTCAGGGAAGCCTGTGTGTGTCTGTGCAATAGAACCTTTAGTGATGTCATAGCCAAGTGATCACCTGTGGGTGTGGTTACAGGGCTATGTAATTGAGGTGTTTGGCACATGTGAGGGAGTGTGAGAGAGTCTGTCTGAGTGTGGACAGACTTCCATGTGTTCAGGTGGGACACTACAGAAAGTTGTATATGGGGAGGACTACAGCTCCCAGCATGTGCTGAGACTCTCGGTCCGAGTCTCCAACCACGGACATTTGTGTTCTTTGGCCTAAGCTAGAGGCTATTTTGGTAATGTGCTGCCTTGTGGGTTTATGATGCAAATAAACCTCATGAACTTTGGGAAGAACCTGTCGCATATTTGTCTCCCGCTGCACCTAAGTGAGTCGAATCCCTACAATATATAAAAGCGTATGTGTTTATTTGGAAAGTGTTGAGGTGATAGCGCGGGGAGCGATCTTGGTTTCTTTTCTTGCAACGATCCACTTCTTCCTTTGCAGCGCTAATCTGCTTTCGAGTCAGATCTATATGTTTGACACCACAGTGAGTGCTGACAACCTGACATACTGATAATTAATATATATTTCCATCTGATAATTTGACCGAAGTCTGGTGTTGATAATTAATGTATTTTTATTTGATCACCCTTTTTATTTCTATACGGTGAGAATAATTTGACACACACAAATTTATTTAATTTATATATATTTATTATTTTTTTAGCTGACACTAATAATATTTTTTGCCTGTATATAAGATATATTTCTGTCTTGGTCCAGTGGATAAAGGGTTCAACTGGATTTCTTTTACAAACGGGTATATATCCCCTTCTTTCTTTCTCCCCTTTTTTTCCTTTTTTGATAATTTTATATATATTTTTTTATTACTTTATTTTTTTCTTTTCTTCTATTTTTCTTTTTTTCTTTTTAATTTTTCACCTACAATAAAGTGATGTTATTTTAATGACTATATATATATAATCCTACGTGTTTGATCTAAGTCACCATAGTATGAACTTTGACATTTATGAACTATGAACTACTTCATTAGGAGGAGGAGCGCCGAGGAGATGGCTGCTCTGGCATGAGGCTCCTGAGTTTTTTAGTTTTTTACCCCGTTTAATTGTTAATTCTCCCTTTGGAGCACTCACCATTGCATAGCTACAGGATTCGGCAGAGCTGGGAGTAGTGTGGAGACTGCGATCAGCTGGGACCGGTGTCTTTCTGTCCTCGTGGAGCTCCGTGCCTGGATTCAGCTGGGAGAGAGTGAAGCTGCTGGCTGCCTGCCAACTTTCCTACAAATTGTACCCATTTCCAGCAAGCAGATCATCCCAGGATAGGAAACCTGGTGGAGTGTGCGGTGCTGGAGTTGTTCTGGAGATCTTGTGGTCCACGTGGAGCTGTAGGGCTACAGGATTCGGCAGAGCTGGGAGTAGTGTGGAGACTGCGACCAGCTGGGACCCGTGTCTTTCTGTCCTCGTGGAGCTCCGTGCCTGGTTTCAGCTGGGAGACAGTGAAGCTGCTGGCTGCCTGCCAACTTTCCCACAACTTGTACCCATTTCCAGCATGCAGATGATCCCGGGATAGGAAAGCTGGTGGAATGTGCGGTGCTGGAGATGTTCTGGAGATCTTGTGGTCCAGGTGGAGCTGAAGGGGTGAGCTGGGCAGGTTTGGACTGACTGTTGGCGTGTCCCCTGATGTCCCTGTCTTGTTGCACCCATGCCCTCCCCCCCAGCAGTGCTGGGAGCACCCTTTATGGAAAGTTGTACATTTAACTCTGCTAAGCTGTGACTGTTCAGTCTTTATAGCTACAAGCTGAGTGTAATCATGGCCACTGCACTCTGTAAACCTACTCTTATTATTTCAAGGGACGATTTATTATTCTGGAATCATCCGCAATTTCTCATGGACTCCCCTTCTTGGAGCATGATTGCTAATTCAACAATTGAGTACATAAAATCCATTACTTCTGTGAAACCTGTAGAGGTGTACTGCAAGAGAGGTAGAAGAGGAGGCGTCCTGGCACGCCTTCGGAGGAGAGGGTTCAGAACAGCTCTTCCTTCACTCCACTTGGCTAATGTCTGTTCCTTATCTAACAAAATCATAGAATCATAGAATCGTAGAGTTGGAAGGGACCTCCTGGGCCATCTGGTCCAACCCCCTGCTCAAAGCAGGATTCGCTAAATCATCCCAGTCAGATGTCTGTCCAGCCTCTGTTTGAAGACTTCCATTGAAGGAGAACTCACTACTTCTCGTGGCAGCCTGTTCCACTCATTGATCACTCTAACTGTCAAAAAGTTTTTTCTAATATCTAATCTGTGTCTCCTCCCATTCAGTTTCATCCCATTGCTTCTAGTCTTTCCTTGTGCAAATGAGAATAAAGTTGATCCTTCTACAATGTGACAGCCCTTTAGATATTTGTAGACAGCTATTAAGTCTCCTCTCAGTCTTCTCTTTTGCAAACTAAACATTCCCAAATCCTGCAACCTTTCCTCATAAGACAGGGTTTGCAGACCGGTCACCATTCTGGTCGCTCTTTTCTTAACTTGCTCCAGTTTGTTGATGTCTTTTTTAAAATGTGGTGCCCAAAACTGGACACAATATTCCAGATGAGGTCTGACCAAAGAGGAGTAGATGGAAATAATGACTTCAAGTGATCTAGACTGTATGCTTCTGTTAATACATCCTAGAATTGCATTTGCCTTTTTTGCTGCTGCATCACACTGTTGACTCATATTCAGTCTGTGATCTATTAGTGTACCCAAGTCTTTTTCACATATGCTGTCACTTAGCCCTATTCCTCCCATTCTATATATGCTTTTTTCATTTTTATTGCCCAGATGTAGTACTTTGCATTTCTCCCTGTTAAAAACCATTCTGTTAGTTGCTGCCCACTTCTCCAGTTTATTTAAATCTTTTTGAATCCTCTCTCTCTCTTCTCTAGTATTAGCTATCCCTCCTAGCTTTGTGTCATCAGCAAATTTAATCAGTTTACCCTCAATTCCTTCATCTAAATCGTTGATAAAGATGTTGAACAATACAGGGCCCAGGACAGAGCCCTGTGGTACCCCAATTGAGACATTCTTCCAACTGGATGTGCAGCCATTTACGACCACTCTTTGGGTCCGATCACTAAGCCAGTCATGAATCCACCAAAAGGAGGATCTGAGCTTACTTTGTAACATGAGATCTGATATGGCCAATTCAGCTGCTCTTTGTTTTACTGAGACCTGGTTGAATGAGACCATCCCTGATTGTAGTCTGGATCTACCTGGTTTTGTTATCTACAGAGCTGACCGTGATTGTGTAGCTTCAGGTAAACAAAGGGGGGGTGGGGTATGTCTCTACATCAACACTAGCTGGTGCTGTGATGTTAACATACAGGGAAAAGGTTGCTCTCCAGATCTAGAGTACCTTGCACTCAATTGTAGACCATTTTACTCTCCAAGAGAGTTTTCATCTATGGTTCTGGTTGCAGTACATATTCCCCCTCAAGCATCTGTTAAAGCTGCTATTGGTGAATTAGCTTGCAAAATATCAGAATGGGAGAAAGGATCTCCAGAAGCATTTGTGATCGTAATGGGGGACTTTAACAAAGGAAAACTCAACCTGGATCTCCCCAAATTTACTCAACATATAAACTGCTTCACGAGAGAGAACAATACGCTTGATCACTGCTATACAGTCATAAAAAGGGCCTACAGGGCAGTGAGGAGAGCAGCAGTGGGCTTTTCAGATCATTGTCTAATTCATTTAACTCCAGCCTACAGGAAAAGGTTGAAAACATCAAAAACCTACAGTTTATACAAAGAAGACATGGTCTGAGGAGGCAAAATTGCAACTACAAGCATGCTTTGAATGCACGGACTGGGAGGTATTCCAGGAAACATGCTCGGGTCTGGATGAATGGGTTGATGCACTGTCCTCATATATCCGTTTTTGTGAAGACACGTTTATTCCATCCAAATCTGTCCACTTTCGGGGAAACAACAAGCCGTGGTTTACAAATAAAGTCAGGTTGATCCGTAAGATAAAAGAGGAGGCTTATAAAGCAGGCGATATTACTGAATTCAAGAAACTTAGGAACTCGCTATCTAAAGAGATCAAGTTAGCCAAACACGAGTATGCAAAGATTCTGGAGGAAAGGTTCTCATCAAAAGATACTAGATCTGCATGGAGAGGATTAAGAGAGGTCACCAATTATAAAAGCCACCCCACTATAGTGAACCCCAGCAGAAGTCTGGCAGCAGAGTTAAATGAATTCTACTGCAGATTTGAGGCAAGCTCTACACACAGTGGCTATTCATCTCTAAGCTCCTCAGTCTGTTCATATAAAGATCATTCATTGTGCAACACCCAAGTGGTGATCTCCGAGGCAGAGGTGATATGCATCCTAAAGGGACTTAAGGTCAAAAAGGCACCTGGTCCTGATGGTGTATCTCCAATGTGTCTGAAAGTATGTGCTACCCAGCTTGCCCCTATACTGACAAATATATACAATGTGCCACTGAAAGAGTGCGTTGTACCTCAGTGTTGGAAAAATTCCACAATTATCCCTGTCCCCAAGAAAGTGGGATCCTCTGAGTTGAACGACTATAGACCAGTAGCATTCACATCTGTAGCTATGAAAGTCTTCGAAAGAATTATGATGTCCCACCTGATAAAATTCACGCAGAAGCTATGGGACCCGCTTCAGTTTACCTATAAGGAGAATCGTTCGGCAAACGACACTGTCAATCTGGCACTGAAGTACATTTTGGATCATACAGATGAACTGCACTCATATGTCCGGATTCTTTTCATGGACTTTAGCTCAGTGTTCAATACCATTGATCCGAATTTACTTCATAAGAAAATGGTAGCTCTTGGAGTCCCTCTCAACTTATGCTTGTGGATTTATAACTTCCTGACATCCAGGATACAGAGTGTAAAAGTTGGACCATTCACTTCGGACACCTTGGTCACAAACATCGGGGCACCTCAGGGGTGTGTTTTGTCCCCGTTACTGTTTTCTCTCTATACGAATGATTGCATCTCTTCAGCAGACTCAGTAAAAATCTTGAAATTTGCCGATGATATGACACTGATTGGTCTCATCAGGGGAAATGCTGAAGACTTGTATCGGAGTAAGGTGGAAAGAATAAGTGACTGGTGTAAAGCCAATAATCTTGTACTCAACACTAAAAAAACTGCTGAGATGGTTGTGGATTTTAGGAAAGATCAACATGAGATACTTCCAATCTACATCCATGACGAAGTGGTTCTTAGGGTCACAGAGACCAAATTCCTTGGTGTTATCATCTCTCATGATCTTAAATGGGGGAAAAACGTGGATGCTGTTATAAGAAAAGCACAACAGAGGATGTTCTTCCTGCGTCAGCTTAAAAGATATGGTTTGTCTAAGAATCTGCTGATCTTATTCTTTAATGCTGTCATCAGATCTGTGATTTGTTCCTCTCTGATAGTCTGGTATGGGGGAGCCACTGCGCATGACAAACTCCACTTACAAAGAACTTTCAGAACAGCAGAGAGAATTATAGGTTCCCCCTGCCTAAAATCCAGGATCTTTATGATAAGAGTATTCGATCCCACGCATTGAAAATTTCATCCGATCCCTCTCATCCGGGACACTCCTCATTCCAACTACTCCCTTCAGGACGTCGCTTCAGAGTCCCCAAATGCAGCACCAACCGCCATATGAAGAGCTTCTATCCACTCTCTGGTCAACAATTAAATCGTCATGTGTAGACTATATACTGTATCTGTCTTGTTAGATGTTACTTGTTGTATCTGTTGTTATATATTATGTTGCCTCTTTGCCACAAAGAATCCCTTGTATATATGTAATATGTATAATATGTACTTGGCGATAATAAATTTGATTTGATTTGATTGATTTGAACTTTGACATTTATGCAAAAAGAACATGTGACTGTTTTGGCGCCAATTTTCAAAGGCGGTATGTATTTAACCTCTGAATAATAGCATCTTGTCAATATTTGTCATCCCCTGAAGAAGTGTTTTCCACTTCGAAACGCGTTGGGATTAAATGGGAATAAATGATTGATCTTTTAATATAACTGGATTGTGCATTATGTCAAGCAGCGCATGAAAGTCCGAAAAATAAGTTCCATAAGAAGCGATATGCTGTGATGTGGCCGGATGTGATGTGTTGTGCTCGCAGGCGGCGCAATGACATCATTGTCTCGCGCCGCGGCTCTACAGGCCAGAAGAGGACACGGAGGCCGCTGTGCCAGGAATCAGGAAAAGGTGAGCATAAACTTTATTATGTTTTATATGAACGGGCTGTGAGGCCATCATAGCATATATATGGGGTTGGGGCCATCATACTGCGTATATGGGGGAAAACGGGGGCCATCATACTGCTTATATGGGGGCTGGGGTCATCAAACTGTATATATGGGAGAAAACTGCGGCCATCCTACAGTATATATGGGGAGAAACTGCAGACATCATACTGTATAAATGGTAGAAAACTGCGGCCATGCTACTTTGTACCCTCGGACTGCAGGGCAGCTTGAACTTGCTTGGATGTTAGTCGAGGTTCTTTATCCAACATCCGCACAATCTTGCGCTGAAATCTCTTGTCAATTTTAATTTTCCGTCCACATCTAGGGAGGTTAGCCACAGTGCCATGAGCTTAAAACTTCTTGATGACACTGCGCACGGTAGACACAGGAACATTCAGGTCTTTGGAGATGGACTTGTAGCCTTGAGATTGCTCATGCTTCCTCACAATTTGGTTTCCCAAGTCCTCAGACAGTTCTTTGGTCTTCTTTCTTTTCTCCATGCTCAATGTGGTACACACAAGGACACAGGACAGAGGTTGAGTCAACTTTAATCCATGTCAACTGGCTGCATGTGTGATTTAGTTATTGCCAACACCTGTTAGGTGCCACAGGTAAGTTACAGGTGCTGTTAATTACACAAATTAGAGAAGCATCACATGATTTTTCGAACAGTGCCAATACTTTTGTCCACCCTCTTTTTTATGTTTGGTGTGGAATTATATCCACTTTGGCTTTAGGACAATTCTTTTTGTGTTTTTTCATTTAAGACAAATTAAATGAAGATAATAATAACAAAGAATTTGTGTTTGCAATAATTTTCAGGAAGAAACTGAGTATTATCTGACAAAATTGCAGGGGTGTCAATACTTTTGGCCACAACTGTACGTCAGGTTGGTGTGTGGTGTAGTACTGTGTACGTCAAGTTGGTGTGTGTGTTGTAGTGTACGTCAGGTTGGTGTGTGTGGTGTATACTACACCACACACACCAACCTGACGTACACTACACTACAACACACACACCAACCTGACGTAGTGTGTCAGGTTGGTGTGTGTGGCGTAGTTTACGTCAGGTTGGTGTGTGTGGCGTAGTGTACGTCAGGTTGGTGTGTGTAGTGTATACTACACCACACAAATGAATCACATGTACACTACACCACACCACACACCAACCTGACATACACTACACCACACACACCAACCTGACATAGTGTGTCAGGTTGGTGTGTGTGGCGTAGTTTACGTCAGGCTGGTGTATGTGGCTTAGTGTACGTCAGGTTGTGGAGTGTGTGGTGTATACTACACCAACACACCATCATGACCTACACTACACCACACAACAACCTGACATACACTACACGACACACGCCAACCTGACGTAGTGTGTAAGGTTGGTGTGTGTGGCGTAGTTTACATCAGGTTGGTGTGTGTGGCTTTGTTTACGTCAGGTTGGTGAGTGTGTGGTGTATACTACACCACACACACCAACATGACCTACCCTACACTACACACCAACCTGACATACACTACATACTTTCCAGAAGTGACATGGTGTCCGCTAATGATTGGAGCTAAATTTCCATTCAAAAAGTCAAATGGAACTCCTTTCCTTCTGGGCCCTGCCGTGCGCCCATACAGTGGTTTATGACCACATATGACGTATCAGTGTACTCAGGAGAAATTTCCCAACAAATTTTAGGATCCTTTTTATCATGTTGCCCATGTGAAAATGAAAAAATTGAGGCTAAAAGAAAAATTTTATGAAAAAAAAGTACTTTTTCATTTTTATGGATCAATTTGTGAAACGCCTGGGGAATCAAAGTGCTCACGATGCATCTAGATAAGTTCTTTGGGGGGGGTCTAGTTTCCAAAATGCAGTCACTTATGGCGGTGCTCCAATGTTTAGGCACACAGGGCCTCTCCAATTGTGACATGGCACCCGCTAACAATTGGAGCTAATTTTCCATTCAAAAAGTCAAATGGTGCTCCTTCCCTTCTGGGCCCTGCTGGGCACCCAAGCAGTGGTTTATGACCACATATTGGTGTACTCAGGAGAAATTGTCCAACAAATTTTAGGATCATTTTTATCCTGTTGCTCAAGTGAAATTGAAAAAATTGAGGCTAAATAAAATTTTTGTGAAAAAAAAGTACTTTTTCATTTTTACAGATCAATTTGTGAAACTCCTGGGGGTTCAGAGTGCTCACTATGCATCTAGATAAGCTCCTTGGGGGGGTCTATTTTCCAAAATGGGGTCACTTGTGGGGGAGATCCAATGTTTAGTCACACAGGGGCTCTCCAAACGCGACATGGCGCCCGCTAATGATTGTAGCTAATTTTCTATTCAAAAAGTCAAATGGTGCTCTTTGTCTTCTGGGCCCTGCCGTGCGCCCAAACAGTGGTTTATGATAACATATGAGGTATCGGTTTACTCAGGAGAAATTGCCCAACAAATTTTAGGATGATTTTTATCCTGTTGCCTATGAGAAAATGAAAAAATTGAGGCTAAAAAAATTTTTTGGTGAAAAAAATACTTTTTCATTCTTACGGATCAATTTTTGAAACTCCTGGGGGTTCAAAGTGATCACTATGCATCTAGATAAGTTCCTTGGGGGGTCTAGTTTCCAAAATGGGGTCACTTGTGCAGGAGCTCCAATGTTTAGGCACACAGGGGCTCTCCAAACGCGACATGGCGCCCGCTAATAATTGGAGCTAATTTTCTATTCAAAAAGTCAAATGGCGCTCCTTCCCTTCCGAGCCCGGCCAAGCGCCCATACAGTGGTATATGACCACACATGAGGTATCAGTGTACTCAGGAGAAATTGCCCAACAAATTTTATGATCCATTTTGTCCTGTTGCCAATGTGAAAATGAAAAAATTGAGGCTAAAAGAAAATTTTTGTTGGAAAAATTAAAATGTCCATTTTTTCCTTCCACGTTGTTTTAGTTCCTGTGAAGCACCTGAAGGGTTAATAATCTTCTTGAGTGTAGTTTTGAGTAGCTTGAGGGGTGCAGTTTTTAGAATGGTGTCACTTTTGGGTATTTTTTGCCATATAGACCCCTCAATATGACTTCAAATGCGAGGTGGTCCCTAAAAAAAAGGTTTTGTTGTAAAAATGAGAAATTGCTGGTCAACTTTTATCCCTTATAACTTCCTAACAAAAAAAAATTGTTTTCAAAATTGTGCTGATGTAAAGTAGACATGTGGGAAATGTTATTTATTAACTATTTTGTGTCACATAATTGTCTGGTTTAACAATAAAAATTCAAAATTTGAAAATTGCAAAATTTTCTAAATTTTCACCAAATTTCCATTTTTTCACAAATAAATGCAAAAATTATCGACCTAAATTTACCAGTAACATGAAGCCCAAATATGTCACGAAAATACAATCTCAGAATCGCCAGGATCCGTTGAAGCATTCCTGAGTTATTACCTCATAAAGGGACACTGGTCAGAATTGCATAAAACGGCCTGGTCATTAAGATCAAAATAGGCTTGGTCATGAAGGGGTTAAAGGGTCGCACATTACTTTGATGCTGTTTGGAGGAGACATAATTTTCTGGCCTTTGCTGGCAAACCTATGAGGCGCTAGAGCATCTACTCACAGCACTCACCCTTACCCTAAATTCGACTTGCAGTAGAGATTGCCTTGGCCGACCAGGTGGCTAAGGCAGTAGTACGACTACCTCTGTCAGGTATATTCGCCATAGCAGATGTGGCTACCCCAGTGGACTCAGTTACTGAAAATTTTGACAGAGGAGATTGTCACTGGACCGGACACAATGGCCATTGATCGGAAACTACTGCAGGTCTTCCCTCACACGGACAGAGCACATGGGTCTAAGTGGGTGCAGTACGGTCAATGTTAGAGGTATGGCAGGTGAACACCCGAATTTGCGTACCGCGCTGCCTGTTCCCTATGATGGCTGCCCTAGCACATTTCCCCGGTACACAACTTAAAGTTGTAATGTGTGCAGTGGTGCTGCAAAACTCATGTGCCTCAGGGTTCCTGAATGCGACTACAAAGTATGTATCGTTTGTGCGAAACATAACCCCAGTAGACCTATTTGAGTACCACAGAAATGCACAGCAAAATCAGATTACCTATTGCAGAGACTGCAGTTGGACTACATGCTGTATAGCGACTTATGAACATGCCCTAGTACGCATTGATCTCTTCCCAATCTGAAGCTTGGGCTTTGATTACAGTTTATAAGTAAATTGATCCGTGAAGTGGTTTGTAGATATGGGGCGCCCCAACTATACAGAGTGACAGAGGCACATTCTTTACTGGAGAACTGATGAAACAAATCATGGTCCCTTTTGAGATAGAGTGAGCTTTCTATGTTCCCTAGACTCACAAAGTAGTGGGAAGATGGAACGCCTTAATGGTATTCTGAAATAAAAATCCAGAAGGGCATAGAAGAAACACACTGGTTCTGGGTAGATTGCTTGCCCATTGCATTGTATTCAGTGAGGACCAACCTGAGGGGTAGAGAGAAGCTGTCCCCATATGAAATACTGTTTGGTAGTGTCCATAATAGTGATGAGCGAGTATACTCGTTACTCAATATTTCCTGTGCATGCTCGGATGATCTCCGAGCATTTGTATGTGCTCGGAGATTTAGTTTCTGTTGCCGTAGCTGCATGATTTGCATAATTTCCACTAGCCAGCCTGAGCACATGTGGGGGTTGCCTGTTTGCTAGGGAATCGCCACATGTATTCAGGCTCTCTAGCAGCCGCAAATCATGCAGCTATGGAGAAAGAAACTAAATCACCCAAGCATGCTCAGGAAATCTTGAGTAACGAGTATAGGCACGCATCACTAGTTCCTAATACAGTTCCCTCACTAAATATGTCTTGTAGTTGCACAAACATCTGACTGTTACTCATAACCGTGCTCTTTTCTCCATCACAGACTCCAACTATATAAGCGGCACACACACATGGGCACCAAGAGACTGGGTCGTCGTCACGAGACACATGAGAGACAACTGGGACCCAGATACAGAGAGTCATTTTAAGTACTACTGACCACTGCCACTTATGTCAAGCTCCAAGGCAAAGAACTTGGATCCCTGCCAGCCACTGAAAAAGGTCCTGGATCCCGGTAGCAGCAAAGATGATGACCCTACCACTTTGGACCATGATGATGACAATTGCATTCCTTGCTCTAACTCTCAATGAACTAAAGGAGGACCAGGAAAGGTGTGAGAGCACATCTATAATTTGTGATGATAGATATTTTCAGGAAATAACCATGGATATTTGGCCAATATTGAGTTGTGCTTTGCAGATTCTGCCCAGTCTTGTGAACAACTTGACCCTTTTGATTACCCTTTTGAGTCTGACATGCCAAAGGAACAAAGTTGGTTTTCAAAACAATCAAACTTGGATGATGCCAAACCTCCAATGCAAGGACTTTTGACTTTCATACATTTTCTTGGGAGACCCACAGACATCGTAACCTGCATACTGCCTAAGGATTTATATCTAGTGTGTGGTCACCGGGACTATAAATGGCTTCTCCCTGGTGCAGAAGAAATCTGCACCTCAGCACGCCTTACACCTGCTACCATCATACTTCTGTATAGAATTGAGCGAAACGGGTCGGCCAAATTCAGAATCCGCAGACTTTGGCTAAAGTCGGGTTTCGCCGATCGAAACCCGACCATAGCATGAGGTCAGCCATGAGGTCGCCGACTTGAGCGCCAAAGTCGCATTACCCACAATGCTTCCAGCGCCTTTTCTCATCCAATCATCAAGGACGCACACTGTGGGCAACGCGATTACATAGGCAGCGGCCCCCACCATGTTAGAGAAGGGCATTCAAGTGATTGGCTGGCTTTGAGTGGCGTCACAGTGCCTATAAAAGGCCGTGACCGCCGACCGCCATCTTACTTCTGCCGATCTTAGCATAGGGAGAGGTTGCTGCTGCTCGTTCTCAATAGGGAGAGTGTTTAGGCAGGCCAAAAAAAAAATTGCTTCTGCTGATAGCAAATGTCACTGTACAACACAACAGTATAGTGTGCAGTGACAGGGAAGGATATATTTGTGTGCAGCAGCTCTGTTGGTTATTAGGCTGCCTTATAAGGCTCCCTGATAGCTGCATTGCTGTTTGCACACTGCTGTGCAGAGTGCTTTTTTAAAAGCAAAAATATTTTTATTCCTTTTTTCTGCACAGTTACCAATCGTTTATTTTTTCACACTTTTTTGTGCAGCAGCTCTGTTGGTGATTAGGCTGCCTTATAGGCTCCCTGATAGCTGCATTGCTGTTTGTACACTGCTGTGCAGACTGCTTTTTTTAAAAGCAAAAATCCTTTTATTCCATTTTTTCTGCACAGTAGATACTCAGCGTAAATTTTTTCACACACCGTATAGAGGTGTACGCTCCTCACACACTACCATGTACCAGCTGGTATCACGGACAAATACATGCTATATGTGTGTGACTCCGTAAAAAAATACACGGAGATTAACATTTTTCCATACATACACCGTATAGAGGTGTCCGATTCTCAAACAGTATCTGATATTTGGTGTTCTTATTACGGTCACATCTACACAGTATCAGCGTGTGTGTGCGACACTCCATAAATACATATACGGACATTTCCATTTCTCTATACACCATATTGAGCTGTCCTATTATAAAACAGTATCGTATATCTGGTGTTCTTATTATGGTCACATCTACACAGAGTCAGCGTGTGTGTGTGACACTCCATAAATACATATACGGACATTTCCATTTCTTTATACACCGTATTGAGCAGTCTGATTCTCAAACAGTATCGGATATCTGGTGTTCTTATTATGGTCACATCTACACAGAGTCAGCGTGTGTGTGTGACACTCCATAAATACATATACAGACATTTCCATTTCTCTATACACCGTATTGAGCTGTCCGATTATCAAACAGTATCGGATATCTGGTGTTCTTATTTACGGTCACATCTACACAGAGTCAGCGTGTGTGTGACACTCCATAAATACATATACAGACATTTCCATTTCTCTATACACCGTATTAAGCTGTCCCATTATGAAACAGTATCGGATATCTGGTGTTCTTATTATGGTCACACCTACACAGAGTCAGCGTGTGTGTTTGACACTCCATAAATACATATACGGACATTTCCATTTCTCTATACACCGTATTGAGCTGTCCGATTATCAAACAGTATCGGATATCTGGTGTTTTTATTACGGTCACATCTACTCAGAGTCAGCGTATGTGTGTGACAATCCATAAATACATATACAGACATATCCATTTCTCTATACACCGTATTGAGCTGTCCGATTATCAAAGTATCAGATATCTGCTGTTCTTATTACGATCACATCTACACAGAGTCAGCGTGAGTGTGACATTCCGTAAATACATATACGGAGATTGACAGTTTCACCAACAACGTATACAGCTGTACACCTCTGATACAGTACCGTATATCTGCTTGTTGGATTACGGTGAAATATATACTGGGTGAGCATCTGTGACTCACCAAATATATATGGAGATTTCACTTCTTACATACACCTTACACAGCTGTACGCTACTCATACAGTACCATTTCTCTGCTGGTATTTTTGGCACATTTTCCCAAACATGAGGAAGTCTGGTGGAAGAGGCCGCAGATGTGGGCGGGGGGCACAGCTGGTACTGATGGCGGTGGTGCATCCACTGGTTCTGGCAAAAGCACAATAGCAGCTAAGGCAGGAGGTGTTGAGCCTGCGTCATCGTCTGGCAAAAGAAGGCCTTAAAGGTTCCCTTTTCTGGGAGTAGGTAAACCGCTTTTAAAGCCGGAGCATCAGGAACAGGTTTTGGCTTACATTGCTGAAACAGCCTCCAGCTCTATTGCCTCCTCTTCTGAAGTTACAAAAACTGCAAGCACAGAGTCGTCAGTGCAGGCCTCTGGTCAGGAACAACACCTTTCCTTGTGTCCTGCACCCACACCAAAAGTGAAGGATGCTGCAGCACACACTTCAGATTACTCCATGGAGTTCTTTCACATACCATTCCTGGGTTATCAAGTCAAATCCTGGATTCCCCAGTCCAAGATGAATCTGACATGGAGTGCACTGATGCACAGCCACTGCTAGATGAATCTGCTGGTACATTCACCCACAGCAGTACATTGCTCTCGCAGTCTACTGAGCCCGAATCAGACCCTGATGAAACTCAGGTGCCCCTTCCCGCATACTATACCACCTTACACGGTGATACAGAGGAAGGTACAGAGGAAGGTGCAGATGACATTGAAGACGAGGTCATGGATGACCCAGTTGTTGACCCGGATTGGCATCCATTGGGGGAAGAGGGTGCTGGTGACAATAGGTCACAACAGGAGAAGGATCCGCAGCAGGCATCGTCATCGCAGCAGCGGTTATCCAGCAGGCCCGTAGCTGTCAAAAAACTTGGCAAGAAAACAAAGAGTTGCAGGACAGCTTGGCCAGGCGGTCAAATTAGCACAGCGTGCAAGCCCTGAAAATTTGTACCATAGTAGGAAGACTGCAGCGTGGCACTTTTTTGAACAAAATCCTACTGATGACGCAAAGTTTATCTGTAAGAAGTGCCGAAGGACCTTTAGCAGAGGGAAAAATCTAAGAAATTTGAATACCAGTTGCATGCTTAGACATTTAACCATCATGCACTTGCAAGCATGGATGGACTACAAAACCTCAGGTAGCATATGTGCACCTGCTCCGACTGAAGTTAGCCAGCAACGCTCCATCGCTTCCCCCACTGTGAGGCCACTGCTAAGCACACCACCATCATGAGATGTTGCGGTGTCATCGCTAGGCCAAAGCAGTCAGGCAATCACAATATTTTCGCGAGGAAACACTGAATCTAGGCGATCAGCACCCTCACCATCAACAACCCCTTCTCAGTCCGTCATGTCCAATGCTAGTTCCCCCATATGCAGCTCTCAAGTCCAGCTCACCCTACCAGACACTCTGAGTAGGACAAGAGAGTACTCATCCTCTCACCCGCATACACTGGCTTTGAATGCCTACATTGCCAAACTGGTCTCATTAGAGATGATGCCCTTCCGTTTGGTAGAAAGCGAAGCTTTCTAAGAGCTCATGGCCTAAGCTGTTCCACGCTATGACCTACCCAGTCGGCACTTCTTTTCTCAAAAAGCCATCCCTGTCCTCCACCGGCATGTGAAAGACCGCATTGTCCATGCACTAACACAATCAGTGAGTGGAAAGGTGCACCTCACAACAGATGCATGAACCAGTAGGCATGGCCAGAGCCGTTACGTGTCCATCACTGCGCACTGGGTTAATGTGGTGGATGCAGGCTCCACAGGGGATAGCGGCGGTGGAACAGTGCTGCCTAGCCCACAGTATAGGAAACAGTTGGCTGTAGGCGTTCGACCCTCCTCCTCGTCGACAGAGCGCTGTCGCAAGTGCACTCCATCCACATCGGTCAGTGTTGCACACGAGGTGTCCCACTATCGAACAGCTAGTGATAAGCGGCAGCAGGCTGTTTTAAAAATGATGTCTTTGGGCGACAGGAGACACACTGCGGAGGTACTGGCCGACTACTTGCATCGACAAACTGAGTCATAGCTGGGCAGTCTACATCTTGAGCCAGGCAAGGTAGTCAGTGATAATGGGTGGAATTTTGTGGCAGCCATAGAACTTTCAAAACTCACACACATACCTTGCCTGGCTCACACCTTGAACCTGGTGATGCTGTGCTTCCTAAATAATTATCCGGAGTTAACAGCCCTGCTCCATAAGGTGTGAAGACTGTGCGCGCACATTCATTGCTCAAACGTCCACTACAGTCGTATGCAGTTGCTGCAGTGATCACTCAACCTCCCCAAACACTGCCTAATCATAGACGTTGCTACAAGATGGAACTCCACCATGCACATGGTTGAGAGGCTGTGCGAACAGAGGCAGGCTGTAATGCATTTGTGGGAGGATACACGGGCAGGCAGTTTGAGGGCAGACATGGAATTGTCGGGTGTGCAGTGGTCAAAGCTGAAAGACCTCTGTAAAGTCCTTCAGTGTTTTGAGGAATGCACACGGCTGGTAAGCGCAGACGACGCCATCATAAGCATGCGCATACCACTTATGCTTCTGCTCATGCAAACTTTGACGCACATTAAGGATCAGGCATCTGTAGCTGAGGAGCAATAGCAGGAGGAGGAGGAGGAGGGAAGCCTTGATGACAGTCAGCCATTGTCTGGTCAGGTTACTGGTGTGGACGAGGTGGAGGAAGAAGAGGAAGATGAGGAGGAGGATGAGGGGGATGATTATTTTGGGGAGGAGGATGCTTCTCAGGGGGCAAGAGAACATGTGGGCGTGCCAAGATCATGTACAGGGTTTGTGCATGACTGGAGGAATGTGAATTTGCTAGAAAGTGCTCCTCTACCTACCACTGGCAGTGCAGCATTGACACCTGGAATATTGGCCCACATATGTGACTATGCATTGCGGATCCTAAAAAGGGACCCCCGCATTGCCAAAATGATGAGGGATGATGACTACTGGTTGGCCAGCATCCTCGATCCACGCTATAAAGGCAAATTACACAACATCATGCCACAGGAGAACCTAGAGCTAATATTGGCTATCAAACAAGCAACTTTGGTAAACAGGTTGTTTGAGGCATTCCCAGCACACAGCAGCGGAGCTGGTTCTCCCACGAGCAGTAGTGGGCAAAATGGGAGGTGTTCGTGGTGCACACAGCCGAACTGGCGTTGGAGACAAGGGTTTCCTGACCATGTACCATGTTGTAGTCTGATTTCTCAAGTCCCGTGCACACGACAGCTAATACAGAATCGATTGCAAGTGACAGGAGACAGCAGTTGTCAAGTATGGTTACAAACTACTTCTCCTCCCATATCGAGTTTCTCCCTCACAGGTCATTCCCCTTTGATTATTGGGCCTCAAAACTGGACACATGGCCTGAATTTGCACAATATGCCTTACAGGAGCTCGCTTGCCCTGCTGGTAGTGTGTTATCTGAAAGAGTCTTCAATGCTGCTGGATCAATCCTGACAGAAAAAAGGATCCGTCTGTCGATCCAAAATGTTGATGATCTAACCTTCATTAAAATGAACCATGCATGGGTTTCAAAAGATTTTGTCCCACCCTCCCCTGATAACACATAGGTTGCCAGAAAAAAGGCTTGCTTTTGTCCTCCTCTTCCTCTGACTTCTCCAATTCCTCCATTTGCAGCAGCTGAAAGTCCAGCCTACACATGAACATATGCCATTTTTTAAACCACCCTAAATGGTCACCACCTGATGCACCGGGCAAGTGCTGTTGCCCTGAACACTGGCGTACTATGAGGGTCCCTGCACCAGAACCAGCGCCCATGAGTGGGTCCCCTTTCTTGCTCAGGGACACAGCACTTGCAATACTTACCTCTCCCTGCTCCACCGCTGTGTAGTCTGGCCAGTTTAATCCTTCACAGGGACTGCCACTAGAAATTTGGTGTACTGATCGATGATGGTTAAGATGTAGCTATGTCCTGTCCTGCTGGCCTCTACCTTCAGATTACCAATGGCTACCATTTGTAATGGACGTCAACTCCCAATCGGATGCAGTGGTGCTTTATGATCACCTTTCACATTTTTCATAGTCACAGACGTGTGACATTCCTGCCACCATTTTTCAATGTCTCCTCTCATGGCAATCCAATAGAATCCCCTACAGCCTGTGGCTTGTGTGTTTTGCACTCCAAAGTGACCAGACAGATCATTATAGGCAGTGAGGACCATGTCTACAGCTCTTCCTGTGATCACAATTTGATGTAGACGAGTTACGGTGATGGGATCGACGCTACTGCGATACAGCAACCCTTTCTTCCCTAATTTGCATTTTAGCTGTATCCACAGTTAAAGTTATTGAGGGTCAGCATCGCCTCTGCGAATTCTCCCGGGAGGTTTTCCCGTGATCACTAATTCCAAAACATCTAAAATCACTCAACTTTGTGACTGTACTTTTATCCATCTACCTTCCTTTAGCGGAGAGTCTGGACTGGCAGACTGACACTGAAATATAAATGAAGATTTCAAAGTACTCCAACACTGTATACTGGTGTACGTTTCGAATACATTTCTCTTTTTCTCATTTTTATATTCGGGTGTAATCCATACTGAGTCTTTGAGAGTTTGTGTCTTACTCTGGTAAAACATAAGGAGATTTAAAATGACACCAACACTGTATGCAGCTGAACGATTGTAAAACATTACCCTTTTTCAAGCTTTTATATTCTTGTGTAATCAATACTGAGCCTGTGATTGTCTTTGTCTGAAGCCTGAAGTATAGATGGAGATTTACAATTATTCCTAGACTGGAAACACATGGGATCTGCTAATACAGTACCTTTTTCAAACATTTTGTATTACGGTTAAATCCATACTGACTCATAGATCGACCAAGTAATAGAAGACAGAGATGCCCGTATGAAAGGTTCTGCAGCCCTGAGACCACCTTCCAAAGCCCGGCTGGACTCAAAGAAACCCGCTTCTTCCGCATCCAGGGACAATTACCGAAAACGCTACCACTGTGTACGAGATCAAGAATCAGCAATGGAATTCCTAATACCTGCCACCTGAGAAGCCGTCACATGAGCATTAAGCGTTAAACAAGTCAAAATTAAGTGCCGCAGGACTTGAATCACTGGAGGAGAGGACGCCGTCAAGCTGTTAATGGAACACACATCTCCCATGTTGTCACAATTAAAACGGATCCTTCTGTCCCGAAACTCCTCCTTCCATAGGTTCACAGCCACCAGTATAGTCAAAATATCCAACCAAGCAATATTCCTAACAAGGCCCAGCTGAAACCACTCCTCGGGCCACGCAGCCGTGCACCACAGGCCCCTAAAATATGACCCAAAACACACTCCATCACACGCATCTGTGAACAACTCCAAGTCATCATTTACAACTGCCTCCTCCATGAGCCAAAAACGTCCATTGTATTGCTATAAAAATAGTCCCACAGTTCCAAATCAGCCTTATGTTCACTGTAAAGCCGAACAAAATGATGCGGAGCCCGCACTCTCGCCGTAGCGCTCGCCAACCGCCGAGAAAAGACCCGACCCATTGTAATAATGCGACAACCAAAAGTCAAAATCACAAGTAGTGACTGTGCCTATGTCAACGACAATTTCTTCAACCGTCTTGCCCAAGGCACCTCATCCTGCAAAGCCTTTACCTTAGCCTCCGTCAAACGGAAATCACATTTTAACGAATCAATCACGATTCACAAAAAAGATTGGCACGTACAAGGCCCCTCTGTTTTCCCGGGAGCAAGCGGTACAACAAAACGCTCCGCCACCCATTCCGCCGCTCTAAGTAACCTCTCCCAACAACAAGAATTATCACCACCGATACACAAACAATCATCCAGGTAATGAATTAAGGAATCAAAAGCAGATACTTCACAGACAACCCATTCGAGAAAAGAACTGAATGCCTCTAAAAACTCACAAGACACCGATCGACCCATTGTCAAACACCTCTCAACCCAAAAAACACCACCCTAGTAACACACCAACAACTTAACACTATCCGGATGAACAGGGATCAACATAAACGCCGACTCAATATCCGTTTTAGGCAAAAGTGCCCCCTTCCAACATTTTCGGACAAACTTTGCCGCCTCCTGAAATGACTTATAAAACAAAGAGCACAGCTCCGGGTCATTTCCATCAGTCACCGACCTACCACGAGGGAAAGACAAATGATGAATGAGCCTGAACTTATGCTGCTGTTTCTTAGGCACTACACTCGGGGCGAGACTAACAAATCCTCAAACGGAGGATCCATAAACGGCACAGACATCCTTTCCAACTTAACCTCCTTCCCCAACTGTTACGACACCACCTCAGCATATTGGTCAGCTGACCTCAGATTGTAAATCACCCGTGGTATCTCAAAAGGAGGGGCTGGATTTTTAAAACCGTCGCTGAAAACGGACAACAATAGTTCCGACTTAATCCCATCAGGAAAGCAACTTACGTAAGGTACCGTCGTGGTCAGGTTCAATGGCGTCTACCCCTTTTGAATTTGCACTCTCACTCTGCTTCTCCTTTCTGTTTCCTAAAGCATCTGGAACCACCATGCGAGGTTCCTTTGCAATGGGATCAAAGGTGCTTGAATTTGCAGCAATACAGCACCAAATTTACACTGGCCATCAATCAATAGCCAGCAGAGACTCTGCTTCTGGCTGACCGATTGTCCCGAGTGACCCCCAAACCCCTTGTCCAATACTTTGTGCATTTCACGAACCGGCACCCCCGGCACCCCCAGGAAAGGAATGGCCGAACTTAGTCGGTGTCATAACCTTCAACCACAGATGTATGTCTTTCTTTTCCCACCGAATTGCTGGACGAAACGCCTTCCTATGCCTAAACTGTTTGTCGTAACGGAGCCAAGCCTGAACCCCCTTCACCCTATAAGCCTCCCCAATCGAATACAAAAAGCAAAAAAAGAGAACATTTCTCAGGCGCCTTCTCTCCAAACACGCTAGCCAAAATATCGAATGCCTGTAGCCAATTAGATAATCTGTGCGGAATCAATCGCCTTCTCTGTTTTTCCTACTCCTCTTTTTGGCTATCATCCTTCTTCTCTTTGTCCAAGTTTAACTTTTACAAAGGAAGCAGTGACAAAATCGTGATATATTCGTCCTTCTATATCTTTTCCCGCACCTCCTTCTTACGATGAGCGCCCAGTGGGCCTTCAAAGCCTACATATACCTCCCCATGCGCCCTGTCATCTACATTGATCCGACATTCCTTTTCCATCTCAGTCTGAACCGAAACAGACACAGGGTCAGCTCGGCCAACTGACACCCCGGTAACCGCCCCTGACAAACTGGTCCCTCGCTCCTGCCACCCCACCCAAGCAGCTAAATGCACCGGGTGCGCTCCAAATCCTTCCATCCACGACAACAAATCCCGCATGGAAGTCAACATCTTCCCCAGCCCCCCAATCCATGAAGGAACTTTGTCCACAACTTCCTGACCTAACGCCACTGGCCAGCCCCCAAACCCACTCCTGACCGCAGGGGACCTCACTAGAGATGAGGACAAACAAGACAGGGAGCCATACTCACTGGGCTGCGATGACACTGTGACTGCTCCAGCCGCCAATCTCGTATCCCGCTGGCCGTCGACTACGGAGCTTCCCCTCAGACTCTCTGTCCCCAGAGGTCCGCCACCTTGTGAAACAGGCTTTATCGACGCCACCGCCATCACGGAGAAATCCGTTCATGGCTGTTTGCATCTCCGGCCCCCGCTGAGGCAAGCTGGCTGCACAGCCACGGGGGCTTCCACCTGCGGACACCCACCCCCCACAACCCCCACTGACTGTCTGTCGCTCCGTCCATGCTGATCCACCGCCATTGTTCCGGTCAGGGTGCCCGAGGTACTGGGCATAGCTGACAGCCTCGGGTGACGGGGCTGCTGCCCGACGACCCCCCCCTCCGGGTAACTCCCACCGCCGCCACAAGAAGAGGAGGCAGACCACCCGGCTCCATGATGACCTGCCGTGACGTCATTGTTCATCGCCGACCCGGCGAGTGCAGGCCCCGCATCCCGCTCTGCTTGGGGAGAAGGACTTGTAACCGCCACTGGACCCAGCCCGGCTCATGGATTCCTCCCAGCCCGGGGCCTGTGTGCACACATACCAACAGGCACCCGACCCGGAGGGTCCCTGGAAGGGTCTCCGTCGCCAGCGCTGGGTCCTGGGATCTGCGTCAGGGGATAAACGCTCCATGGCCCTTGACTGCTGCCTCACACGGGAAGAGACACCAGCGGCCGACCCGCTGCTTCCACCGATGATCCCGGCGACGTGCTCCACAATCCACGCCGGCAGGCTGCAACTACACTGCAGAGCGCAGCCTATCCAATCCAGCTGATATGGACTCCATACCATCTGGCCGTGGGACAGTCTCTGTGGCTCTGTAGCGGGAACTGAGGTAACCACCCCATATGCCGACTTCAAATCCCCCCTCTTATTTCCATACTCCACCCCCCAGGGACAGTTAACCCCCTCCCTCCAACCCACTTTCATGTGGGCCTCCACTTATGCCTCTGGGGAAGGGGGGGGTTTGCTCGCTCTGGCCCCTGTCTTTAGGGAGACACTTAGGCCTGTAAACAGAAGTTCTTATGTGCTTGTGCTGAACGCAATTGTTGGGCACAGTTAGGGTGCAGTCACAGGGGAGGATTTTCTTGTGTGCAGCAGCGCCGATTATTAGCCTGCCTTATAGCAGTATTGCTGTGTGTACACTGCTGTGCAGACAGCTTTTTACACAGCACTAATACTTTTATTCTTTTTCTCTGCACAGTGAACGAACGCTCATTATTTCCCACACCATATACAGCTGTACGCTCAACACACAGTACCGTGTCCCGGCTGGTATCACGGAGAAATACATGCTGACTATCTGTATGTGACTCGGGAAATATATAGGGTGATTTACATTTTCAGTTATACTATATACACCAGGTATCTGATTTTCTAAATTTGTTAGTATGGCATAATCCATAGTGAGTGAGCGTGTGTGGTTTAGTCCTTCTATATATACGTAAATAAAAAGTTTACCCTATACTATATACACCTCCTATCTTGTGATACAGTACCTTTGATCGACATTTTGCATTACGGTCAAATCCATAGTGAGTGAGCGTCTGAGGGTGACGACAGAAATCGATCACAAGATGTAAAATTTGCCCAACACTGGAAAAAGCTGTATGCTAATGATACAGTACCCTTTTTTGCTATTTAGATTCTGGTGTAATCCATACTGAGCCTGTGAATGTCTGTCTGTAACTGCAGAAATATATTTGTAGATTTAAGATTACCCCAACACTGTATACAGCTGTACGCTTGTGATACCTTACCCATTTTCTCCTTTTTATATAGTGGTCTAATCCATACTGAGCCAGTGAGAGTCTGTTTCTGACTCTGGAAATATCTACTGAGATTTACAACTACCCCAACACTGTATGCAGCTGTACGCTTCTTATCCATTACCCTTTTACTGCTTTTTATATTGTGTAATCCATACTGACCCTGAGAGCGTCTGTGTCTGCCTCCTGAAAAAAATAAGGAGATTTATGAAGTTTAAACAATACTATATGTACCTTGTATCTGGTGATACAGTAACTTTTTTATACTCTTGACTAATGCATACTGGGACTGAGAGCGTCTGTGTCTGCCTCATGAAATGTCTATGGAGATTTAGAATGTTTAAACTATACTATATATACCTTGTATCTGGTCATACTGTACCCTTTTTCAATTTGTTACATTATTGTCAAATCTATGCTGAGCGTGTGATCATATGTGTCTGCCTCCTGAAACACATACGGAGATTTTTTTGTATTTTAAGTATACTATATATACCTTGTATCTGTTGATCCAGTACCTTTTGTGCCCGAAATTCATCCTCCACCCACCACTCAAAGTGCATCATTGACACCTGGAACATTGGCCCACATGTGTGATTATTTCTTGCGGATCTTCTTTTTATATTATGGTGTGATCCATACTGAGCCTGTGAGAGGCTATGTGTTACTCTTGAAATATATATTTAGATCGCCAAATTACCCCAACACTGTATACAGCAGTACGCTTGGGATTCATTCCCCTTTTACAGCTTTTTATATTGTTGTTTAATCCATACTGGGCCTCAGAGCGTCTGTGTCTACCTCCTGAAATAAATACGGAGATTTTGAATGTTGAAACTATACTATATATACCTTGGATCTGGTGATACTGTACCCTTTTTCTACTTTTTAGATTGTTGTTGAATCCATACTGGCCATGACAGCGTCTGTGTCTGCCTCCCCAAATATATACGTAGATTTATAATGTTGAAACTATACAATATAACCCTGTTATCTGGTGTTAAAATGAAACAACACGCAGGGCCGGGGGATACTCATTACTGGGCCTTTCAGGCTCTTTAAAGGGGGAAGTATGTCACGGTGGTGATTGGGCCTGGTCCGTGGTCCTGGGTATCCAATAATGAAGTGACAGTTAAGATGAGTGGGAAGATGGTATGATAATTAATTTGGAAAAGGGGGATCGTGACGCCACCCATGGTACTCAGTTAGGGTAGCCAACGCTGCAATGCAGATCCTGTGGGCCGGTGTTAAAGCAGCCAAGATGATGAAGCTCTCCACGGGCAGAGCTGTATCCCAGGGCAGTTGATATGGTGTTTGTGAGCCGTTGACGATGATGGTGAGTGTAGCGTGTGTAGCAGGCAAGTTGTAAAAGCCACCAAGGACACAGTTGGGTGCAGTTTCTGAGTTTTTCCTCAAAAGTTTTGTGCACAAGATGACCCGATTGGTACTGTGTCATCCGAGGGAGGGGTCCGTCAAACTCCAAGGTAGATCAGGAACACATGTTCAAGACTCCTCCTTGTGTAACCTTTCTAGGTCATGTCTCTGCGCTGATCTCTCCCTTCCTTCCAGCTGTGCGCCTTCACAAACAGTGTCCCAAGCTGGCAGCCACGGATCACACCAGGCGACGTGGGTCAGGCTCCGGGGTCCTTTATTCCAACTGCTGCCTTTTTGAGTATTGAATGTGGCTTCGACTGAGGAATTTAAAGTTACCTCAGCCTCCGTCTTTCTAGCTGAGCCCTGTATTTCTCCACTACCTTTAGGAGCCACCTTCCCCAACGAGGCCTCGTCCTTCCTTCTCCAGAAACGGGCTTCACAGATGGCTTATTGCACTTCCCGTGCCCCAAGGACCCCTTCCGTCCAGTCTAGGAGCTTGGACAAGATTTTTCTCTCTTCTCTGACCCTCAGCCCTCTCACAGCAATCCTGCTCTTACTCTGTCATGTCACCGACTGACAACTCTCTAGGAAGATCTATTTACCTCAGACTAGCTCCACCCATCAACTGTCAGCTTGCTCTCTCTGATTGGATGCCCACAATCACTCCACTACCTAAGCTCCTCGCACTGTACCTACCTTTCATACTAACCCCCAAAACTCTTTCCTAGTCAGTCTGGGATGAGGCCATCATCCCGCCGGGCACACCCAGAAAGCATTGACTAACTAGTGTGTGTGTTGAGTGCAGGGTTTGGAGTCCTGAGTGGTGATCCCTCCTTACCTGAGGGTGGTATACCACACCTTTGGATGAGGTGCAGTACCTCTGTGGAGACTGTACCATCAGGGGCACCCATAGTACCCTTTCTCAAGTTTCTGTATTGTTGTCGGATCCATACTGGGCCTGAGAGCATCTGTGTTTGCCTCCTGAAATGTATATGGAGATTCAGTATGTTTAAACTATACTAAATATACTTTGTATCTAGTGATTCTGTACCCTTTTGCAAATTTTTATATTATTGTCTAATCCATACTGAGCCTGTGACCATCTGTGTCTGACTCATGAAATATATACAGAGATTTACAATTATCCCTAGACTGTATAGAGCTGTCCACTTCTGAAACAGTACCATATATCTGCTGGTATTTTTAGTCCATTTTCACAAAAATTATTACGTATGGTGGAAGAACGTGGGTGTGGGGGGGCCAGCTGGTACTGATGGTGGTGGTGGTGCATCTGCTGGTATTGCCAAAAGAACAATAGCAGCTAAGGCAGGAGGTGTTGAGTCTGCATCATCAGCTGGCACAAGAATGCCTTTAAGGCTCCCTTTTTTGGGAGTAGGTAAACTGCTTTTAAAGCCGGAGCATCAGGAACTGGTTTTGCCTTACATTGCCGAAAAGCCTCCAGCTCTATCGCCTCCTCTTCTGAAGTTTAAAAAAATGCAAGCACTGAGTCGTCAGTGCAGGCTTCTGGTCAGGAACCACCCCTTTCCTTGTCTCCTTCACCCCCACTAAAAGTGAAGGATGCGGCAGCCCACACTTCAGATTACTCCATGGAGCTCTTTTCACAGGCCATGCCTGTGTTATCAAGTGAAATTCTGAATTCCCCAGTCCAACATGAATCAGAGATGGAGTGCACTGATGCACATCCACTGCTAGATGATTCTGCTGGTACATTCACCCACAGCACTACATTCCCCTCGCACTCTACAGAGCCAGAATGTGACACTGATGAAACTCAGGTGCCCCTTCCCGCACACTATACCACCTTACATGGTGACACAGAGGAAGGTGCAGATGAAAGTGCCAGTTCCCTGAGCAGGTTGATGGGTCCTACTCGTGGGCGACGGCAGTGGCAAAGGGCCCCTCATAGTACGCAAAAGTGTCTCTGCCGGTGGGAGGGCCCACTCGCCGTCTGACATACCGTCGTACTATGAGGGGCCCTGTGCCAGAGCCATCGCCCATGAGTGGGTCCCCCATGCTTGCTCAGGGCCACAGCACTTGCAATACTTACCTCTCCCTGCTCCACCGCCGTGACGTCTTCCGCCTTTCCTGACAGTGACATTCAGGTTACAGAGCATCACGTCTGTATGCCCTCTATCGAAACAGTACAATTGCAGAGATTTAAAATGGCTATACTGAGGAGTCCAGAGTGGAGAAGTGCCCAGCGAGGAGCGGTATTTAATTTTTTTAAATGTTGGGAGTAGAGTTGAGCGAAACGGGTCGAAAAAATTCAAAAGTCGCCAACTTTTGGCAAAGTCGGGTTTCATGAAACGAAACCCGACCCTAGGATGAGGTCGGCCACGAGGTCGGCGACTTACGCGCCAAAGTCGCGTTTCAAAAGTTTGTTTTGCGCTCTTTTTCAGCCAATCAGGATCCACGGACACTGTGGGGAACGTGATGACATAGGCACGGGTCACCACCATCTTTCAGAAGGGCATGCAAGTGATTGGCTTGCTTTGGTGGGCGTCACAGGGGGTATAAAAGGGCTTGCACGCTGATCGCCATCTTACTTCTGCCGATCTTAGCATAGGGAGAGGTTGCTGCTGATTCTGTAGGGAGAGCGTTAGGCAGGGAAGAAGACAAAAAAACTGCTTCTGCTGCTAGCGATTTGGCCTGCACAACACACCAGTCACTGTGTGTGCAGTGCAAGGGGAGGCTATATAGTGGTGTATCAGTGGTGTTGGTTGTTGGGCTGCCTTCTAAGGCTTCCTGACAGGCTGGCATTGCTGTTTACCCACTGCTCCGCAAACTGCTTTTTTAAAAGCAATCCAATCTCCCTTATCCTCTAGTCACTTTGGTCACAGCTGCGCCATCGAGCCTGTCACATAGCGCTCAGATATTCATTGGGCCTCAAACTGCTTAAGCAATCCCAATTTTTTTTTTTTGTCCTGCTGAGAAGAAAAAAAAACTGCTTCTGCTGCTGATAGCAATTTGGCCTGCACAACACACCAGTCACTGTGTGTGCAGTGCAAGGGGAGGCTATATAGTGGTGTATCAGTGGTGTTGGTTGTTGGGCTGCCTTTTAAGGCTTCCTGACAGGCTGGCATTGCTGTTTACCCACTGCTCCGCAAACTGCTTTTTTAAAAGCAATCCAATCTCCCTTATCCTCTAGTCACTTTGGTCACAGCTGTGCCATCGAGCCTGTCACATAGCGCTCAGATATTCATTGGGCCTCACACAATCCAAAAGTGTCCAGTGTCCAAAAGTGTGTGCAGATATTCAAAATCTCCCTTATCCTCTAGTCACTTTTGTCACAGCAGTGCCATCGAGCCTGTCACATAGCGCTGAGATATCAGTGGGCCTCACACAATCCAAAAGTGTCCAGTGTCCAAAAGTGTGTGCAGATATTCAAAATCTCCCTTATCCTCTAGTCACTTAGGTCACAGCAGTGCCATCGAGCCTGTCACATAGCGCTGAGATAACAGTGGGCCTCACACAATCCAAAAGTGTCCACTGTCCAAAAGTGTGTGCAGATATTCAAAATCTCCCTTATCCTCTAGTCACTTTTGTCACAGCAGTGCCATCGAGCCTGTCACATAGCGCTGAGATATCAGTGGGCCTCACACAATCCAAAAGTGTCCAGTGTCCAAAAGTGTGTGCAGATATTCAAAATCTGCCTTATCCTCTAGTCACTTTTGTCACAGCAGTGCCATCGAGCCTGTCACATAGCGCTGAGATATCAGTGGGCCTCACACAATCCAAAAGTGTCCAGTGTCCAAAAGTGTGTGCAGATATTCAAAATCTCCCTTATCCTCTAGTCACTTTTGTCACAGCAGTGCCATCGAGCCTGTCACATAGGGCTGAGATATCAGTGGGCCTCACACAATCCAAAAGTGTCCAGTGTCCAAAAGTGTGTGCAGATATTCAAAATCTCCCTTATCCTCTAGTCACTTTTGTCACAGCAGTGCCATCGAGCCTGTCACATAGCGCTGAGATATCAGTGGGCCTCACACAATCCAAAAGTGTCCAGTGTCCAAAAGTGTGTGCAGATATTCAAAATCTCCCCTGTCCTATAGACACCTTGTACCTTGTTTTACATTACTATATAGTTTGTTGGATTTTGTCTACATTTCTACCAAAAATGAGGAAGGCTGGTGGAAGAGGCCGTGGAATTGGGCGGGGGTTGGCAGCTGGTAATGATGGTGTTGGTGGTGGATCTGATGGTAGTGGCAAGAGCAAAATAGGACCGAATGCAGGAGGTGCTGACCCTGCGTCATCGTCTGGCTACATAAGGCCTCGAACGCTTAGTTTTCTAGGAGTTGGCAAACCGCTTTTAAAGCCAGAGCATCAGGAAAAAGTTTTGTCTTACATTGCTGACTCAGCCTCCAGCTCTATCGCCTCCTCTTCTTCAGTTGTAAAAAGTAAAAGCACTGAGTCGTCATTGGAGGCTCATGTTCATGAACCACACCTTTCCTTGTGTCCTTCACCCCAACCAAGATTGAAGGATGACGCAGGTCATACTACTGATTACTCCATGGAGCTGTTTTCACATACCATGCCTGGATTATCAAGTGAAATGGTGAATTACCCAGGCCAAGATGAATCTGACATGGAGTGCACTGATGCACAGCCGCTGATGGATGATTCTGCTGGTACATTCACTCAGAGCACTACATTGTCCTCGCAGTGTACAGAGCCAGATTCTGACCCTGATGAGACTCAGGTGCCCCTTCCCGCACACTATACCACCATACACGGTGACACAGAGGAAGGTGCACATGACATAGAAGAGGAGGTGATGGATGACCCAGTTGTTGACCCAGATTGGCATCCATTGGGGGAAGAGGGTGCTGCTTCCAATAGCTCAGATGAGGAGCATCCACAGCAGACATCGACATCGCAACAGCTGTTATCTGGCAGGCCCGGAGCACTCCAAAGACAGGTTCCAAACATCAAAAGAGTTGCTGGACAGCTTGTCCAGAGGGTCAAAAGATCACAGCGTGCTAGGCCGCAAAATGTCTGCCAAAGTAGGAAGAGTGCAGTGTGGCACTTTTTTGAACAAAATCCTCATGATCAGGCCAAGGTTATCTGTAAGAAGTGCGCAAAGACCTTTAGCCGAGGGAAAAATCTGAAAAATTTGAATACCAGTTGCATGCTTAGACATTTAACCAGCATGCACTTGCAAGCGTGGACACAACACCAAACCTCAAGTGCCACATGTGCAACTGATCACAACGAAGGTAGTCAGCTACGCTACATTGTTTCCCCCACTGTAAGCCCACCGGTTAGCACAGCAGCAAATGTTGAGGTGTCGTTGCAAGACCACAGCAGTCAGGGAATCCCACTGTTATATCAATGAAAGACTGATTCTAGGCCATCAGAAAGAACACCAACTCCATCACCATCATCAACCCTCTCTCAGTCTGCCCTGTCCACCGCTACTTCCACCATATGCAGCTCTCAAGTCCAGCTCACCCTCCCAGACACTATGAGTAGGTCAAGAAAGTACTCAGTCTCTCATCCGCGTACACTGGGTTTGAACGCCCACATTGCCAAACTAATCTCGTTTGAGATGATGCCCTTTCGGTTGGTGGAAAGCACAGCTTTCCGCGAACTCATGGCCTATGCAGTCCCACTCTATGACCTACCCAGTCGCCACTTCTTCTCTCGCAAAGCCATCCCAGCCCTCCACCATGATGTGAAAGACCGCATTGTCCATGCACTCAAGCAGTCAGTGAGCGGAAAGGTGCACCTCACAACTGATGCATGGTCCAGTCGGCATGGCCAGGGCCGTTACGTGTCCATCACTGCGCACTGGGTTAATGTGGTGGATGCAGGGTCCACAGGGGACAGCGGTGGTGGGACAGTGCTGCCTAGCCCACGGTATAGGAAACAGTTGGCTGTAGGCGTTCGACCCTCCTCCTCCTCCTCCTCCTCCAGAAGCGAAAGCTCGTCCACAGAGCGCAGTCGTACGAGCACTCCATCTGCAGCTGCCACTGTTGCACACGATGTGTCCCCCTATCGAGCAGCTAGTGGAAAGCGTCAGCAGGTTGTGTTGCAGATGATGTGTTTGGGCGACAGACACACCGCCCAGGTGCTGGCCGAGTACTTGAAGCGACAAACTGAGTCATGGCTGGGCAGTGTACATCTTGAGGCAGGCAAGGTAGATAGTGATAACGGCCGTAATTTTGTGGCAGCCATAGCCCTTTCAAAACTCAGCCACATACCTTGCTTGGCTCACACCTTGAACCTGGTGGTGCAGTGCTTCCTCAAAAATTATCCGGAGTTAACAGCCCTGCTCCAGAAGGTGTGAAGACTGTGCGCGCACATCCGCCGGTCGCCTGTACACTCCGTTCGTATGCAGAAGCTGCAGCGATTGCTCCACCTTCCCAACCACCGCCTCATTATCGACATTGCAACAAGGTGGAACTCCACCCTGCACATGGTGGAGCGGCTGTGCGAGCAGAGGCAGGCCATAATGCATTTGTGGGAGGATACACGGCCAGCCACTTTGAGAGCAGACATGGAGTTGACAGGTGTGCAGTGGTCGAAGCTGAAAGACCTTTGTAAAGTCCTTCAGTGTTTTGAGGAATGCACACGGCTGGTAAGCGCAGACGACGCCATCCTAAGCATGAGCATCCCACTTATGCGTCTGCTCATGCAAACTTTGACGCACCTTAAGGAGCAGGCGTCTGCAGCCAATGTTGATGAGGAGGAAGAGGAGGAGGGAATCCTTGATGACATTCAGCCATTGTCTGCTCAGGGACCTCTCCTGGACGAGGTGGAGGAAGAAGAGGAGGAGGAGGATGATGATGGGGATGATTACTTAGGGGAGGAGGATGCATCTCGTGGGGCAAGTGAAAATGTTGGCGTGGCAAGGTCTGGTACAGGGTTTGTGCGTGACTGGAGGGATGTGGATTTGCCAGAAAGTGCTCCTCCACCCAGCACTCGCAGTGCATCATTGACACCGGGAACATTGGCCCACATGTCAGATTATGCCTTGCGGATCCTAAAAAGGGACCCCCGCATTGCCAAAATGATGAACGATGACGACTACTGGTTGGCCAGCATCCTGGATCCACGCTATAAAGGCAAATTACAAAACATCATGCCACAGGAAAACCTTGACCTAATATTGGCTAATAAACAAGCAACTCTGGTAAATCGGTTGCTTGAGGCATTCCCAGCACACAACAGCAGTGATGGTTCTCACACGAGCCGTACGGGCCGGAGGCAGCTTGGCAGAGGTGTTCGTGGTGCACACAGCAGAAGTGGCGTTGGAGACAGGGGTTTCATGACAATGTTGTGGACTGATTTTTCAAATACCGCTCACACAACTGGTAATACTGCATCGATGGAAAGTGACAGGAGACAGCAGTTGTCAACTATGGTTACAAACTACTTTTCCTCCCATATCGATGTTCTCCCACACAGGTCATTCCCCTTTGACTATTGGGCCGCTAAACTGGACACCTGGCCTGAATTGGCCCAATATGCCTTACAGGAGCTCGCTTGCCCAGCTGCAAGTGTGCTATCGGAAAGAGTCTTCAGTGCAGCTGGATCAATCCTGACAGAAAAAAGGACCCGTCTGTCAACCCAAAATGTGGATGATCTAACCTTCATTAAAATGAACCACGCATGGGTTTCCAAGGATTTTGTCCCACCTTCCCCTGATGACACATAGGGTGACAGAAAAATGGCTTGCTTTGGTCCACCTCTTCCTGGTACTTCACCTATTTCGCCTTTTGCATAAGCTGAATGTCCAACATCAACATATGCCACTTTCTAAAACTCCCTAACTGTGCTGCCTCCCCCCCCATGGCCGGGGTCACCACCTAGCGCACGACACCGTGCGAGTGCCGTTGCCCTGGACAGGTGGGTAGGCCGACTCTTGGGCGCGGGCACTGGCGCAGGGTCCCTTATAGTGCAATCAAGTGTCTCTGACGGTGGTGGTGCACACCCGCCGTCAGACACACCGCTGTACTATGAGGGGCCCAGTGCCAGTACCGACGCCCACGAGTGGGCCCCCCTTGCTTGGGCAGGGCCCCAGCATTTGCAATCTTTACCTCTCCCTGCTCCTCCGCTGTGTAATCTGGGCCGTCAAATCCATACTGTGCCTGACACCGTCTGAGCCTGCCTCCTGATGTATAGACATATATTTTGAATGTGTACACTATCCATACATGTTATCCGGGGATACGGTACCCTTTCTAACCTTTGTGCAATCACGTGCAATCCATACTGGGCCTAACACCGTCTGAGCCTGCCTCATGCTGTATAGACATATATTTTGAATGTGTATGCTATCCATACATGTTATCCGGTGATACGGTACCCTTTCTAACCTTTGTGCAATCACGTGCAATCCATACTGGGCCTAACACCGTCTGAGCCTGCCTCATGCTATATAGACATATATTTTGAATGTGTACGCTATCCATACATGTTATCCAGTGATACGGTACCCTTTCTAACCTTTGTGCAATCACGTGCAATCCATACTGGGCCTAACACCGTCTGAGCCTGCCTCATGCTGTATAGACATATATTTTGAATGTGTACGCTATCCATACATGTTATCCGGGGATACGGTACCCTTTCTAACCTTTGTGCAATCACGTGCAATCCATACTGGGCCTAACACCGTCTGAGCCTGCCTCATGCTGTATAGACATATATTTTGAATGTGTACGCTATCCATACATGTTATCCGGTGATACGGTACCCTTTCTAACCTTTGTGCAATCACGTGCAATCCATACTGGGCCTAACACCGTCTGAGCCTGCCTCATGCTATATAGACATATATTTTGAATGTGTACGCTATCCATACATGTTATCCGGTGATACGGTACCCTTTCTAACCTTTGTGCAATCACGTGCAATCCATACTGGGCCTAACACCGTCTGAGCCTGCCTCATGCTGTATAGACATATATTTTGAATGTGTACGCTATCCATACATGTTATCCGGGGATACGGTACCCTTTCTAACCTTTGTGCAATCACGTGCAATCCATACTGGACCTAACACCGTCTGAGCCTGCCTCATGCTGTATAGACATATATTTTGAATGTGTACGCTATCCATACATGTTATCCAGGGATACGGTACCCTTTCTAACCTTTGTGCAATCACGTGCAATCCATACTGGGCCTATCACCATCTGAGCCTGCCTCCTGAGACATATATTTTGAATGTGTACGCTATCCATACATGTTATCCAGGGATACGGTACCCTTTCTAACCTTTGTGCAATCACGTGCATTCCATACTGGGCCTAACACCGTCTGAGCCTGCCTCATGCTGTATAGACATATATTTTGAATTAGTACGCTATCCATACATGTTATCCGGGGATACGGTACCCTTTCTAACCTTTGTGCAATCACGTGCAATCCATACTGGGCCTAACACCGTCTGAGCCTGCCTCCTGAGACATATATTTTGAATGTGTACGCTATCCATACATGTTATCTGGGGATACGGTACCCTTTCTAACCTTTGTGCAATCACGTGCAATCCATACTGGGCCTAACACCGTCTGAGCCTGCCTCATGCTGTATAGACATATATTTTGAATGTGTACGCTATCCATACATGTTATCCGGTGATACGGTACCCTTTCTAACCTTTGTGCAATCACGTGCAATCCATACTGGGCCTAACACCGTCTGAGCCTGCCTCCTGAGACATATATTTTGAATGTGTACGCTATCCACACATGTTATCCAGGGATACGGTACCCTTTCTAACCTTTGTGCAATCACGTGCAATCCATACTGGGCCTAACACCGTCTGAGCCTGCCTCATGCTGTATAGACATATATTTTGAATGTGTACGCTATCCATACATGTTATCCGGGGATACGGTACCCTTTCTAACCTTTGTGCAATCACGTGCAATCCATACTGGGCCTAACACCGTCTGAGCCTGCCTCATGCTGTATAGACATATATTTTGAATGTGTACGCTATCCATACATGTTATCCGGTGATACGGTACCCTTTCTAACCTTTGTGCAATCACGTGCAATCCATACTGGGCCTAACACCGTCTGAGCCTGCCTCCTGAGACATATATTTTGAATGTGTATGCTATCCATACATGTTATCTGGGGATACGGTACCCTTTCTAACCTTTGTGCAATCCATACTGGGCCTAACACCGTCTGAGCCTGCCTCATGCTGTATAGACATATATTTTGAATGTGTACGCTATCCATACATGTTATCCGGTGATACGGTACCCTTTCTAACCTTTGTGCAATCACGTGCAATCCATACTGGGCCTAACACCGTCTGAGCCTGCCTCCTGAGACATATATTTTGAATGTGTACGCTATCCATACATGTTATCCAGGGATACGGTACCCTTTCTAACCTTTGTGCAATCACGTGCAATCCATACTGGGCCTAACACCGTCTGAGCCTGCCTCATGCTGTATAGACATATATTTTGAATGTGTACGCTATCCATACATGTTATCCGGGGATACCGTACCTTTTCTAACCTTTGTGCAATCACGTGCAATCCATACTGGGCCTAACACCGTCTGAGCCTGCCTCATGCTGTATAGACATATATTTTGAATGTGTACGCTATCCATACATGTTATCCGGTGATACGGTACCCTTTCTAACCTTTGTGCACTCACGTGCAATCCATACTGGGCCTAACACCGTCTGAGCCTGCCTCCTGAGACATATATTTTGAATGTGTACGCTATCCATGCATGTTATCTGGGGATACGGTACCCTTTCTCACCTTTGTGCAATCACGTGTAATCCATACTGGGCGTGAGAATGGCTGGCGAGCTGTTAAGCAAGCTACAGCACCTGTCCAGACAAGTACAGGGATTCCCTAGCGAGGAGACTTATTTGATTGTTTTCAATGTTGGGACAGCAATTTTTGGGGAGCACTATACTCTGGAGAATGATAGATGGGGCCCACCATACACTGGAACATTCCAAAGGTGGACATCAGACACTGGAGCAGCATTTACAGGGCCCATTATACACTAGAGCATTAGAAATGGGGCCCATTATGTTTGGAGCATTATTTGGGCCCATAAGACAGTGGAGCTTCATCCATGGGGACCAACATATACTGTAGCATTATGTGGAGCTCATCATATACTGTTTCAAACATTATATGGGACCAATGATTCTGTATGGAGAAATAGATGGGCCTCGTCATGAGATGTAAAAAGTGAGGTATTTTTCATTGGACTATACCGCTATTTCTCTGCCGTATCGGAGCATGATGAGTTGTGGTATGTGTTAAAGGGGCGCTCTTTCGCCCAGGGCACATGAAAATCTGGAGCCAGCCCTCCACCCCACAGTTTGTAGCCAAATAACCCCCATTTTTCAGTGCGTAACTTGTATTATGAAGTTAATTAAGGTTGACAAGCTTAAGAAAGAAGAATTGATGCTTTTGGCATTCAAATGGGCACTGTAGGTGTGTTTCCTGTCCTCCTCTCACTGCCGACTTTTATTCCCCATTGACTTACATTGGGTTTCGTGTTTCGGGACGACCCCGACTTTTCCCTATAATCGGACGATCTTGCTCGACCCGACTTTTGGAAAAGTCGGGTTTCACGAAACGAAACGCGACCCTAAAAAACCAAAAGTCGCTCAACTCTAGTTGGGAGCATTTTTTGGGAAGCAATATACACTGGAGAATGATATATGGGGCCCATCATATACTGGAGCATCATCCATTTGGCCCATCATATACTGGAGCATTCCAAATGGGGGACATCAGACACTGGAGCAGCATTTACGGAGGTCATTAGACACTGGATCATTAGAAATGGGGCCCATTATACACTCACTGGCCACTTTATTAGGTACACCATGCTAGTAAGGGGTTGGACCCCCTTTTGCCTTCAGAACTGCCTCAATTCTTCGTGGCAGAGATTCAACAAGGTGCTGGAAGCATTCCTCAGAGATTTTGGACCATATTGACATGATGGCATCACACAGTTGGCGCAGATTTGTCGGCTGCACATCCCTGATGCGAATCTCCCGTTCCACCACATCCCAAAGATGCTCTATTGGATTGAGATCTGGTGACTGAGGAGGCCATTTGAGTACAGTAAACTCATTGTCATGTTCAAGAAACCAATCTGAGATGATTCGAGCTTTATGACATGGCGCATTATCCTGCTGAAAGTAGCCATCAGATGTTGGGTACATTGTGGTCATAAAGGGATGGACATGGTCAGCAACAATACTCAGGTAGGCTGTGGCGTTGCAACGATGCTCAATTTGTACCAAGGGGCCCAAAGAGTGCCCAGAAAAATTCCCCACACCATGACACCACCACCACCAGCCTGAACCGTTGATACAAGGCAGGATGGATCCATGCTTTCATGTTGTTTACGCCAAATTCTGACCCTACCATCCGAATGTCGCAGCAGAAATCGAGACTCATCAGACCAGGCAACGTTTTTCCAATCTTCTACTGTCCAATTTCGATGAGCTTGTGTAAATTGTAGCCTCAGTTTCCTGTTCTTAGCTGGGAGGAGTGGTACCCAGTGTGGTCTTCTGCTGCTGTAGCCCATCTGCCTCAAAGTTCGACGCACTGTGCGTTCAGAGATGCTCTTCTGCCTACCTTGGTTGTAACGGGTGGCAATTTGAGTCACTGTTGCCTTTCTATCAGCTCGAACCAGTCTGCCCATTCTCCTCTGACCTCTGGCATCAACATGGCATTTCCGGCCACAGAACTGCCGCTCACTGGATTTTTTTTCTTTTTCGGACCATTCTCTGTAAACCCTAGAGATGGTTGTGCGTGAAAATCCCAGTAGATCAGCAGTTTCTGAAATTCTCAGACCAGCCCTTCTGGCACCAACAATCATGCCACGTTCAAAGGCACTCAAATCACCTTTCTTCCCCATACTGATGCTCGGTTTGAACTGCAGGAGATTGTCTTGACCATGTCTACATGCCTAAATGCACTGAGTTGCCGCCATGTGATTGGCTGATTAGAAATTAAGTCTTAACACACAGTTGGACAGGTGTACCTAATAAAGTGGCCAGTGAGTGTATATGGACTCTATGGAGCATTATTTGGGCCCATAAGACAGTGGAGCATCGTCCATGGGGAACAACATAATACTGGAGCATTCCAAATGGGGGACATCAGACACTGGAGCAGCATTTACGGGGCCCATTATACACTAGAGCATTAGAAAAGGGGCCCATTATATATGGACTCTATGGAGCATTATTTGGGCCCATAAGACAGTGGAGCATCATCCATAGGGACCAACATATACTGTAGCATTACGTGGAGCTCATCATATACTGTATGGAACATTATATGGGACCAATTATTCTGTACTAGATTATGGCCCGATGCTATCGCATCAGGAGGATGCGATAGCATCACACCTCTTGCCATGTTAACCCTCAACACACACACTCCTCTCACCTTTCACCATCTCCACTCACTCTTTCACTCCACATACGACCCCTTCTCTCACTCCATCTCTCATACTCACGCCGTCATCGCTGCTGCTCCACGATCCCCGACATCTTCCGCCGGCGCCATCCTGGATCCAGACGGCATCCACGCCGGCGACATGTTCTTGCGGCGACGCCATCTTGAGTATCGTGAAATCCCGCGATACTCAAGATGGCGTCGCCGGAAGAACATGTTGCCGGCGTGGACGACGTCGGGATCCAAAATGGCGGCGGCGAAATCTCGCGAGTTTTCACCGACGCTATTTTGGATCCCGACGTCGTCCTCGCCGGCGAAATGTTCTTGCAGCGACGCCATCTTGAGTATCGCGGGATTTCGCCGATCCAAAATAGCGTCGCCGCAGGAACATGTCGCCGGCGTGGATGCCGTCGGGATCCAAAATGGCATCGGCGAAATCTTGCGAGATTTCGCAGACGCCATTTTGGATCCCGACGGCCTCCACGCCGGCGACATGTTCTTGCGGCGATGCCATCTTGACTATGTCGGGATTTCGCCGATCCAAAATGGCGTCGCCGCAAGAACATGTCGCCGGCGTGGAGGACGTCTGGATCCAGGATGGCGCCGGCGGAAGAAGATGTCGGGGATCGTGGATCAGCGGCGATGACGGCGTGAGTATGAGAGACGGAGTGAGAGAAAGGGTCGTATGTGGAGTGAAAGAGTGAGTGGAGATGGTGAGAGGAGTGTGTGTGTTGAGGAGGAGTGGTGTGTTGAGGGTTAACATGGAAAGAGGTGTGCGGTGACGTCACCGGTTACAACTGGACTGAAGTTGTTACAACCGGAAGCTGCTTAGGGCATTTATTATTATAGATGGAGAAATATATGGGGCTCATTATTCTGTATGGCGCACTAGGTGGTGGCCATAATACTGTATGGAGTAATATACTGTCCGTTTTTTGAGCTATTGTAGAATTTAAAATAGATATCAGTCATGTCATGTAAGCAGTGAAGTAGTTTTCATTGTACTATACCTATATTTCTGTGCCGTATCGGAGCATTATGAATTGTGGTATGTGTTAAAAGGGCACACTGACACGTTTTGGCCCAGGGCACACGAAAACCTGCCGCAAGCCCTACTCCCCCACAACTTTAGCCAAATAACCCCCAGTTTTCAATGCGTAACTATTATTATAAAGTAACTTAAGGTTGACAAGCTTAAGTAATAAGAATTGATGTCGTTGGCATTGAAATGGGCACTGTAGGTGTGTTTACTGTCCTCCACTCCCTGCCGACTTTGCTTCCCCTTTGACTTGCATTGGGTTTCGTGCTTCAGTCGGACCCCGACTTTTCCCTATAGTCGGCCGATTTCGTTCAACCCGACTTTTAAGAAAGTCGGGTTTCATGAAACCCGACTCGACCCTAAAAAAGGCAAAGTCGCTCATCTCTACTTCTGTATGGTGACCTAGAAATAAATTCTGCCCGCAATCATTCCCTATATAAACAAGCTGCAGACAATCGCCCCAGACTGAATGGTAGACCTCATATAGTGAAAATGGGGACAGGCCATAAGAGTATATTCATTTACCCTTTCATTACATAAATGTTGGTATTACTAACGTGTGTAACTGCTAGAATTGGTATGTTTTTTTATGACGAGATTTACAATCAAGGTATATGTCAGTGAAATGGATTCATCCACTCCAGGCAACCACAACATGGGGAAGTAGCTGATGAATAAATTGTCTGTAATAATGGAAAGGGAGGAATTGTTATTGTAAATATTTAATCTTTGCTTGGATTATTATTTTGGACAATTAAATCTACCTATATTATTTGTTAGTTCTGTATTTTAGTATTAGCTTTATACAGTAAGTGTTATTCATTAAAGCAATAGCGGGGTGTTCTCTCCAATATAGAGGTGTGTGTGTGTAAAACAATCCTTTGTCTCTGAAAGTATAGTAAGCTGGGTAGAACTGGTTTGAAAGAATTTGACAGAATCCACAATTTGTGATTTTGTTTTTCCCAACTTAAATATCTTCTCTCTTAGGTAATGTAATTTAGGAAGCTTTCTTTATCTCTGTAATTTTAATAAAGACTTGTGACTGATCATCTGAGAACCAGAAAAAAATTATACATGTATATACAATATACCAACGGCGCTAGTGTGCAGGGTTGATTCAGCAGCGAGTAAGGAACCCCCACACCACCAGGGGTGAAAATAAACAATTTAAACAAAATTATACTCGCGCTATGAATCAATGGAGAATAAAAATATATATATATATATAGTTACCTGTAGGATCAAGGCAACAAAGCATTAGATGTTAGAGGATACTGAGTATTGATGGATCAAACTACAAAAAGACAAAACAAAGCATAAGTTTTAAATCTGAAAATGGAAAGTCATACCAAAAAAAAAAAAAAAAAGAGTGAAGTGTCCGGGTTAGACCCTAGTGACTAAGAGCATGGTCGTTATTGCATTCTAATAGTTAATTAAAAACACCTACCATATAACTATACAAACATAAATAAAAACAGAAACAAACACACTGGGGGAACCATAAAGTGCTATATATGTACCTTGCACATACCCCCACTGTGACTATTACCTCTGAATAGGAGTGCAGTGGGAAACGCCCGATGGTTCACTAATGTGAACAGACTTTTAAGCAGTAAATTCACCTCTGTGAGCGGACTTTTAAGCAATAGAAGCCAGTGGCATATACTTGCTAATCATTTAGGAAGTCTCTCAATTAGTAGATAAAAACTAACTATGCAGACATAAATGAAAACAGAAACAAACACACTGGGGGAACCATAAAGTGCTACTCCTGTTCCCACTGCACTCCTATTCAGAGGTAATAGTCACAGTGGGGGTATGTGCATGGTACATTTATAGCACTTTATGGCTCCCCCAGTGTGTTTGTTTCTGTTTTCATTTATGTCTGCATAGTTAGTTTTTATCTACTAATTGAGAGACTTCCTAAATGATTAGCAAGTACCGTATTTTTCGGACTATAAGACGCACCGGACCATAAGACGCACCCCAATTTTCAGAAGGAAAATAGGGAAAAAAATAATAATGTGTCAAATGGGGGTCCGTCTTACCGTCCGAATTCAGCTTACCTGGGAAGGGATCCGGCACAGGTGGAGAAGTAGTCACAGGGGTCATTCAGTGGTTCAGGCTCGTGCGGTGGCGGCGGCGGCTCTGTGCTGGGGCAGCTGCGTTGGGGCTGGGGCAGGTGGGCTGTGCTGGGGCAGCTGTGCTGGGGTAGGGGCAGCTGTGCTGGGGCAGCTGTGCTGGGGCAGGGGAAGCTGTGCTGGTGCAGGGGCAGCTGTGGCAGGGGCAGCTGTGCTGGGGCAGGGGGGCTGGGGCAGGGGCCGCTGTGCTGGGGCAGGGGCAGCTGTGCTGGGGCAGGGGCAGCTGTGCTGGGGCAGCTGTGGCTGGGGCAGGTGGGCTGGGGCAGGGGCAGCTGTGGCTGGGGCAGGTGGGCTGGGGCAGGGGCAGCTGTGCCTGGGGCAGGTGGGTTGGGGCAGGGGCAGCTGTGCTGGGGCAGCTGTGCTGGGGCAGGTGGGCTGGGGCAGGTGGGGCAGGGGCAGCTGGGCTCTGCGGTGGTGGCAGCGGGCGGCCCTCTGCGGTGCGGTGGTGGCAGCGGGCTGTGCTCCGGTGCAGGGGCGGCGGCTCCGCCGGCGTTTCTTCGCAGCCCGGACGCCCCCGCACACCCCGTGCTGGGCGCCGCCATGTTGCGGTGGCCTCCGGGAGCATGGACGCCGGCAAGATGGCCGCCGGTCCGGGGACGGCGCATGCGCAGCTTCAGATCTCGTGCACAGCCCGCTGCCACCACCGCACCGCAGAGCGCCGCCCGCTGCCACCACCGCACCGCAGAGCCTCGCCCGCTGCCACCACCGCACCAGGTACCGTGCATTGCGACCATAAGACGCACCCCCCACTTTCCCCTAAAATTTTGGAGGAAAAAAGTGCGTCTTATGGTCCGAAAAATACGGTATATGCCACTGGCTTCTATTGCTTAAGAGTCCACTCACAGTGGTGAATCTACTGCTTAAAAGTCTGTTCACATTAGTGACCCACCGGGCGTTTCCCACTGCACTCCCATTCAGAGGTAATAGTCACAGTGGGGGTATGTGCAAGGTACATATATAGCACTTTATGGTTCCCCCAGTGTGTTTGTTTCTGTTTTTATTTATGTTTGTATAGTTATATGGTAGGTGTTTTTAATTAACTATTAGAATGCAATACCGACCATGCTCTTAGTCACTAGAGTCTAACCCGGAATCTTCACACTTTTTTTTTTTTTTTTTTTTTAGGTATGACTTTGCATTTTCAGATTTAAAACTTATTCTTTGTTTTGTCTTTTTGTAGTTTGATCCATCAATACTCAGTATCCTCTAACATCTAATGCTTATGAGTTTGTTGCCTTGATCCTACAGGTAACTACAGTCATGGCCAAAAGTATTGACACCCCTGCAATTCTGTCAGATAATATTCAGTTTCTTCCTGAAAATGATTGCAAACACAAATTCTTTGGTATTATTATCTTCATTTAATTTGTCTTAAATGAAAAAACACAAAAGAGAATGAAGCAAAAAGCAAAACATTGATCATTTCACACAAAACTCCAAAAATGGGCCGGACAAAAGTATTGGCACCCTCAGCCTAATACTTGGTTGCACAACCTTTAGCCAAAATAACTGCGACCAACCGCTTCCGGTAACCATCAATGAGTTTCTTACAATGCTCTGCTGGAATTTTAGACCATTCTTCTTTGGCAAACTACTCCAGGTCCCTGATATTTGAAGGGTGCCTTCTCCAAACTGCCATTTTTAGATCTCTCCACAGGTGTTCTATGGGATTCAGGTCTGGACTCATTGCTGGCCACCTTAGATGTCTCCAGTGCTTTCTCTCAAACCATTTTCTAGTGCTTTTTGAAGTGTGTTTTGGGTCATTGTCCTGCTGGAAGACCCATGACCTCTGAGGGAGACCCAGCTTTCTCACACTGGGCCCTACATTATGCTGCAAAATTTGTTGGTAGTCTTCAGACTTCATAATGCCATGCACACGGTCAAGCAGTCCAGTGCCAGAGGCAGCAAAGCAACCCCAAAACATCAGGGAACCTCCGCCATGTTTGACTGTAGGGACCGTGTACTTTTCTTTGAATGCCTCTTTTTTCTCCTGTAAACTCTATGTTGATGCTTTTGCCCTAAAAGCTCTACTTTTGTCTCATCTGACCAGAGAACATTCTTCCAAAATGTTTTAGGCTTTTTCAGGTAAGTTTTGGCAAACTCCAGCCTGGCTTTTTTATGTCTCGGGGTAAGAAGTGGAGTCTTCCTGGGTCTCCTACCATACAGTCCCTTTTCATTCAGACGCCGACGGATTGTACGGGTTGACACCGTTGTACCCTCGGACTGCAGGGCAGCTTGAACTTGTTTGGATGTTAGTGGAGGTTCTTTATCCAACATCCGCACAATCTTGCGTTGAAATCTCTTGTCAATTTTTCTTTTCCGGCCACATCTAGGGAGGTTAGCCACAGTGCCATGGGCTTTAAACTTCTTGATGACACTGTGCACGGTAGACACAGGAACATTCAGGTCTTTGGAGATGGACTTGTAGCCTTGAAATTGCTTATGCTTCCTCACAATTTGGTTTCTCAAGTTCTCAGACAGTTCTTTGGTCTTCTTTCTTTTCTCCATGCTCAATGTGGTACACACAAGGACACAGGACAGAGGTTGAGTCAACTTTAATCCATGTTAACTGGCTGCAAGTGTGATTTAGTTATTGCCAACACCTGTTAGGTGCCACAGGTAAGTTACAGGTGCTGTTAATTGCATAAATTAGAGAAGCATCACATGATTTTTCAAACAGTGCCAATACTTTTGTCCACCCTCTTTGTTATGTTTGGTGTGGAATTATATCCAATTTGGCTTTAGGACAATTCTTTTTGCGTTTTTTCATTTAAGACAAATTAAATGAAGATAATAATACCAAAGAATTTGTGTTTGCAATCATTTTCAGGAAGAAACTGAGTATTATCTGACAGAATTGCAGGGGTGTCAATACTTTTGGCCATGACTGTATATATATAAATATTTTTATTCTCCATTGATTCATAGCGCGAGTATCATTTTGTTTAAAGAATTATACATGGACTGACACTGGCTGTGTGTATTTTTGTTGCTCCGATGCATCGTATTTATTTTATTTCATTTTAATTTGAACCATAATGGCAGAGATATTGGAGATCATTTGTATCTCAACTCAAATTAGCTCACTTTGGAAGGGTCTATCGCATCAACCCGCAGGGATAGCACCCCCATCTCTGTTGACCCGCATCAAAAGGACTGGGAAGATTAGCCACATAGTGGTTCCTAACCAATTTATGCTCTTCTTGCTGTAAGGAGTGGCCAGTCCAGTAAAAATTGGTTTAAGGTGGGTTCTGTTTTATGTTTCGACAAGTGTTTCTGCAGTACCTGTCGGATCCTGTGCCACTGATTATTAAATGTTGCAATAAATCTAAGTAGTGGATCCGTTTTGACACCAGCTGTTACCCTGCAGAGTAACTGGTCACGTGGAGCCATCCTGGCACAAAATGATCCCTACTTGATCTTTCTATTACTGAATCCTCACTGTTGGAATTGGTTCGAGAGGTCTTGGGCCTGAATCTCAAAATTTATATCTGTTGAACATATCCGTTTCATCCTCCAAAACTGTACGATAGGGACTGCTCATATTGTTGAGCATATATGAGCTAATGTAGCATGAAGTAATGCGTTCACTGATGTTTCCTTATGGAATACATCAGTCTGAATAGTGCCATAAGTACATATTATCATTTTTACATCCAATAAGTCAATCTTGACCGTAGCGATTTTGAATGTCAGTTTGATGTTTCGGTAGCTTTGATTCAATTCACGGAATAAATTCAGAAAGACCGGCTCAGGACCTTGCGAGATGATAAATACATATCAATGTATCTGTACCAGCACTGCGTCTGGGAAGCGGCGCACATTCCATCCCCAAATAACTCTCTCTCCCAGTACCCAAGAAAGAGATTAGAATACAACAACGCGCACTCTGCTCCCATCGCAGAACCGCTGTTTTGAAGGAAGAATCAGTCTTTCAGTATTATATTGTAGTACATTTCTATCACATATAACACATCAAAAAAGTAAAAACTTTTTTTTAATTGAATTTGATTGTCATCCATACACTTTGCGTTCTGTTACATTATAGTAGTATTAACTTACCAAAAAACGCATTGACTGCTGCAGGTGACCATTTTTCTCTTGTCTTAAAAATAAACTTGGTTTCAAGAGACCTAACAATTACAGAATGAGTAAGGCGTGTGGTAAGGGAAGGTGAAGTGGAAGTGCTGATGGTGGTGCACCCAGATGCCGAAGACATGGGGCAGGAGCGACTACGCTTGTTGCTGGAGCACAAGCAACATGCCCATCCACGACACATAGGTTTCTGTCCCACTTTGCAGGGAGGCACGGTACACCACTTCTGAAGTCAGAGTAATGTGAACAGGTGGTCAGTTGAATAGCAGAAAATGCTTCCAGCAGGCTTGGCAGCACTACACATTCTTCCACACAGTCCAGTCTCATCAGCCTAAAGCCTGGATCACTTAATCCTCACCCTGATCTTCTTTCCTCCCACCATATTGAGTCCCAGGAGACTTGTGATCCCACACTCTGACACACCAAGGAGATCTTTACCACAACATTTCTTGATTATGGCTTCTCACCCTACATGAGTGCACTTTCCCTGACGAAGGCATGCCACCGAATCCTGCGTAGGGCAAGTGGCACCTTCTCATGGTTATTGGTAAGATATGCTTAATTTGATTAATATGCTTTTGTAGGATATTATAGATTTAGGACTCAAGAACTCATTATTATACATTTTATGAGATATAGGCATGTTAGATATTGTTTGTGTTCTGACTAGTGTTGAGCATTCCGATACCGCAAGTATCGGGTATCGGCCGATATTCACTGTATCAGAATTCCGATACTGAGTTCCGATACTTTTAGCATATCGAATACCGGAATCGGAAGTTCCCATAATGCTATGAGCCAGTTTGATTTGATTCAGCCAATGACAATCCTCAGAAGTGTGGGCACATCCTGTTAGGCATGTAGGCATGTTAACTAATGGCATGGCTGTGATTCGCTGCTGAAATGATGTCATGATGCACTATAAAAGCCGCCGCAGCCACCATTTCTGGTTCACTCTGCTGTGAATTCAGTTAGGGACAGGCTGCTGTTCAAGACTGTGAGGGACAGTTAGAGAGCGATTTTACAAATCAGGCTCTCTAATTACCCAGGCTACATTCTCAATAAGTGTAGCTTTCTTTTGCCTTGCAGCAGTGTTCACAGCTGTCTGCAAGGTCTGTGTGAGTGCAGCTCACGCTGAGTAGTGTGTCCTGCAGCCACGTCTGGTTGTAGGACGCTCAGCGTGTCACTGCCTCATACATATTTTTCATTTTTTGCTGCTCATTTTTCATTCTCCTATTAGTGTGCACTGTGCATCCATCCGTATCCATATACGTTGGTTGCAAACACTATAGGAGTAGACAGCAGAGCCTCTCTGCAGCCTTTCAGTGCTAGTGCCCAGTTTGCTGCACTGTTGACGGCTGTCTGAGAGGTCTCTGACTGTGTGTGAGTGCAACTCACGCTGAGTAGTGTGTCCTTCAGCTATGTCTGGTTGTAGGCCGCTCAGCGTGTGTCATTGCCTCACACATATTTTTCTTTTATTGCAGCTCATTTTTTATTCTCCTATTACTGTGCATCCATCCGTATCCATATACGGTGGTTGCAAACACTATAGGAGTAAACAGCGGACCCTCTCTGCAGCCTTTCAATGCTAGTGCCCACTTATCTGCACTGTTCACGGCTGTCTGAGAGGTCTCTGACTGTGTGTGAGTGCAGCTCACGCTGAGTCGTGTGTCCTTCAGCTACGTCTGGTTGTAGGCCGCTCAGCGTGCGTCACTGCCTCACACATATTTTTCTTTTATTGCAGCTCATTTTTTATTCTATTAGTGTGCATCCATCCATATCCATCTAAATTGGTTGGTTGCAAACACTATATAGGAGTAGACAGAGGAGCCTTTTTTCCGGCTTGTGCCCTTCATCTGCAGCCAGATTAGTATTACCCTATTTTTTGGAGCCTCATCTTTTGCATTGTAGGTTGCCTTCCTGCATTGTAATAGCTCCAAAAAGTTAGTGATACTATCGCCTTCAAATCTTTGGTCACATCCTTTCAGTTTTTTTTCAAAAAACAAAACAAAATAAAGTTCACCAAACACTCCATTTCACAGTTGTGTAGGCCACATTAGCTCCTATTAAAGTGTAGTCCACACACACACTTCATAAAATTAGTGTTTCTTATACCTGTTACCAGCTGTTCAGGAATAAGCACACTAAGCCCCCCCTTTGTACTTTTCTGCCTATCTTTATCAGACTACCAAGATGAAGAAGGCAGGGAGTAAGGCAAGTGGGCGTGGCCGTGGAGTTTCAGCAGGGAGAGGATGTGGGGATTCTGCAGGAAGAGGACGTTGGGATTCTGCAGGGAGAGGATGTGGAGATTCTGTGCCTGCTGCTGGCACCAGTGAGTCAACATCCCCCAGTTTCACCAGGCAAGAGTCCTTTATGCGCAGCTTTGTAGGACCTCGCCGTACCCCACTGCTGCAGGAGGAACAAATTGAAGCCGTTGTTGGATGGATGGCAGCTAACGCATCGACTTCAATGACTTCCACGTCCTCTCAGGGCCAGAGCACTGAAGAGTAACCATCTGTCTCTTCACCACCTGCCAAAGTGCCCAGGCAGTAAGAGAGCCCTGGACAGGAGCCATCACAGTCTCTACTTCTGTTCTCTGAATCTGTTGGCTTGGAAAGAGGGGGCCAGCCAAGCAGCATTCAAGAATGTGAAGAAGAGGGAGTATGCAGTGATGCGCAACTGCTTTGTCCCTCTGAATCTGAAGAGGCGGGTGGGCCAGTGCCTATGGTCAGCACACCTCAGTACGCATCAGATGATGACGAGACTCAGGTGCCACTTTCTGGTGCGTACGGTGCTGGCGAGACAACCCAGGAGAAGCAGGTGTTTGAAGAGGGGAGTGTAGATGATGAGGTCCTTGACCCATCATGGCGTGAGGAACAGGAAGGTGGTGGGAGCAGCTCTGAGGAAGAGATTCCCCGAATGGCCAAAACAGGAGGGAGAGGGAGGGGGCAGACTTGGTTGCCTGTAGCCTTCACTTCGGCACCCGTTAGGAGCCTTCCTCTTTCAAAAGCCAAAACGGGCGCTCCCAAGACTTGCAGTGCGTGGTCCTTTTTTGACACAGTTGCGGATGACATTTGCTTTGTCAAATGCAAGCTGTGTCATCAGAAAGTTAAAAGAGGGAAAAATGTCAGCAACCTCAATACCACAAATATGTGGAAACATGTGCGGACCAAGCACGAGGTGGAGTTACACAGACACACTGAAGACGTAGGCCAACGTACAGCACCACTTGCCATCTCTTCAGCTCGTGTTGGGGCCTCTTCCTCCAGCTCACACACAGCTGGTTCGACTACCTCACAGGATCGCCAAGGAAGAACCTCTGGCACTGTTGTCTGGAGACCCAGTGACATTCCACCCACAGCACCACGTTCCCAGTCATCCTCACACTCCCAGGCCACTCTACAGCCATCGGTACCACAGGCCTGGGATAAAAGGCGGCAATACTCGGCAAACCATCCCCGAGCACAGGCTCTGAATGCTGGCATTGCCAAACTATTGGCCCTTGAAATGCTGTCATTCAGGCTGGTGGAGACTGACACCTTCCGGAACTTCATGGCATTGGCAGTCCCACAATACCCCGTGCCCAGCCGCTTTTATTTCAGCAGGCAAGCCGTCCCTGCCCTGCAAAAACATGTGGAGGGAAAAATAAAACATGCGCTACTAAACGCCATCAGTAGCAAGGTCCCCCTGACCACCGATGCGTGGACCAGTAACCAGGGACAGGGAAGATGCCTTTCCCTCAACGCCCATTGGGTCAATATTGTGGAGCCGGGTACAGATCTGGAGAGTGGCGCTGTACGTGTTCTGCCAACTCCACAGATTGCAGGAATCCAGTCTGTACACATTGACTCCTCCTCCTACTCAAGTTCCTCAGAATCAGCGCTGCAGGAGCCTGTTACGACCGATATGAGCACAGCTGTGGCCAAACGTCAACAGGCCGTACTCAAATTAATTTCTTTGGGGAATCGAAGCCACACAGCGCAGGAGCTCTGGAATGCCATCAAGCAGGTTAGCGACGTGTGGTTTGTGCCAGCGAATTTCCAGCTGGGCTTGGTAGTGTGTGACAATGGCCGAAATCTGGTGGCAGCTCTAGGCCTAGGCAACCTCACTCACATCCCATGTCTGGCACATGTGTTCAACTTGGTCATGCAGAGCTTTCTGAGGGACTATCCGGATCTTGATGCACTGCTGCACAAGGTCCGCATAGAGTGCGCTCACTTGCGGCGTTCTGGCACAGCAAGATCGCGCCTTGCTGCTCTGCAGCGCTAATTGCGCCTTCCGGAACATCGTATCATATGTGACCTACCGACCAGGTGGAATTCAACGTTACATATGTTGGAGCGGTTGTTTGAGCAGCAGGCAGCAGTCATGGAGTACCAGCTGCATCAGGCGCAAACAAGTCGCACTGCGCACCGTTCACACTTCAGCACCACTGAGTGGGCCTCTATGAAGGACATCTGCCTCGTTTTGCGTGCCTTCTATGATTCCACGCAGATGGCGAGTGCAGATGATGCACTAGTCAGCATGACTGTCCCCCTTATCTGCCTGCTTCAAAAAACACTGCAAGCACTAAGGGAGGAGGTTTTGGAAGAGGTGGAGGATGAGGAGTCACAAATGCCATCTGCTTCTGGACAGTCTGCGCTACGTGGTTCCTCACAAAGGCCTAGGCAGGGGACACTTTGTGAGGAGGATGAGGAGGAGTCAATGGAGGAGGAAGACATCTTTCCAGAGGAGGGAGGTACACAATGCTCTAGTCAGTATGTACAGCGAGGGTGGGGTGATGCAGAGCAGGCAGAGATGATGACTCAAGCAGGGGGCAGCGTTTCTTTGGCAGTTGGGAGTCTGCAGCACATGGTTGGTTTCATGCTGCAGTGCCTGAGAAACGACTGCCGCATCGCCCACATTCTCAACACGACTGATTATTGGGTGTACAACCTCCTAGATCCTCGCTACCGGGACAACTTACAAAGCCTCATACCACCATTGAACTGGGAGCATAAACTGCGGGAGTACCAAGACACACTGGTGCAGTCCATCATGCTCTCCATTCCAACCAACAGCAGTGCTGCTAGTGCTTTACAAAGCAGCTCTGTGCGTCGAGGCAGTGGAGGAAGCTCGGCACAAAGAGGGAGCAGCGGCAGCGCCTCAGCACAAGGTCAGACCACTATGGCCCAAATGTGGCAAAGTTTTGTGTGTCCGCCACAAATGTCTACACCATCACAGACGGCTCCAGTCAGCAGGAGGCAACGTTTCCGTCAGATGGTGACAGACTACATGTCTTGCCCTGTCAGCGTACTCCCAGATGGCTCTTCCCCCTTCAAGTTTTGGGTCTCAAAGCTGGATGCATGGCCAGAGCTTAGCCAGTATGCATTGGAGGTGCTGGCTTTCCCTGCTGCCAGTGTATTATCGGAACGCGTCTTTAGTGCCGCAGGTGGTGTACTAACAGACAGTCGCACGCGACTATCCTCCGATAACGTTGACCGGCTTACTTTTCTGAAAATGAACAAGGCCTGGATCTCGCCAGAATTTGCCAGTCCTCTACCAGAATAAATAATTGGTTGGCAAGAGTATCCAGATCTCCTGTTGTGTTCATGTTTCTACCACCTGAACTGTAATCCCTGGGCTTCAACACAGCCAGTTGTCGCTCAGAAGTGCCGTCTGGACAGAGAAAAACACTAGCTCCTGTGTTAGTGGGGTTCAGTAACTCCATCTGCTCCCCTGCTGTGTGGACGGCAAAGTCTCCTGCTCCCTCCACAATCGAACTACTACTGATTTTTAACCGTCCTCCACTTAGGCCTCTGGCTCCACTGTCTCTAGTATTTCCCCTGGCCTCCAACCCAGCCAGTTGCTGCTCTGAAGTGGCATCTGCACAATCCACACTTGTTCCTGTGTTCCTGGGGCTCAGTCACGCCAGATGATCCCCTGATGTGTGTCTGGCAATGTCTCCTGCTCTGTCCACATTCCCATTACTAGTAGTGGGAATGTGGACAGAGCTGGAGACCTTGCCCGACACACATCAGGGGATCAACTGACGTGACTGAGCCCCAGTAACTCAGGAACAAGTGTGGATTGTGCAGATGCCACTTCAGAGCAGTAACTGGCAGGGTTGGAGGCCAAGGGAAATACTAGAGACAGTGGAGCCAGAGGCCATAGTGGAGCACGGTTACAATCAGTAGTAGTCTACAACCTATATAAAACTTGCTGCAAGTTGGCCTCCGCCTGCTGCATGATTGATCCTGGGCCTCAACACAGCCAGTTGTCGCTCAGAATTGCTGTCCGCACAGAGAAAAACACTAGCTCCTGTGTTAGTGGGGTTCAGTAACGTCAGCTGTTCCCCTGCTGTGTTAACGACAAAGTCTCCTGCTGCCTCCACATTCACAAACCATCAGGCTTCAGCCTGCTCCATGCTTGATCCTAGGCTCCAACAACGCCAGTTGGTGTTCAGAAGTGCCGTCTTCACAGAGAAAAACACACTACCTCCTGTGTCAGTGGGGTTCAGTAACGCCAGCTGCTCCCCTGCTGTGTGGATGACAAAGTCTCCTGCTGCCTCCAAAATCACACTACATCTTACTTTCTACTCGCTCCAAGTAGGCCTCAGCCTGCTCCATGATTGATCCTGGGCTTCAACACAGCCAGTTGTTGCTTTGGAAGTGCCGTCCGCACAGAGAGAAACACTAGCTCCTGTGTCAGTGGGGTTCAGAAACGCCAGCTGCTCCCCTGCCGTATGGATGGCAAAGTCTCCTGCTGCCTACACAATCGAACTATTACTGATTTTTAACCGTCCTCCACTTAGGCCTCTGGCTCCACTGTCTCTAGTATTTCCCCCAGCCTCCAACCTCGCCAGTTGCTGCTCCGAAGTGGCGTCTGCACAATCCACACTTGTTCCTGTGTTACTGGGGCACAGTCACGTCAGTTGATCCCCTGATGTGTGTCCGGCAATGTCTCCTGCTCTGTCCACATTCCCATTACTAGTAGTGGGAATGTGGACAGAGCAGGAGACCTTGCCGGACACACATCAGGGGATCAACTGACGTGACTGAGCCCCTGTAACCCAGGAACAAGTGTGGATTGTACAGACGCCACTTCTGAGCAGCAACTGGTGGGGTTGGAGGCTGGGGGAAATACTAGAGACAGTGGAACCAGAGGCCTAAGTGGAGCACGGTTACAATCAGTAGTAGTGTACAACCGATATAAAACTTGCTTCAAGTAGGCCTCAGCCTGCTCCATGATTGATCCTGGGCTTCAACACAGCCAGTTGTTGCTTGGAAGTGCCGTCTGCACAGAGAGAAACAGTAGCTCCTGTGTCAGTGGGGTACAGTAACGCCAGCTGCTCCCCTGCTGTGTAGACGACAAAGTCTCCTGCTGCCTCCAAAATCACACTACATCTTACTTTCTACTCGCTCCAAGTAGGTCTCAGCCTGCTGCATGATTGACCCTGCGCTCCAACATCGCCAGTTGCTGCTCAGAAGTGTCTTTGGCACGGGTACTCCCTCCTGCCCAGCCTGGTTCCAGCACGCCTGCTGTTTCCGGTTAGTGTCAGCGTCACTTTGCCACCAATACATAGTCCTGTCGTGTTGCGGTCGGGTTAGCCGAGTCTATGGTGCCTGCAGTTTAGGTGCTTCCTATGTGGGCTGTGGGTTCTGGTAATAAAGGCTGGTTCCATAGTGCCAATAGGACAAGCACCCCCTGTAGGACTGTGGGTTTCAGTAATTGCGGCCGGCTAGTGGCCTTGCAACGTTGTTTTTCAGGGGTAGCTTCTGCTACCCATCTGTGTTCCATTACCGTCAGCTGGTTCTCGGCAGTGCCTTTGGCCTAGGTGCCTCCTTCTCGGTATCCGAGTTCCAGCAACGTCTGCTGGTCCTTGGTAGTGCTTTGTAGCACAGGTACCTCCTGCTTAGTAACCGTGTTCCAGCACTGTCAGCTGGTCCACGGTTGTGCCATTGGCTCTTGTTCCTTCTGCTGCCACTCTGGGTACCAGCACCGTCAGCTGGTTCTCGGTAGTTCCATTGACTCTTGTAGCTTCTGCTACCCATCCGGGTTCCAGCACCGTCAGCTGGTTCTCGGCAGTGCCTTTGGCCTAGGTGCCTCCTTCTCGGTATCCGAGCTCCAGCAACATCTGCTGGTCCTTGGAAGGGGTTTGTAGCACAGGTACCTCCTGCTTAGTAACTGTGTTCCAGCACTGTCAGCTGGTCCACGGTTGTGCCATTGGCTCTTGTTCCGTCTGCTGCCACTCTGGGTACCAGCACCGTCAGCTGGTTCTCGGTAGTTCCATTGACTCTTGAAGCTTCTGCTACCCATCCGGGTTCCAGCACCGTCAGCTGGTCCTCGGCAGTGTCTTTGGCACGGGTACTCCCTCCTGCCCAACCTGGTTCCAGTACTCCTGCTGTTTCCGGGTAGTGTCAACGTCACTTTGCCAGCAATACATAGTCCTGTCGTGTTGCGGTCAGGTTAGCCGAGTCTATGGTGCCTGCAGTTTAGGTGCTTCCTATGTGGGCTGCGGGTTCTGGTAATAAAGGCTGGTTCCATAGTGCCAATAGGACAAGCACCCCCTGTAGGACTGTGGGTTTTGGTAACTGCGGCCGGCTCGCGGCCATGCAACGTTGTTTTTCAGGGGTAGCTTCTGCTACCCATCCGGGTTCCAGCACCGTCAGCTGGTTCTTGGCAGTGCCTTTGGCCTAGGTGCCTCCTTCTCGGTATCCGAGTTCCAGCAACGTCTGCTGGTTCTCGGTAGTTTCATTGACTCTTGTAGCTTCTGCTACCCATCCGTGTTCCAGCACCGTCCGCTGGTTCTCGGCAGTGCCTTTGGCCTAGGTGCCTTCTTCTCGGTATCCGAGTTCCAGCAACGTCTGCTGGTCCTTGGTAGTGCTTTATAGCACAGGTACCTCCTGCTTAGTAACCGTGTTCCAGCACCGTCAGCTGGTCCACGGTTGTGCCATTGGCTCTTGTTCCTTCTGCTGCCCATCCGGGTTCCAGTACCATCAGCTGGTTCTCGGCAGTTCCTCAGCCTTCTTGTACCTTCTGCTACTTTTCAAAGTTCACGCTTGTGGAAATGGTTTTTGGTTCTCACTCTGGATCTCCCTGACGACGACCCTGAAGACGACCCTGAACACCACACCGAAGAAGACCATAAAGATGACCCTGAAGAAGATGGCCAAGATGACAAAGAACATGAAGACAATCACCAAGATGCAGAACAACAAGAAGCAGAAGAACAAAAAGCAGAAGGACCAAAAGCAGAAGAACATTAAGCATAAGACTAAAAATCAGAGCAAAAGATATTATCTAAATTCTAAGCAGAAGAAGACTAGGCAGTGTATGGGAGTGAGTCCGTTCCACCTCATGGTGCCCCTCGAAAATGCCTGCTGCTGCAGGCCAAACTGAAGGCGGACAAATCCTGTTGTAAATCTTTTGTGACAGGCAGAACTGAAGGTGTAATCTTCAAACTTTTATAGATAACAACTACAGGAATGCCTGTCACAAATAAGAATATGATGAAGAAGAAGAATAGAAAAAAGATGAATTAGAAGAATATGAAGAATGTACAAAAAAAGAATAATAGGAAGAAGATGAAGAATGTGAAAAAAAAGAATAATAGGAAGAAGGTGAAGAAGAAGAAGATGAATAAGGTGAAGAAGAAGTTGATGAAAAAGATGCTGCTGCTGAGGATGATGAAGGAGAAAGTGTTGGAGAAGTAAAAAAGAAGGTGAAGAGCATGTAAGTAGTGAAACATACATATCTAACAAAATATACAAAAGGTTAACATAGTCAATATCTTTGTAACTCCGAACATCTTTAAAAACAAAATTTATTCCTGCTATTCCATTTGATTGGGCTAAACCTCTATGCCTTTAATGTCTCCTCCACCTCCCCCAATACATTCTACATTATTCTTAGTTGTTTTTCGTCATGTAGAATTAAACTACAAGGAAAGAAAGGGTTTTTTTAATTCTGATATTACTGTTCCATTGACTTGAATGGGACTTCCGGGATCGGAATCAGCGATACCCGATACTTTTTTCATATAGGCCGATCCAATCCGATCCGATATTTTTCAATATCGGGTGGTATCGCTCAACACTAGTTCTGACATGCTATTATATTAGTGCCCTTTTGTTAAATTTTTAGACGTGAAGGAGTTCTTGTGATGCTTATTAATGTATATTTTGGACTACACATCTTGCAGCTATTACCATAATTGGGTCTTGCCTGCCATCTGGTGGTGCCACTTTATTTTCTGGCTCACCATCAAGCACGATTGGTAATCTTTTTTTATTGTAATTTTAATGTGGTTAATAAAATCTTGTAATTTTGTTGTTCAATATATGCTGTTGTCTATATGTTTCTGAAGCCAATTTGTCCAGGGGACAAACCGCACACCGCAGAAGAGTTACTTAAAGAGTAACAGACAGATAGGAGGATATGCCACTGAACCTCCATCCAGGCATTATCATATGTACTTGCTTTTTATTATGTATACCCCTTTTCACATGTAAAGCGCCATGTGAAGCTTGGCAAGCTCACACATGTACCATGCTTGGCACATGTGCTCAACTTGGTAGTTCAGCAGTTTCTTAAAATACTTAGATTTGTCAGAGCTTCTCATCAAGGTATGCCATGTCAGGTGTAATTTCCACAAGTTGGCTACAGCTGCCGCCGCTCTGCAGCTCACAGGCTGGTGTGCGACATCACCACGCGCTGGAACTCCAAATTGCATATGATGGCAAGGTTTTTTGAGCAGCAGAGGCCAGTGTTTGGGCACCAGCTCCAACACACCCGTCGGTATTCTGGTTACTGAAGAGTTTGTATGGATGTCTGACATTTGTCCAATTTTCCAAGATTTTGAGGACTCCACAAAGATGGTGAGTGGCGATGACACTTCTGTGCCTACCTTAACATTTGATGCTAACAAACAAACATGAAGCTTTGCATGCGGACTAGGTGGGGATGAAGGATGCCCTAACACAGAGAGATTCCAGTCAGTTCAGTATTCTCTCATGTACTCAATGCAGATTTGGTAAGAACGAGAAAGTGAAAGCTGAGGAGGAGAAAAGAAGGAATATGAGCTGGTGGCTAATGCAACAGAAGCAAGTACCCACTCAACCTTCGCACCATCTCTCCTACGTGGATGGGCTGAGGAGGGAGGTAGAGGAGGAGATGGAATCATCATCATGGTGAAGACAGGGAAGTAGTGGCTGTATAGAGTATGACACATATAGCTGACTTTATGTACCACTACCGTTCCCATGACCTTTGTGTTACATTAATCTTGTCCAAAAAGAGAACTGGTTTTTCACCCATCCAACAACGAGAACTTTGCATCTCTTGATCTTGAGGTGAAGAGATCTTTCCAAAATGGTGCTACACCAGAAGGCCGTTGTGGAAAACATGTTGAAAAAATTCCCATCTGACAACGTTAGCAGCAAGGGGCAAGCTTCTTTTCCAAACCACGGAGGAGACGCCAGAGAGACACACAGCAAAGGCAGGGGTACACTTCAAAGGCATAGCCCAGCATCCAGGGCCTGATTACCATATATTTTTGACAAAGAGGGAAAAGTTTTTAAAGATGGTCAAGCAATTACTGGCCAACCAAACTAGAAAACTCCCTACTTCTTCTATGACTTTTAACTATTGGGTCTCAAAGCTGGACACCTGGCATGAACTGTCCCTTTGTGCCTTGGAGGTGTTGTGCTGCCTTTCCACTAGAATCAAATAGCAAACAGATGCTTTTGCTTGTTAGCTGAGAATGTTGATAGGCTCACTCTCATAAAAATGAATGGAGCTGTCCATGTTTCCCAACACCTCGCACCTATGTTGGCGAAACTGTAATCAGGTGGGGTCCATATATCATATATTTTGGGATTGTCCCCTTATAACTTCTTTGTGGGATCACACCTTTAGACTTATTTCACTTGTAGTGGGACAGACCATCCAGCCAACTCCTGAGGTGGCGCTCCTCCTCTTAAACATGCATGCATTCCCCCCGTGCTCTAGAGTGGTAACGGCTCATATTGTGTTAATGACAAGACTCCTATTAGCTAAACAGTGAAAAACAGATGTTATTCTTAAGAAAGCGGCCATAGCTCAAGCGGTTACTACCACGTTTATTTTTTAAACAATGCTAGCCCACAAAAATAGCGCCTTAGGCTACTTTCACATTAGCGTTTTTTAGCGCTGCTCTTTGTGCGCAATAGTAACACAAGCAAAAAACGCATCATGCGTTTTGCATGCGTCTGCTTTTTTTAGGCACATGCGTTTTAACCAGTTTCTAGCCATGTTAACTCTTAAAACACATGCGATTATAAACGCAGGCGTGCGCATGGACATGTGCATGGACATGCGCATGCCTGCGTTCCCATAGACAGCAATGTAATTTTTTGGTGCATTCTGTGTGCAAGCGTGCACATGCGTTTTTTTGACACAGGTTGGATGAACCAAAAATGCAACAGGTTGCGTCCGGCGCGCCTAGGCGCACACTACAAAAAAACTCATGCGCACAAAAACGCATGCAAACGCTAGACCATGCGCCCCCACGTTAAGCATAGGGGTGCATGGCGCATGTGCATGGACGCGCACAATGCGCTGCGCTAAAAAACGCTAATGTGAAACCAGCCTTACAGAAGTTCACCAGGGATTGGCAGGCTTGGGAAGCCACACAGTTAGCGAGTCACAGTTGAACCAGTCAAATAAAGGTTGGAGGTGGGCCCTGGGTGGGAGAGGGTTAAGACCGGTGCTCTTTGTTTATACTGCAATGGTTGCATAATTACACATTAAGGGTATGTGCACACGCTGCGGATTCTGCTGCGGATCCGCAGCGGTTTTGGCCCTGCAGATCTGCAGCAGAATTAGCTGCATTGTACAGTACCATTATATCCGCAGTGCAAATGGTGCGGAATTTTCCACGCGGTTTTTGCTGCAGTTTCCAATCCGCAGAAAGAATTGACATGTCATTGTTTTATGCGGATTCTGCTGCGGTTTGCCATCTCCTCCATTGTAGAGATGATAAACTGCAGGGCAAAACCGCAGATAAACCGCAGGTCTTTTGACCTGCGGATTTTGCAAAATCCACGTGGAAAAATCCACAGACCAATCCGCAGCGTGTTCACATAGCCTTTTGTTACTTTGACCTTTGTTGTACATTTGTGCTAATGTTGTATTATAGTATTTTCAATAAAAACGAATTAAAAAAAAAAAAAGAATGGAGCTGGATTAGCCCATGATTTTCCACATCATAAGATGACAGAAGCACATAAAGTGTTTGCAATCTATAATAATAAATGCCCTAACCAGCTTCCGTTGTAACAATATCGCGGGACTACACGAAATCCAAGATGGCGTCCCGCAAGAACATGTCGCTGGCGTGGGCGACATCGGGATCCAAAATGGCGTCGGCGTAATCTCGCGAGATTTCGCCGACGCCATCTTTTTGGATCCCGATGTCGTCCACGCCAGCGACATGTTGTTGCGGCGACGCCATCTTGAATATCGCGGGATTTCATGAAATCCAAGATGGCGTCCCGCAAGAACATGTCGGCGGCCTGGAGAACGTCTGGATCCTGGATTGCGGCGGCGGAGGAAGATGTCGGGGCAGCGACGATGACGGTGTGAGTATGAGAAACGGAGTGAGAGAAAGGAACGTATGTGGAGTGAAAGAGTGAGTGGACATGAGTGGAGGTGAAAGGTGAGAGGAGTGTGTGTTGAGGCGGTGTGGTGTGTTGAGGGTTAACATGGCAAGAGGTGTTAACGACGTCGGCGCGAGATTTCGCCGACGCCATCTTGCATTCATGAAATTGCGTCATTTACCTCACGCCGACTTGCTGTGCGGACGCTTGGCATTGCCTGTACCACCATAACTACTGCTGCCTTGGTCCTATGCCTGTTTACTGCCGGTGTCTAATTACTGGACCAATTTGCCTGTACTGCCATAACTATTGCTACCTTGCTACTCTGCCGGTGTCTAATTACAGGGCTAATTTGCCTCTACCGCCATAACTACTGCTGCCTTGCTCCTCTGCCGGTGTCTAATTACAGGACCAATTTGCCTCTACCGCCATAACTACTGCTGCATTGCTCCTCTGCCGGTGTCTAATTACAGGGCCAATTTGCCTATACCGCCATAACTACTGCTGCCTTTGTCCTCTGCCGGTGTCTAATTACAGGGCCAATTTGCCTATACCGCCATAACTACTGCCTTTGTCCTCTGCCGGTGTCTAATTACAGGGCCAATTTGCCTATACCGCCATAACTACTGCTGCATTGCTCCTCTGCTGGTGTCTAATTACAGGGCCAATTTGCCTATACTGCCATAACTACTGCTGCCTTTGTCCTCTGCCAGTGTCTAATTACAGGGCCAATTTGCCTCTATCGCCATAACTACTGCTGCCTTGCTCCTCTGCCGGTGTCTAATTACAGGGCTAATTTGCCTCTACCGCCATAACTACTGCTGCCTTGCTCCTCTGCCGGTGTCTAATTACAGGGCTAATTTGCCTCTACCGCCATAACTACTGCTGCCTTGCTCCTCTGCCGGTGTCTAATTACAGGGCTAATTTGCCTCTACCGCCATAACTACTGCTGCCTTGCTCCTCTGCCGGTGTCTAATTACAGGGCCAATTTGCCTCTACCGCCATAACTACTGCTGCCTTGCTCCTCTGCCGGTGTCTAATTACAGGATCAATTTGCCTCTACCGCCATAACTACTGCTGCATTGCTCCTCTGCTGGTGTCTAATTACAGGGCCAATTTGCCAATACCGCCATAACTACTGCTGCCTTGCTCCTCTGCCGGTGTCTAATTACAGGGCCAATTTGCCTCTACCGCCATAAGTACTGCTGCCTTGCTCCTCTGCCGGTGTCTAATTACAGGGCTAATTTGCCTCTACCGCCATAACTACTGCTGCCTTGCGCCTCTGCCGGTGTCTAATTACAGGGCTAATTTGCCTCTACCGCCATAACTACTGCTGCATTGCTCCTCTGCCGGTGTCTAATTACTGGGCCAATTTGCCTATACCGCCATAACTACTGCTGCCTTGCTCCTCTGCCGGTGTCTAATTACAGGGCCAATTTGCCTCTACCGCCATAACTACTGCTGCCTTGCTCCTCTGCCGGTGTCTAATTACAGGGCCAATTTGCCTCTACCACCATAACTACTGCTGCCTTGCTCCTCTGCCGGTGTCTAATTACAGGGCCAATTTGCCTATACCGCCATAACTACTGCTGCCTTGCTCCTCTGCCGGTGTCTAATTACAGGATCAATTTGCCTCTACCGCCATAACTACTGCTGCATTGCTCCTCTGCTGGTGTATAATTACAGGGACAATTTGCCTCTACCGCCATAAGTACTGCTGCCTTGCTCCTCTGACTGTTCACTGCCTGTGTCTAATTACAGGGCCAATTTGCCTCTACCGCCATAACTACTGCTGCCTTGCTCCTCTGCCGGTGTCTAATTACAGGGCCAATTTGCCTATACCGCCATAACTACTGCTGCCTTGCTCCTCTGCCGGTGTCTAATTACAGGCCAATTTGCCTCTACCGCCATAACTACTGCTGCCTTGCTCCTCTGCCGGTGTCTAATTACAGGGCCAATTTGCCTCTACCGCCATAACTACTGCTGCCTTGCTCCTCTGCCGGTGTCTAATTACAGGATCAATTTGCCTCTACCGCCATAACTACTGCTGCATTGCTCCTCTGCTGGTGTCTAATTACAGGGCCAATTTGCCAATACCGCCATAACTACTGCTGCCTTGCTCCTCTGCCGGTGTCTAATTACAGGGCCAATTTGCCTCTACCGCCATAAGTACTGCTGCCTTGCTCCTCTGACTGTTCACTGCCTGTGTCTAATTACAGGGCCAATTTGCCTCTACCGCCATAACTACTGCTGCCTTGCTCCTCTGCCGGTGTCTAATTACAGGGCCAATTTGACTCTACCGCCATAACTACTGCTGCCTTGCTCCTCTGCCGGTGTCTAATTACAGGGCCAATTTGCCTCTACCGCCATAACTACTGCTGCCTTGCTCCTCTGCCGGTGTCTAATTACAGGGCCAATTTGCCTCTACCACCATAACTACTGCTGCCTTGCTCCTCTGCCGGTGTCTAATTACAGGGCCAATTTGCCTATACCGCCATAACTACTGCTGCCTTGCTCCTCTGCCGGTGTCTAATTACAGGATCAATTTGCCTCTACCGCCATAACTACTGCTGCATTGCTCCTCTGCTGGTGTATAATTACAGGGCCAATTTGCCTCTACCGCCATAAGTACTGCTGCCTTGCTCCTCTGACTGTTCACTGCCTGTGTCTAATTACAGGGCCAATTTGCCTCTACCGCCATAACTACTGCTGCCTTGCTCCTCTGCCGGTGTCTAATTACAGGGCCAATTTGCCTATACCGCCATAACTACTGCTGCCTTGCTCCTCTGCCGGTGTCTAATTACAGGGCCAATTTGCCTCTACCGCCATAACTACTGCTGCCTTGCTCCTCTGCCGGTGTCTAATTACAGGGCCAATTTGCCTCTACCGCCATAACTACTGCTGCCTTGCTCCTCTGCCGGTGTCTAATTACAGGATCAATTTGCCTCTACCGCCATAACTACTGCTGCATTGCTCCTCTGCTGGTGTCTAATTACAGGGCCAATTTGCCAATACCGCCATAACTGCTGCTGCCTTGCTCCTCTGCCGGTGTCTAATTACAGGGCCAATTTGCCTCTACCGCCATAAGTACTGCTGCCTTGCTCCTCTGACTGTTCACTGCCTGTGTCTAATTACAGGGCCAATTTGCCTCTACCGCCATAACTACTGCTGCCTTGCTCCTCTGCCGGTGTCTAATTACAGGGCCAATTTGACTCTACCGCCATAACTACTGCTGCCTTGCTCCTCTGCCGGTGTCTAATTACAGGGCCAATTTGCCTCTACCGCCATAACTACTGCTGCCTTGCTCCTCTGCCGGTGTCTAACTACAGGGCCAATTTGCCACTACCACTTCATAACTACAGCTGGGCAATTACAGGGTCAATTAGTATCTGTTTACTCTACAATACTCCAGGACGCCTTCTTCACTGCCAGATAACTGCCAAATAGACTCCTTTACCTGTGCCAACATGAGTCATAACAAAAAGTATGCCAATGCCAGTGAAAGGAAAGCAGCTTTAGCACTACGACAAAAACAACGCCGTGCTAATGAGACTCCTGAGGAAAAACACCATCGCCTTGAGAAGATTAAGGCTTATAAACGCCGTCGCCTCACACACGAATCCCCTAACTCTAAATCTATAAGATTGGCTGAAGAAGCCTCTGCACGCCATCACCGCCGACAACAGACGGCCTCTTCCTCATCATTATTATTAGACTCACAACAGGATGCTTCCACATCAGCATGTGGAACAATTTACTGCTACACTTCATCCCATATGCCGTTCACTGACATAACTAATCAGCAATCTGTTTCTGCCCTATCAATACCACCATTCAATACCGATGCACAGTATGCCAATGCCAGTGAAAGGAAAGCAGCTTTAGCACTACGACAAAAACAACGCCGTGCTAATGAGACTCCTGAGGAAAAACAGCATCGACTTGACAAGATTAAGGCTTATAAACGCCGTCGTCTCACACACGAATCCCCTAACTCTAAATCTATTACATTGGCTGAAGAAGCCTCTACACGCCATCACCGCCAACAACAGACGGCTTCTTCCTCATCATTATTAGTAGACTCACAACAGGATGCTTCCACATCAGCATGTGGAACAAGTTACTACCACACTTCATCCTATATGCCGTTCACTGACATAACTAATCAGCAATCTGTTTCTGCCCTATCAATACCACCATTAGTCAATACCAACGCACAGTTTCTTCACATACAAGCTGCAGTTAGCCTGCAGAAAGTGCAACCAAGACAAATATACGTTGGTCTCAAAACTAGGCGCACCCCATCGGTTGGACATGCACTTCTACTACAACCTCACATTTTCACTAATGATGAAAATAGTATTACCGAACACAGCTGTGGTGACATGACCCATGTATGTGAGCATTGCGAAGCTTTGCATTTTGTAGCAGAGATACCTTCTGATAACAACTTTACGCTCTGCTGTCAGAAGGGTAAAGTCCATGTACCCATACTACAATATGCTGATGTCTTTACACGTTTGCTGAAAGGGCAAAGTGAATTTAGCAAAAATTTCATGGATAATATTCGAAGTATTAACAGTTCCTTTGCTTTTGCCTCCATTGTTGCAAATATTTCACCACCTCCTGGATATGGCCCATACTGTTTCCGCATACATGGCCAGATCTATCATAGAACTGAAACACTACATCCCTCAGATGACCAGCAACGCGCATTTGCCCAACTTTACATTCTCGATACCACTACCGCAAACGAACAACGCTTACGATGTAAAGAAAATCAAAAATGTCATCCTACATTGATGAACATTATTGCCCTTCAAATCCAAACTATTAATCCTTTTGTGGAAGCTTATCAAATGTTACGTGATGTGGAAGAACAAGAAAAAATTAAATCTCTACAAAATGGAACTGTCATGCCAAACATCACTATGGCTATTAAACAAGATCGTACTCAAGACCCTCGACGCTACAATAATCCCACTGTCAGTGAAGTAGCAGTCGTGTTTCAAAATGACAATGGTGAGCCACTAATGTCCACTCGCAGGATTTCAGAATACTCAAGATGGCATGGCCGCAAGAACATGTCGCCGGCGTGGACAATGTCGGGATCCAGGATGGCGCCGGCGGAAGAAGATGTCGGGGATCGTGGAGCAGCGACGATGACGGTGTGAGTATGAGAGACGGAGTGAGAGAAAGGGTCGTATGTGGAGTGAAAGAGTGAATGGACATGAGTGGAGATGGTGAAAGGTGAGAGGAGTGTGTGTTGAGGCGGTGTGGTGTGTTGAGGAGGTGTGTGTGTATTGAGGGTTAACATGGCAAGAGGTGTGTCACTATCCTCTCAATGCGATAGCATCGGGCCTTAATCTACTATAATAAATGCGCTAAGCAGCTTCCGGGTTGTAACAACTTCCGTCCAGTTGTAACTGGTGACGTCACAGCACACCTCTTGCCATGTTAACCCTCAACACACCACTCCTCAACACACACTCCTCTCTCCTTTCACTATCTCCACTAATGTCCACTCGCAGGATTTCAGTATACTCAAGATAGCATGGCCGCAAGAACATGTCGCCGGCGTGGACAACGTCGGGATCCAGGATGGCGCCGGCGGAAGATGTCGGGGATCATGGAGCAGCGACGATGACAGTGTGAGTATGAGAGACGGAGTGAGAGAAAGGGTCGTATGTGGAGTGAAAGAGTGAGTGGATGTGAGTGGAGATGGTGAAAGGTGAGAGGAGTGTGTGTTGAGGAGGTGTGTGTGTATTGAGGGTTCACATGGCAAGAGGTGTGTCACTATCCTCTCGATGCGATAGCATCGGGCCTTAATCTAGTATTGAATAATTGAATGAGATCTGCTAGTTGTTGCCTTTTAAGGGTCTATGGATTACCCTCGTTATATTTTTTGTCTGACTGCACTTTTTGCATAGCCATTATGACTGTGTAAGTACATCAACTATATTTTGAAAATGTTTATGTTCTAAATATTTTTGTGAATTCAACTAGCTATCCATACAGTTTAGTTTGGTTATTGTTGCATTATGGAGTATGTAAAACTCACAAATAGTGTTGAAAAATACTTCTGGATTAAATTAGTCATCCATAGAGCATTACATGCTTTGTCACATTTTGGTGGTATATAACAGTCCAAAAAAACATACGTTTAGCTGGGTTATATTTCTTACCTAAACACTATACTGTGGTTAGTGTTATATAAAACATTGCTTCTAAACCTTTTTCTAATGGGATCTCACCACTCAGAACCAGTAGCTTAGCTAACGGGGGCAGAGGGTGTGGTCGCCCCAGGCCCCTTGCTCTGAGGAGGCCCACCCAGAGCTCCTGCCACTGTTAACTAAGTCAGCGTGCGCAGCTCACCGATGTAGTTAAGCTCCACTGTAGTGCAGGGAGACTACACCTTTAAGCTGCCTCCAGCAAACTGCAGACACACCCACATTTCACCCATTTCACCCTGTGTGTCTGCAGGAGAGACCTCACAACGCAGCACCAGCTTCTTCTTCCTGCTGGAGAGGAGCAAGACGGTGCTGTGAGAAAGAATTCGGGGGCCCTGAGGTGTCTGTGCAGTGAGGAGGGGGCAAGATGCTGCTCCCATCCTCACAAGTCCTGGATGGTTTATTTTTTGTATTTGCAGTCTTGTATCTGAAGCACAATAGATTTATGGCAGCTACTTGAACTTTTAAACAGCTCAGAAGGGAAGGTGTCTCTGTCAATGCAAATCAGCTGCCATAAATCTCCTTGTGCCTCAGATAGAGGGTTTCCATGAGTAATCAGTATCATACTCTGCCCTGATACAAGTCACCCTGGCTGCAGGACAGCACAGAGAAGAATATGTGACTTTCCCTCTTCATATATACATATATATATACTGTACTCGTGTATAAGCCGACCCGAGTATAAGCCGATCCCTCTAATTTTGCCACAAAAAAATAGGAAAACTTATTGACTCATGTATAAGCCTAGCGTGGAAAATGCAGCAGCTACTGGTAAATATCAAAAATAAAAATAGATACCAATAAAAGTAAAATTAATTGAGACATCAGTAGGTTAAATGTTTTTGAATATCCATATTGAATCAGGAGCCCCATATAATGCTCCATACAGTTCATGATGGGCCCCATAAGATGCTCCATACAAAACACACCCCATATAATGCTGCACAAAGGTTAATAATGCCCCCATAAGATGCTCCATAGAATAATATGCCCCATATGCTGCTCCATAAAGGTTATGGCCCCATAAGATGCTCCATAGAATATGCCCCATAAGATGCTCCATAGATTATTCCCCCATAAGATGCTTCATACATTATGCCCCAATAAGATGCTCCATAGATTATGCCCCCATAAAATGCTCCAAAGATTATGCCCCCATATGCTGCTCCATAGAATATGCCCCTATATGCTGCCCCCATATGCTGCTCCATAGACTATGCCCCCATATGCTGCCCCATATAATATGCCCCCATATGCTGCTCCATAGAATATGCCCCATATGCTGCCCCCATATGCTGCTCCATAGACTATGCCCCCATATGCTGCCCCATAGAATATGCCCCATAGAATATGCCCTCATATGCTGCTCCATAGACTATGCCCCCATATGCTGCTCCATAGACTATGCCCCCATATGCTGCTCCATAGACTATGCCCCCATATGCTGCCCCATAGAATATGCCCCCATATGCTGCCTCATAGAATATGCCCCCATATGCTGCCCCATAGAATATACCAGCATAAACTGCCCCATAGACTATGCCCCCATATGCTGCCCCATAGAAAATGCCCCTATATGCTGCCCCATAGAATATATCCCCAAATGCTGCTCCATAGACTATGCCTCCATATGCTGCCCCATAGAATATGCCCCCATATGCTGCCCCATAGAATATGCCCCCATATGCTGCTCCATAGAATATGCCCCCATATGCTGCCCCATAGAATATGCCCCCATATGCTGTTCCTTAGAATATGCCCCCATATGCTGCTCCATAGACTATGGCCCCATATGCTGTTCCATAGACTATGGCCCCATATGCTTCCCCATAGATTATGCTCCCATATGCTGCCCCATAGAATATGCCCCCATATGCTGCCCCCATAAGATGCTCCATATATTATGCCCCCATATGCTGCTGCTAAAAGAAAAAAATGCCATACTCACCTCATCGCTGCTCACCGCTGTCTGCCGCTTCCTGTGTCAGTGACTGTTCAGCCAGCAGAGGGCGCGGCGCTCACTAACCACGTCACCGCACCCCCTGCTGCCTAAACATCACTGACACAGTACACAGCAGACAGCAGTGAGCAGCGATGGACCCGGGACAGGTGAATATTGGATATACTTACCCCCTCCTGGCGCGGTCTCTGCAGCCCCGCTTCTCCGACTCCCATGGTCTCCAGCAGCTCTTCCTTCCTTCAGCGGTCACATGGTACCGCTTATTAAGCTCATAAATATGCACATATTCATGAGTTTAATGAGCGGTACCACGTGACCGCTGAAGGCAGGAAGGGAGACCATGGGAGAAGTGGGGGAGCTGCAGAGAGTATGATCTCTGACACCCCCGTTCCCCCTCCCCCGCTGACCCTTAGGTATATGACTTGTGTATAAGCCGAGGTGGGGACTTTCAGCCCAAAAAAGTGGGCTGAAAATCTCGGCTTATACACGAGTATATACTGTAAACGTTAAAATATATAGTAGCAAAAAAATGAAGGCAGAGCACCATTGACAAAATTAAAAAATAGTGTTTTAATAACCCATTGGAGCTCAGCAACATTTCGGTTCTACTGAGAACCTTTTTCCAGGAGAACCAAAACTCAGTTTTTTCATTTTGTCTAAATGGTGTGCCACCTTCATTTTTTGGCTGCTTTATTGACTATCTGTAAATGCCTGGAATGTTTGGCAGCCGTATATTTCAAATATCTCTCTACATATAGTATATAAGTATATATACAGTATATATACACACACAAATATATACAAGCTATGAACCCGTTCTACGCCCGGGTGGCGGGCATTTTCATTGGTATATGGTCTCCGATCCTGGTATGTGCTGCACCCCTCATCCCTATCCTGGTATGTATGGTACCCTCACCCCCCAATCCTGGTATGCATGGTACCCCCTTATCCATATACTGGTATTCATGGTTTCCTCACCCCCAATCCTGGTATGCATGGCACCCCCTCATCCCTATTGTGGTATGCATGGTACCCCCTCATTCCTATCGTGGTATGCATGGTGCCCTCACCCCCCAATCCTGGTATGCATGGTCCCCTCACCCACCTATCCTGGTATGCATGGTCCTTTCACCCACCTATCCTGGTATGCATAGTCCTCTCACCCCCCTATCCAGGTATGCATGGTCCTATCATCCCCCTATCCTGGTATGCATGGTGCACTCACCCCCCTAATCCTGGTATGCATGGTCCTCTCACTCCCCAATCCTAGTATGCATGGTCCCCTCACCCCCTATCCTGGTATGCATGGTCCCCTCACCCCCCTTTCATGGTATACATGGTCCCCTCACCCCCCAATCCTGATATGAATGGTCCCCCTCACCCCTATTAAACTGCACACATTAAAAAAAAATTATACTCACCTTTCTTCCCTGTGTCCAGTCCTGTCCTATTTTGGGCGCGTTGCAGCACCGGAATCGACGCCTGCGCAGTCTGTGCTTACCGCCACCATATTCTGTGTCTTCAAGAAAACGATGGTGGTAAGCGCAGACTGTTCAGGCGAAGTTTCATGTCTAGAGTGGGCGTGTTGTGGTGCCGGACTCGGCGCCTGCGAAGTCCTCACTTTCCGCCGCCATGTTCTTGAAGACACACTGCAGTGTGAAGACAGTGTGTCTTCCACAAAATGGCCCTAGAAAGTGTGGACTGCGCACATGCCGCTTCCGGCGCCACAACCCGCCCTCTCCTGTCATCACAGCAACATGCAAGACCCCGCGGCCACACCAAATCGGTAAGGTGTTATGCCGGCAATCTCCTGGGTGGTGCGTGTGCCAGCGATCTCCTGGGGGAGTGCGTGTGCCAACGATCTCCTGGGGGGGTGCGTCACTCTGTTTGGATCCAGACTGCGCAGACGCGTCGCACTTGTGCAGTCTATAGAGGCTTCAGACAGCGTGACGCTTAGCCGGTTATATTATAGATATATACAGTATATACAGTATATATATATATACACACCCTGTGACTTGGTCCTGTAGCTGAGGTGAGGGTCCTATCACCTCATATTGTAAATCCATGGTGGCAAGCATGAAAACCCTAACACGGTATATAACTTTTCATTACAAAAAAATGTAAGACCCCCCAAAGGCAGAAAAGGGAATAAAAGAGAAGACGTACCAGGGGTGCACTTTCTTCTTTACATGAATAATATTTCACCCCCCTCTTTTCTAATTCCCTCTTTCTTTCCAATTCCCTCTTTGGGATCTTCTCCAGACAAGAGTATTTCATTTAGGGTTACCTGGGTACATTAACCCCCTTAACGACCGCCGATACGCCTTTTAACGGCGGTAATTAAGGGTACTTAAACTACAGCGCCGTTAATTCACGGCGCTGTGGAGAAAGTAAATTGCGCCCCCCAGTGTCGGATTTTCTCCGGGGTCCCGGCAGCCAAAACCCCAGAGATCATGAATCGGATTGGTTTTTACCGACCCCGCTTATGTGATCGCCATTATTAACCCAATAACGGTGACCGCAAAAAAAAGCCGCGATTTTGCATTTAATTTCTCTTTCCTCTGATGTGATCGCACATCAGAGGAGAGAGAAATAAGATCCCCGATCCCCCCCTGTACCTCCCGGTGGTCCTCTGTCCCCTCCCAGTGGTCCTGGGTCCCTGCGGCTTCCTCCAGTGGGCGCCGCCATCTTGGATCCGGAGAAAATGGCGGGCGCATGCGCAGTGCGCCGCCGGGAATCTGCAGGCTCCGGCCGGCAGATTCCATTCATTCATTTTGATCACTATGATAAACTATTATAGTGATCAAAATAAAAAATAGTAAATAGTACCCCTCGTTTATCACCCCTTAGATAGGCAAACATAATGAAATAAAGAAAATATTTTTTTTTTCATTAGGGCTAGGGTTAGGGCTAGGGTTAGGGCTAGGGCTAGGGTTAGGGCTAGGGTTAGGGTTAGAATTAGGGTTAGGTTTAGAATTAGGGTTTGGGTTGGAATTAGGGTTAGGGCTAGAATTAGGATTAGGGTTGGAATTAGGGTTAGGGCTAGGATTAGGGCTAGGGTTAGAATTAGGGTTAACGTTGGACTTAGGGTTAGGGGTGAGGTTAGGGTAGGAGCAAGAATTGAGGGGTTTCCACTATTTACCAACTTTGGGGGTCTAATTTCTCCTGTTATCCTTGGGAAAATGAAAAAATTGGGGGCTAAAAAAATCACTTTTGTGGAAAAAAAAGATTTTATTTTCACGGCTCTGTGTTATAAACTTCTGTGAAGCACTTGGGGGTTCAAAGTGCTCATCACACATCTAGATCAGCTCCTTGGGGGGTCTAGTTTCCAAAATGTCACTTGTGGGGGATTTATACTGTTTAAGCACATCAAGGGCTCTGCAAACGCAACATGACGCCCACAGAACACTCCATCAAAGTCTGCATTCCAAAATGGCGCTCCTTCCCTTCCGAGCTCTCCCATGCACACAAACAGTGGTCCCCCCACATATGGGGTATCAGCGTACTCAGGACAAATTGCACAACAACTTTTGTGGTCCAATTTCTCCTGTTACCCTTAGGAAAATAAAAAATAGCGGGCTAAAAAATCATTTTTGAGGAAAAGAAAAAGATTTTTAATGTTCACAGCTCTGCATCTATAAACTTCTGTGAAGCACTTGGGGGTTCAAAGTGCTCACCACATAACTAGATAAGCTCCTTCAGGGGTCTAGTTTCCAAAATGGTGTCACTTGTGGGTTTTTTCACTGTTTAGGCACATCAGAGGCTCTCCAAAAGCGACATGGCGTCCAATCTCAATTCCAGCCAATTCTGCATTGAAAGAGTCAAACGGTACTCCTTCCCTTCTGAGCTCTGCCGTGCGCCCAAACAGTGGTTTACCCCCACATATGGGGTATGGGCGTGCTCAGGACAAGTTGCACAAAAACTTTGGGTGTCTAATTTCTCCTATTACCCTTGTAAAAATAAAAATTTGGGGGCGAAAATATCATTTTTGTGGAAAAAAAATGATTTTTTATTTTCACGGCTCTACGTTATAAACTTCTGTGAAGCACTTGAAGGTTCAAAGTGCTCACCACATATCTAGGTAAGTTCCTTAAGGGGTCTAGTTTCCAAAATGTAGTCACTTTTTGGGGGTTTCCACTGTTTAGGAACATTAGGGGCTCTCTGAACGCAACATGGCATCCGATCTCAATTGCAGCCAATTCTGCGTTGAAAAAGTCAAACGGCGCTCCTTCCATTGCGAGCCCTGCCGTGTGCTGAAAAAGTGGTTTACCCCCACATATAGGATATTGGCGTTTTCAGGAGAAATTGCACAACAAATTTTGTGGTTTATTTTCTCTTTTACCACTTGTGAAAATAAAAAAAAATTGGTTCTGAAGTAAATTTTTTGCAAAAAAAGTTAAATGTTAATTTTTTCTTTCCACATTGCTTTAGTTACTGTGAAGCACGTAAAGGGTTAATAAACTTCTTGAATGTGGTTTTGAGCACCTAGAGGGGTCCAGTTTTTAGAATGGTGTCACTTTTGGGTATTTTCTGTCATGTACACCCCTCAAAATGACTTTAAATATGATGTGGTCCCTAAAAAAAATGATTTTGTAAATTTTGTTGTAAAAATGAGAAATCGCTTGTCAACTTTTAACCCTAATAACTTCCTAACAAAAAAATTTTTTTTTCCAAAATTGCGTTGATGTAAGGTAGACATGTGGGAAATGTTATTTTTTAAGAAATTTATGTGGCACATCTCTCTGATTTAAGGGCATAAAAATTTAAAGTTTCAAAATTGCAACATTTTCAAAATTTTCGCCATATTTCTATTTTTTTCATAAATAAACATAAAACATATTGAAGAAATTTTACCACTAACATGAAGTACAATATGTCACGAAAAAATAAATCTCAGAATCAGTGGGATCCGTTAAAGCTTTCCAGAGTTATAACCTCATAAAGTGACAGTGGTCAGAATTGTAAAAATTGGCCTGGTCATTTAGCTGTAAAATGGCTCTGTCACTAAGGGGTTAAGAGAGCTATTCCCATAGCCTGGCCTCTATACACACCCACTATCTGTTTCTAGTTTCTTCTGTTTAGCTCTTTGTCATATACAGTGTGTTGCGAAAGTATTCGGCCCCCTGGAACTTTTCAACCTTTTCCCACATATCATGCTTCAAACATAAAGATACCAAATGTAAATTTTTGGTGAAGAATCAACAAGTGGGACACAATTGTGAAGTTGAACGAAATTTATTGGTTATTTTACATTTTTGTGGAAATTCAAAAACTGAAAAGTGGGGCGTTCCACTTGTTGATTCTTCACCAAAAATTAACATTTGATAGCTTTATGTTAGAAGCATGATATGTGGGAAAAGGTTGAAAAGTTCCAGGGGGCCGAATACTTTTGCAAAGCACTGTATATCAGAGCTGTGCAAGTTGGAGCCCACAGACAGGGACTGACAGAGACCAGAATCTAAGGCATGGAGGCTACAGTGGAGGCCATTATACAGTGTCAGAGCTAATTCGGGAGTCATTATACAGCGGATGAGCTAATGCAGTGGCCATTATACAGCGGATGAGCTAATGCAGTGGCCATTATACAGCGGATGAGCTAATGCAGTGGCCAGTATACAGTGTTGGAGCTAATGCAGGGGTCATTATACAGTATGGGAGCTAATGTGGGGCCAGTATACAGTGTGATAGCTATTTTGGGGGCCATTATACAGTGATAGGGCTAATTCAGCGGCCATTACACAGCAGGATGAGCTAATATGGGGGTCATTATACAGCATTGGAGCAAATGTAGGAGTCATTATACAGTATAGGAGCTAATGTGGGGGCCATTATACAGTACTGTTTAAAGACTACTGTGGGGCCAATATACAGTGTGGGAGTTACTGTGAGCGCACAAAAGAGACATTCTGCTATGTAAAGGGCACAATGGTGGCATTATAATGTGAGGCAGTTAGAGGAGCTCTGCTTTAGTACCACACAGCACATACAATAGTAGGGACACATACGGCAGCAGGGGCTCAGTATTGGGGTATCAGGTACAATAGAAGGGACACATATGGCAGCAGGGGCTCAGTATTGGGGTATCAGGTACAATAGTAGGGACAATTACAGCAGCAGGGTCTCAGTATTGGGGTATCAGGTACAATAGTAGGGACATATACGGCAGCAGGGGCTCAGTATTGGGTTGAGTAGTTTGTGCACGTTGGAGATAGATGGGTACTGTGCTGGAAATGTGAGAAGTCAAATGTGTCTTTGCTGTAATCTCTGCAGATGAGTCCTGGCTAGAGAAGTTGTCATGTCGGTCTGAGTAAGATGTAAAAGTGAACGATTATTAGAAAGAGCGTCACCCGTAAGTTATTGTCTGTAACTGTATTGTAAACTCTTGTATATTCTGCAGGACTACTATCTACCACTATGAGGTCACCATATGGCGGTAATATCAGTATTGTTTTTTGTATAGAGAATTTTTTCAGTTACAGCGCGGTCATCTGATGAGATTCTCCTGTACCCGCGACTAGAGTGCGCCACCTGAGTTGTAAGCAGGGTTACCGGTTAGGGGTCCACTCAGATTTTTCGCCCCACCCCCCTAAGCTGAACCCCTAGCTATGCCTCTGCCCAGAACATAATGTTTTTGGTAACTGTCCATGCCAAAGATAAAAATATATATCATAATATGTGACTGGCATCTTTTAACTCAGATTTCTGTTTTTTCTGGCTTCCTGAAATTGCTGTTAATTGACCAACACTATACTGAAAACAAGATGAAATTGGCCGAATCCAACACCTGCACTTAACCGTAAACTGTCAGCACTATGAGAAAATGCATGATCAGTGATCTAGTTATTATTGCTTTGCACTTTAATCATGTATATATTTTTTCCTGTAATATGATGACAGAACTATATATGCATAAACACCTTCTCTTTATACCTTTTTATTTTTTTTTCCTTTCTTTCCCTTTTTGTTTGAGTTCGTTAACGTTTCCTCATCATCTTCATCATCACAGTTTAAATACCCTGCTGAAAAATGTTAACAATAAAAAAGTTAGCAAATTCTTATTAACAGTTTGCTTTTAAATTCCCACTGCACATATATACTTTAGTTATTTTTAATTTCCCTTTTAATATCACAAAATGTATTTATTTTTTTGTAGGGATTCGAGTCAACATCTGATTCTAAAAGCTATTTGATGTTACTCTGTATAGTATAAGCGAATGGCTGAATGCAGGATCAAGTCACCTGAGGGAATTAACAAATACAGTAAAAAAAAGTGATTTCAGTAATGAAAAATAAAATGTCAATAAAAATGCTAGCTTGCTCCGCCAAAAACAAGCCTCACAGCCTCATTGATTGAAGAAAGAAAACGATGCCAATCTTTAAAAGTGCCAATTTCTTTTCACCAATCTAGCATTTAAGATCTCTGTAATCAAACTGATTGTAAGGAAAATATTTCCTGGGTCATTTTTGTCACATAGTAAATACTGTAAAATTAAAACCCCCAAATAACTTAGTTTTTTTTTCAATATCACCACATTTTTTCCAGTACATTGCATGGTAAAATTAGTAGTAACCATCAAAAGTACCACTTCTTTCATTAAAAAGAAGCCTTTATACCAGTGTTTCTCAACTTCAGTTCTCAAGCCCCACCAACAGGCCATGTTGTCATGATTTCCTTAGTATTGCATCGGTGATGGAATTAATGCCTGAGCAGGTGATGAAATTTTCCCCTATGCAATACTTTAGAAATTTTGAATACTTGACATGCTGGTGGGTCTTGAGTAGAGATGAGCGAATATTTCAATTAGAGATGAGCGACTTTGCCTTTTCTAGGGTCGAGTCGGGTTTCATGAAACCCGACTTTCTCAAAAGTCGAGTCGAACGAAATCGGCCGATTATCGTGAAAAGTCGAAGGTCCGATTGAAACACGAAACCCAATGCAAGTCAATGGGGAAGCAAAGTCGACAGGGAGTGGAGGACAGTAAACACACCTACAGTGCCCATTTCAATGCCAACAACATCAATTCTTATTACTTAAGCTTGTCAACCTTAATTTACTTTATAATAATAGTTATGCACTGAAAACTGGGAGTTATTTGACTAAAGTTGTGGGGGGGTAGGGCTGGCTCCGGGCGAAAGAGTGTCAGTGGGCCCCTTTAACACATACCACAATTCATGATGCTCCGATACGGCAGAGAAATATAGGTATAGTACAATGACAAATACTTCACTTCTTACATTACATGACTGATATCTATTTTAAAATCTACAATAGCTCAAAAACCGGACAGTATATTCATCCATACAGTATTATGGCCACCACATAGTGCGCCATACAGAATAATGAGCCCCATATATTTCTCCATACAGAATAATTGGTCCCATATAATGTTCCATACAGTATATGATGAGCTCCACATAATGCTGGTCCCCATATAATATGCCATACAATATAGGATGGTCCCCATAGAGTAGAATGAGCCCCACATATTGCTCCATACAGTATAATGAGTCGCATATAAAGCTCCATACAGTATATGATGGGCCCCATATATTGCTCCATACAGAATGGGCTCCATATAATGCTCCATACAGAATAGGCCCCATATGTGCTCCATATAATGCTCCATGCCCTATATGATGCCCCATAAATAATGAACCCCATATGATGCTCCAGTATATGATGGGCCCCATGGATGATGTTCCATTGTATGATGGGCCTATGTAATGCTCCATATATAATGGGCCCCATATGATGCTGCAGTATATCATGGGCCCCATGGATGATGCTCCAGTGTATATTGGGCCTATACACTGTGTGCAGAATTATAAGGCAAATGAGTATTTTGATCACATCATCCTTTTTATACATGTTGTCCTACTCCAAGCTGTATAGGCTTGAAAGCCAACTGCCAATTATGTAAATCTGGTGATTTGCATCTCTGTAATGAGGAGGGGTGTGGTCTAATGACATCAACACCCTATATAAGGTGTGCTTAATTATTAGGTAACTTCCTTTCCTTTGGCAAAATGGGTCAGAAGAGAGATTTGACGGACTCTGAAAAGTCAAAAATTGTGAGATGTCTTGCAGAGGGATGCAGCAGTCTTGAAATTGCCAAACTTTGGAAGCGTGATCACTGAACAATCAAGCGTTTCATGGAAAATAGCCAACAGGGTCGCAAGAAGCGTGTTGATAAAAAAAGGCTCAAAATAACTGCACATGAATTGAGGAAAATCAAGCGTGAAGCTGCCAGGATGCCATTTGACACCAGTTTTGCCATATTTCAGAGCTGCAACATTACTGGAGTATCAAAAAGCACAAGGTGTGCCATACTCAGGGACATGGGCAAGGTAAGGAAGGCTGGAAAACAACCACCTTTGAACAAGAAACATAAGATAAAACGTCAAGACTGGGCAAGAAATATGTTAAGACAGATTTTTGTAAGGTTTTATGGACTGATAAAATGAGAGTGACTCTTGATGGCCCAGATGGATGGGCCCGAGGCTGGATCAGTAAAGGCCAGAGAGCTCCACTCTGACTCAGATGCCAGCAAGGTGTAGGTGGGGTACTGGTATGGGCTGGTATCATCAAAGATGAACTTGTGGGACCTTTTCGGGTTGAGGATGGAGTGAAGCTCAACTCCCAGACCTACTGCCAGTTTCTGGAAGACAATTTCTTCAAGCAGTAGTACAGGAAGAAGTTGGTATCGTTCAAGAAAAACATTATTTTCATGCAGAACAATGCTCCATCACATGCATCCAAATACTCCACAGTGTGGCTGCCCAGTAAAGGTCTAAAAGAAGAAAAAATAATGACATGGCCCCCTTCTTCACCTGATCTGAACCCCATAGAGAACCTGTGGTCCCTCATAAAATGTGAGATCTACAGGGAGTGAAAACATTACACCTCTCAGAACAGTGTTAGGGAGGCTGTGGTGGCTGCTACACGCAATGTTGATCGTAAACAGATCAAGCAACTGACAGAATCTATGGATGGAAGGCTGTTGAGTGTCATTGTAAATAAAGGTGGCTATATTGCTCCCCTTTTTTTGGTTTTGAATGTCAGAAATGTTTATTTCTAAATTTTTTGTTGTTATTTTGGTTTACCTGGTGAAAATAAACAAGTGAGATGGGTATATTTTTGCTTTTTATTAAGTTGTCTAATAATTCTACACAGTAATAGTTACATGCACAAACAGATATCTCCTAAGATAGCCAAATCTAAAAAAACCCCACTCCAACTTCCCAAAATATTAAGCTTTGATATTTATGAGTCTTTTCGGTTGATTGAGAACATAGTTGTTGCTCAATAATAAAAAGAATCCTCTCAAATACAACTTGCCTAATAATAATTATGCAAACAGTATATAATGCTCCATATGTAATGGGCCCCATTTATAATGCTCCAGTGTATAATGAGCCGCGTATATGATGCTCCAGTGTATGATGGGCCCCATGGATGATGCTCCAGTGTATGATGGGCCCCATTTATAATGCTCCATTGTATGATGGGCCCATATAATGCTCCATATGTAATGGGCCCCATATGATGCTCCAGTGTAGTATGGGCCCTATCTATGATGCTCAAGTGTATGATGGGCCCCATATATAATTCTCCAGTGTATAATGCTCCCCATATATGGCTCCAAACATTAAAAAAATGAAATACCTCTCCTCGCTGGGCACTACTCTACTCTAGACTCCTCAGCGTCACCATCTTCCAGCTCTCTGCACTTGGACTGTTCAGGCAGAGGGCGTACAGATGTGATGTCATCGTGCTCTCTGACCTGAATGTCACTGTCTGGAAATGCAGAAAAGGTCACAGAAGTGGAGCAGAGAGAGGTAAGTATTGCAAGTGCTGGTGCTCTGAGCAAGCAGGGGGGGCTCACTCGTAGGCGACTGCACTGGCACAGGGCCCCTCATAGTACGATGGTGTCTGTGACCATGAGTGGGCCCCCCACCATTAGAGACACCGGCGTACTGTGAGGGGCCCTGTGCCAGTGCCGTCGCCCACGAGTGGGCCCCCCACTTGCTCAGGGCACCACCACTTGTCCGGGTGCGCCAGGTGCTGACGCCGGCCCTGGGGGGGAGAGACCAGTTAGAGATGTGGAAAATCTGGCATATGTTGAGGTGTAGGCTGAACGTTCAGCAGCTGCAAATGGAGGAATTGGAGAAGTCGGAGGAAGAGGAGGACAAAGGCTAGTTTCATACTAGCATTCATGGGCGCAGAGCAGGTCCGCCACTAATCCCCGCCCCCAGCCGCGCTCCCTCCGGTCAGTTCCTCCTCTGATCGCTTGAGACTGTATGCAATCAGCGTATCCTATATTTTGCATTGGATACGCTGATAATGCGCTGGTCTGATATTGCTGTGTTGCATTTTTGTGCTCTGGGCGCAGCGCCAAAAGGGCGCAGCGCCAGCAAAATCAGACCAGCGCACGGTCAGCACACGATCAGCATATTCAATGCCAAATATAGGATACGCTGATCGCATGCAGCCTCATGCAAACAGAAAAGGAACTGACCGGAGGGGGCATGGCCGATGGCGGGGCATAGCGGCGGCCCTACGCTGCATCCACGAACGCTAGTGTGAAACTAGCCAATGCGAGCCATTTTGCTGGCAACCTATGTGTCATCAGGGGAAGGTGGTACAAAATCGTTTGAAACCCAGGCATGGTTAATTTTAATGAAAGTGAGATCACCAACATTTTGAGTCAACAGCCGGGTTCTTCTTTCTGTCAGGATTGATCCAGCAGCAGACTCTTTCTAATAGCACACTACCAGCAGGGCAAGTGAGCTCCTGTAAGGCATATTGTGCCAATTCAGGCCAGGTGTCCAGTTTAAATGCCCAGAAGTCAAAGGGGATTGAACTGTGAGGGAGAACATCGATAGGGGAGGAGAGGTAATTTTGAACCATATTTGATAACTGCTGTCTCCTGTCTGTTGCAATCGATTCAGTATTAGCAGTCATGTGAGTGGTCCTCAAGAAATCAATCCACAACATGGTCATGAAACCCCTGTGTCCAACGTCAGTTCGGCTGTGTGCACCACGAACAACTCTTCCATTTGGCCCAGTACGGCTCGTGGTAGAACCTGCACCGCTGCTGTGTGCTGGGAATGCCTCTAACAAACGGTTTACCAGAGTTGCTTGTTTGTTCGCCAATATTAGCATTAGGTTCTCCCGTGGCATGATGTTCTGTAATTTGCCTTTATAGCGTGGATCGAGGATGCTGGCCAACCAGTAGTCATCATCCTTGATAATTTTGACAATGCGGGGGTCCCTTTTTAGGACCCGCAATAGATAATCACACATGTGGGCCTATGTTCCAGGTGGCAATGATGCACTGACAGTGGTGGGTCGAGGAGCACTTTCTGCCAAATCCACATCCCTCCAGTCACGCACAAACCCTGTACCTGACCTTGGCAAGCCAACGTTTTCTCTTGCCCCCCCGAGAAGCATCCTCCTCCCCAAAATAATCATCTCCCTCATCCTCCTCCTCTTTCTCCACTTCGTCCAGGACAGTTCCCTGAGCAGACAATGGCTGACTGTCATCAAGGCTTCCATCCTCCTCTTCCTCCTCCGTTGCAGACGCCTGATCCTTAATGTGCGTCAAAGTTTCCATGAGCAGATGCATAAGTGGGATGCTCAGGCTTATGATGGTGTCATCTGCGCTTACCAGGCGTGTGCATTCCTCAAAACACTGAAGGACTTTACAGAGGTCTTTCAGCTTTGACCACTGCACACCCGACAACTCCATGTCTGCCCTCAAATTGAATGCCCGTGTATCCTCCCATAAATGCATTACAGCCTGCCTCTGTTCACGCAGCCTCTCAACCATGTGCATGGTGGAGTTCCACCTTATTGCAACGTTTATGATTAGGCGGTGCTTGGGGAGGTTGAGCGATCGCTGCAGCCTCTGCATACAACTGGAGTCCACGGGTGAGCGACGGATGTGTGAGCACAGTCTTCGCACCTTATGGAGTGGGGCTGTTAAGGCCAGATAATTATTTAAGAAGCACTGCACCACCAGGTTCAAGGCTTGAGCCAGGCAAGGTATGTGTCTGAGTTATGCAAGGGCTATGGCCGCCACAATATTATCACTGACTACATTGCCTGGCTAAAGATGTAGACTGCCCAGCCATGACTCAGTTTCTCGCTGCAAGTACTCAGCCAGTACCTCCGTGGTGTGTCTGTTGTCACCCAAAGACATCATCTTTAAAACAGCCTGCTGACGCTTACCACTAGCTGTTCGATAGTGGGGCACCTCGTGTGCAACACTGGCAGCTGAGGATGGAGTGCTCGTGTGACTGCGCTCTGTCAATGAGCTTTCGCTTCTGGAGGAGGAGGGTCAAACACCTACAGCCAACTGTTTCGTATACAGTGGGCTAAGCAGCACTGTTCCACCGCCACTGTCCCCTGTGGAGCCTGCATCCACCACATTAACCCAGTGCGCTGTGATGGACACGCAATGGCCCTGGCCATGCCTACTGGCCCATGCATCTGTTGTGAGGTGCACCTTTCCATTCACTGATTGTTTGAGTGCATGGACATTGCGGTCTTTTACATGCAGGTGGAGGGCAGGGATGGCTTTTCTAGAAGAAGTGCCGACTGGGTAGGTCATAGCGTGGGACAGCGTACACCATGAGCTCTCGGAACGCTTCCCTTTCAACCAAATGGAAGGGCATCATCTCTAATGAGATCAGTTTGGCAATGTAAGCATTCAAAGCCAGTGTACGCAGATGAGAGGATGAGTACTTTCTTGACCTATTCAGAGTGTCTGCTAGCGTGAGCTAGACTTAAGAGCTGCATATGGAGGAACTAGCGGTGGACCTGACGGACTGAGAGAGGGTTGGTGATGATGATGGTAGTGGTGGTGGTGGTGGTGATGGCCTAGATTCAGTCTTTCGTTGCAAAAACATTGTGATTCCCTGACTGCTTTGGACTTGCGACGACACCTCAACATTTCTTGCTGGTGGTGTGCTTACCGGTGGGCTTACAGTGGGGGAAGCGATGGAGCGTTGCTGGCTACCTTCAGTCGGAGCAGGTACACATGTGCTACCTGAGGTTTTGTAATCCGTCCATGCTTGCAAGTGCATGGTGATTAAATGTCTAAGCATGCAACTGGTATTCAAATTTCGGAGATTTTTCCCTCGGCTAAAGGTCCTTCCGCACTTCTTACAGATAACCTTTGCCTCATCAATAGGATTTTGGTCAAAAAAGTGCCACACTGCACTCTTCCTACTATGGTTTACATTTTCAGGGCTTGCATGCTGTGCTAATTTGACCGTCTGGCCAAGCTGCCCTGCAAATCTTTTTGTTTTTTTACCACGTTTTTGGACAGCTATGGGCCTGCCAGATAACCTCTGTTGCGATGTCGATGCCTGCTGCGGATCCTTCTCCTCTTCTGAGCTATTGCCAGCGGCACTCTCTTCCCCCAATGGATGCCAATCCGGGTCAACAACTGGGTCATCCATCACCTCCTCTTCAATTTCATCTGCACCTTCCTCTGTGTCACCGTGTAAGGTGTGAAAAGAAAAGGGGGAGACAGGGCGCTTCCAATGCGTAGGACTGTATGGAAAGTAAATGAGTGCACAGCAAGTGTTAGGCTCACCTGATAGGGTTGTGAGAGTCACAACACCTATAATCGCATAAAAAAGCTGCAGCAGTCTGCATGAGGTCCAAGGACTTGGTACAAAGAGAAGGTTGGTAGTGCAATAAGAGACTGCGCTGCTGTGGTAGAATTCAAGATATCTTTATTGCCAACGCGTTTCCTGAGCCAGTCCCAGCTCACTTCATCAGGGCATGTTTACAGAAGATCATTGCAGGGGTATATATACAAAAAAAAAAAAAAAGGGGAGGCACCAAGAATAGTGGGGTGACACGTCAGCATGGATACATATATATGAATCATACAAAACAATAAAACTTTATTACAACCATATTAAAAACGATATTAAAAATGCCATAAGAAGAGTGTTAGTATAAAAAGCGTGATTAAAAAATAAAAAGACACGGGGGGGGGATCACGAGATTAAAAAAACAGGCTCTCGAGTCCTGGGGTGGATTAGAATTTGCCTCAGAGGATATAACTCATGGTATTAGTCCACTATGCTACGTGTGAAACTGAAAAGTAAGAAGAAAATGGTTAAAATCATGTATAAATAGCTAAAAACAGTCTCAAATATCTTTTTTCAAGGTGGAGAAAAGAGAAGAACAACAAGAAGAAACTCTCTGGAATAGGTGATATAAAAATGGTTAAAAATTGAGACTTAACCCCTTCACGATCTTTGACGCCACGTAGGCGTCATGAAAAGTCGTGCCAGAACGACCCATGACGCCTATGTTGCGTCATGACTTTAAAGCCCCCCTGCGGGTCGGGTGACCTAGGTCACTGAAAGGTCACCCGACCCGCAGATACAGGGGGCTTTGTGCTTCGCCACAGGGGGCGTGGCTTCGCCCCCACGTGGCTACGATCGCTCTGATTGGCTGTTAAAAGTGAAACAGCCAATCAGAGCGATAGTAATATTTCATCAATGAAAATTGATGAAATATTACCATCCAGCCATGGCCGATGCTGCTGTAGCATTGGACATGGCTGGAGACACCGATTCCACCAACGATCGCCCCCCCCGCAACTGAATGACAGCGGCGATCTGCCGCCGCTGTCATCATCTGCCCCCCTCCCATTCCCTCTGCTCCCCGCCAGCCTCCGATCCCCCCCTCACCCCCCCGGTACCTCCTGAGTCCCCCCGTCCCTCCTGGTGTCCCTCGGGTCCGGATGATGGGCGCCGCCATCTTGGAAAATGGCGGGCGCATGCGCAGTGCGCCCGCCCGAATCTGCCGGCTGCAGATTCCATTCTTTCATTTTGATCACTCTCAGTGATCAAAATGAAAGAAAAAGTAAATAAACCCCCCGATTATCACCCCCATAGGTAGGCACAACTAATAAAATAAAGAAAATATTTTTATTTTTCCATTAGGGTTAGGGTTAGGGTTGAAAAGAGGGTTAGGGTTAGGGTTGGAAAGAGGGTTAGGGTTGGAAAGAGGGTTAGGGTTAGGGTTGGAAAGAGTGTTAGGGTTGGAAAGAGGGTTAGGGTTAGGGTTGGAAAGAGGGTTAGAGTTAGGATTGGAAAGAGGGTTAGGGTTGGAAAGAGGGTTAGGGTTAGGGTTGGAAAGAGGGTTAGGGTTGGAAAGAGTGTTAGGGTTAGGGTTGGAAAGAGGGTTAGAGTTAGGATTGGAAAGAGGGTTAGGGTTAGGATTGGAAAGAGGGTTAGGGTTGGAAAGATGGTTAGGGTTGGAAAGAGGGTTAGGGTTGGAATTAGGGTTAGGGTGGAATTAGGGTTAGGGTTGGAATTAGGGTTAGGGTTGGAATTAGGGTTAGAATTATGGTTAGGGTTGGAATTAGGGTTAGCGTTGGAATTAGGGTTAGGCTTGTGGTTAGGGATGTGTTGGGGTTAGCGCTGTGGTTAGGGATGTGTTGGGGTTAGGGTTGGAGTTCGAATTGAGGGGTTTTCACTGTTTAGGCACATCAAGGGATCTCCAAACGCGACATGGTGCAACCATTGATTCCAGCCAATTTTGCATTCAAAAAGTCAAACGGTGCTCCCTCCCTTCCAAGCCCCGACGTGTGCACAAACAGTGGTTTACCCCAACATATGGGCTATCAGCGTACTCAGGAAAAATTGCACAACAACTTTTGGGGACTAATTTCTCCTGTTACCCTTGGGAAAATAAAAAATTGGGAGCTAAAAAATTATTTTTGTGGAAAAAAATGATTTTTTCATTTTCACGTCTCTGCATTATATACTTCTGTGAAGCACTTGGGGGTTCAAAGTGCTCACAACACATCTTACATACATTCCTTGGAAGGTCTAGTTTCCAAAATGGGGTCACTTGTGGGGGATTTCCACTGTTTAGGCACATCAGGGGCTCTGCAAACGTAATGACGACCGCAGACTATTCCATCAAAGTCTGCATTTCAAAACGTCACTACTTCCATTCCGAGCCCTGACGTGTGCCCAAACAATGGTTCCCCCCCACATATGGGGTACCAGCATACTCAGGACAAACTGGACAACAACTTTTGGGGTCCAATTTCTCCTGTTACCCTTGTGAAAATAAAAAATTGCGAGCTAAAAAATCATTTTTTGAGGAAAATTTTTTTTTTATTTTCATGGCTCTGCGTTATAATCTTCTGTGAAGCAATTGGGGGTTCAATGTGCTCACTACACATCTAGGCAACTTCCTTATGGGGTCTAGTTTCCAAAATGGGGTCACTTGTGGGGGGTGTCCACAGTTTAGGTACATCAAGGGCTCTGCAAATGTAACATGACACCCGCAGACCATGCCATCAAAGTCAGCATTTCAAAATGTCACTACTTCCTTTCCGAGCCCTGATATGTGCCCAAACAGTGGTTCCCCCCCACATATGGGGTACCATCGTACTCAGGACAAACTGTACAACAACTTTTGGGGTCCAATTCATCCTGTTACTCTTGTGAAAAAAAATTGCGGGCTAAAAATCTTTTTTTTTTTAAGGAAAAAAATGATTTTTTATTTTCACGGCTCTGCGTTATAAACTTCTGTGAAGCACTTGGGGGTTCAAGGTGCTCACCACACATCTAGATAAGTTCCTTGGGGGGGTCTAGTTTCCAAAATGAGGTCACATGCAGGGGGTTTCTACTGTTTAGGCACACAGGGGCTCTGCAAATGTAACATGACACCCTCAGACCATGCCATCAAAGTCAGCATTTCAAAATGTCACTACCTCCCTGCTGAGCCCCGACGTGTGCCCAAACAGTGGTCCCCCCCACATATGGGGTACCAGTGTACTCAGGACTAACTGTTCAACAATTTTTTGGGTCCAATTTATCCTGTTACTCTTGTGAAAAAAAAATTGCGGGCTAAAAATCATTTTTTTTGAGGGAAAAAAATGATTTTTTATTTTCACGGCTCTGCGTTATAAACTTCTGTGATGCACCTGGGGGTTCAAAGTGCTCACTATGCATCTAGATAAGTTCCTTAGGGGGTCTAGTTTCCATAATGGGGTCATTTGTGGGGGAGCTCCAAAGTTTAGGCACACAGGGGCTCTCCAAACACGACATGGTGTCCGCTAGCGATTGGAGCTAATTTTCATTTCAAAAAGTCAAATGGCACTCCTTCCCTTCTGAGCCCTGCCATGCGCCTAAACAGTGGTTCCCCCCCACATATGGGGTACCAGCGTACTCAGGACAAACTGGACAACAACTTTTGTGGTCCAATTTCTCCTGTTACCCTTGTGAAAACAAAAAATAGCGTGCTAAAAAATCATTTTTGAGGAAAAAAAATGATTTTTTTATTTTCCCTGCTCTACGTTATAAACTTTTGTGAAGCGCTTGGAGGTTCAAAGTGCTCCCTACACATCTAGATAAGTTCCTAAGGGGTCTAGTTTCCAAAATGGTGTCACTTGTGGGGGAGCTCCAATGTTTAGGTACACAGGGGCTCTCCAAACGCAACATGGTGTCCGATAACGATTGGAGCGAATTTTCCAATCAAAAAGTCAAATGGTACTCCTTCCCTTCCGGGCCCTGCCGTGCGCCCAAACATATGAGGTATTGGTGTACTCAGGAGAAATTGTCCAACAAATTTTAGGATCCATTTTATCCTGTTGCCCACGTGAAAATTAAAAAACTGAGGCTAAAAGATAATTTTTGTGAAAAAAAAGTACTTCTTTTTTTTATGGATCAATTTGTGAAGCACTTGGGGGTTCAAAGTGATCACTATGCATCTAGATAAGTTTCTTGGGGGGTCTAGTTTCCAAAATGGGGTCACTTGTGGGGAAGCTCCAGTGCTTAGGCGCACAGCGACTCTCCAAACGCGACATGGCAAGCGCTAAATATTCCAGCATATTTTCCATTCAAAAAGTCAAATGTGCTCCTTCCCTTCCGAGCCCTGCCGTGCACCCAAACAGTGGTTTATGACCACATATGAGGTATCGGTGTACTCAGGAGAAATTGCCCAACAAATTTTAGGATCCATTTTATCCTGTAGCCCATGTGAAAATGAAAAAAATTTATGATAAAAGAAAATTTGTGTTGCAAAAAATAAAATGTCCATTTTTTCCTTCCACGTTGCTTTAGTTCCTGTGAAGCACCTGAAGGGTTAATAATCTCCTAGAATGTAGTTTTGAGTAGCTTGAGGGGTGCAGTTTTTAGAATGGTGTCACTTTTGGGCATTTTCTGCCATATAGACCCCTCAAAGTGACTTCAAATGTGAGGTGGTCCCTAAAAAAAATGGTTTTGTAAATATTGTTGTAAAAATGAGAAATCGCTTGTCAACTTTTAACCCTTATAACTTCCTAACAAAAAAAAATTGTTTCCAAAATTGTGCTGATGTAAAGTAGACATGTGGGAAATGTTATTTAGTAACTATTTTGTGTCACATCACTCTCTGCTTTAACAGAATAAAAATTCAAAATTTTAAAATTGCGAAATTTTCAAAATTTTCGCCAAATTTCTGATTTTTTCACAAATAAACGCAAAAATTATCGACCTAAGTTTACCACTAACATGAAGCCCAATATGTCACGAAAAAACAATCTCAGAATCGCTAAGATGCGTTGAAGCGTTCCAGAGTTATTACCTCATAAAGGGACACTGGTCAGAATTGCAAAAAATGGCCAGGTCATTAAGGTCAAAATAGGCTGGGTCATGAAGGGGTTAATAATAATAAAAAAATATATATATATTTTTGACGAATAATTGATGAAAATAATTACCTAATGTCTAAGACCATAATTAAAATGAGAAAAAAAAAATACTTTTTGAAGAATAATTAATGAAAAAAAATTACCTAATGTCTAAGACCATAGTTAAAATGAAAAAAAAAAAAAAAATTTAAAAATGAAGATGATGACAAAAGGAAATGAAAGGATAAGATACTAAACACAGGGTCAAAATAAAATCAATAAAAAACATCATTGATGATATTAAGACCATTGGGCTCAATAGATTTGAGTTTATAGATCCAAAAAACTTCCTTTCTACATAGTGATTGAAACCTATTGGGGATGTGATCTGGTATGTAATCAATGGGATAAATGGTGGCTTTACTAAAATCTCTGGAGTGTGTGGTGTCAAAGTGTCGTGAAAGTCCATGTTTTTGGAAGCCTACTTTAGTATTGTGACGGTGTGAATTCATGCGACAATGTAGTGCTTGTGTAGTACCCCACCTCACACAGGGGACCCTCTGATAGAGGCTCTGGTAGGGTATTTACTAATAGTAACAGAGGGAGGAATGTTCCTCAAAATAGGAACAGATCCAGAGAACCCCCTGCACTACTAAATCAAAATGCCAAACTTGCTCCCAAATCCAAACCCACTCTATCTGAATTAATGAGTGCAAATATTAGTTCCTTTCAAGAAACTGCCTCTAATAATGTTTTTTTCCCAACTATGGATCTAACTAGCACTACTGAAGTGGTGAACCTTATCAATGATAGAAGGAAATCTGCTTCCTTCCTACTCCCCTTCCTTAATTCTCCCTGTCCCTCTCCTACCCCTACCACATCTGCTCTAACAGTCCTTGGTTGTCAGGAACCTGAAGTTTTTCCTGACACTCCAGACCTCTTGGATCTCTCTATTCATCCCACTGATGAGACCTTACCTTCTACCATTCCTGAAAAAATTGTAATAGACAACTCCACTGCAGGATCTTCAGTTGCTGTCTCTTTTTTTACCTGCAGCATGAATCCTGCACAGAAAACACCCAAAAAGAACAACATAACCCATTTTTTTCAAAAGGTCCAACAAAAACGAAAAAATCCTTTAGAGGATGCAGAGGAAAGGGAATTGAGAAAAAAAAGGCAAAAACGATCATTAACACAATCTAAATCTAATATCTTCAACCTTTCCTCCCATGTTCTTTCCTCTGAAGAAATCAGTCTACTGAATAAAGGTTTGTCTTTTTGCCCCACGTCCAGGAGTGATGGATTTGATTTGTTTTTGGACACCCAAAGATTTATCAGGAAAATCACACTCCTCAGACACTTTGAGATTAATAAATCTCTTCCTCCCACTAATGGGTTTAATTCTACTGATTCCTCCTTCCACTTGGATGTGAAAGGCAAATCCACCTTTTATCCTGTGGAAAGTAAAGGCCACCATCTAGAAACTTTCTCTGATCTACTTCTAGACCAGTTGAAAGATCTAGATAAGGAGAATACCTTTAACAACAAAAATCTTACTAATAGGGAGCAGGCAGCATTGACTAAGCTTGAGAAAAACTGCAATATTATCATCAAATCTGCTGATAAAGGCGGTGGTATTGTAATACAGGACAGGAAAGACTATGTACAGGAATCCTACAGGATTTTGTCTGACACCAATTTTTATGAAAAACTCCCCCACAATCCCATCCCTTCTGCCACCATTGCTTATAACCTTTTAATCAATGAAGCTTTTACTGAAGGAACCATCAATGATCAAGAGAAGAAATTTCTGGTCAATAAAAATCCATCTACTCCCTTCATTTATCATCTTCCTAAAATACATAAATCTACAACCAACCCCCCAGGTAGACCCATAATTTCTGGCATAGGGTCCTGTTGTGAGTTCATTTTCCCCTTCACCGTCGATGTCTGATGAACTCCCTCTTCTGGTGAAGGAAGGTAGTGAGGCTGATTACCAAACACCTGATCTGGTAGATGATGACTGGGTAACAGGAAATTCTGACTGGATATAAGGCAGCCGACGCCCTTCTGAGTCGCTGGTCATTTCTCTGCTGGATTCTTGGAGACCAGTCTGATTCCTGCTTCCAAAGATAAGTTTTTTGCTCTGCTAGTGAACTTAATAGTTTTGTTTTGTTTCCCTTGTTTTTTGGAGTTCAGCCATCCCCGGTCGGGGGTGTGCTGAGTTCCATTTTTGTCTCTGATCAGTTTGTCTCTTTGCTCTGTCTTCAGAATTTACCTGAGTGCCGATATAGTCTTTTTGAAGTCCTAGCGACTTCAGGGCCTGTTTTTCCTATCAGACGGTTGGGACATTTTTTGGTAGGGTTTTTTGCGGATTGCAGACAGCAGCTTTTCTATCCTGTCCTTTTTAGTTAGCTTGGGCCCCATCATTTGCTCAACCTATCTTTCTATCTGTGTTAGTGTTTTCATCTTGCTTCACCGTCATTATTTGTTGGGGGCTGCCTATTGCTTTGGGTCTGCTCTTTGGCAGTTTAGATTTCCCCTTTCTTTCTTTAGGCCTATTTAGCTCTCTGGCTGTGATCAAGGGGTCTAGGGCATTGTAGGAACCCCCCACGGCTACTGTTAGTTATTGTGGATAGAATCAGGGGTCTGCAATCCGATAGCTACCAACCTCTCCGGTTTTCTGGACTTAGCTTGTATTTTTGTTTTTTCCTCCTTCGGTGACTCATTCATAACAGAATCACCAGCCATACCGCAGATCCTAGGGTACTCAATAGCAGGAAAGAATTGTTAAAAAAAAAAAAAGAGCTGTCAGAATTTTTTTTTTGTGTATATTTTTTCCTCTATGTCTCAGAGGCCGTAGGGGGAATTTTTTTTTTCTTTCTCAATGGAGATGAAGCAATTGTCTGATCGTGTGGAGCAGCTCACTGCTGAAGTGAGGGGAATTTCCGCCTATCTTGCTCATTCACATGCTGCTGAACCAAAGATCCCTACTCCTGATGTGTTTTTTGGGGATCGGTCTAAATTTTTGAATTTTAAGAATAATTGTAAATTATTTTTTGCCTTGAAGCCTAACTCGTCGGGGAGCTCCACGCAGCAGGTTAAAATTGTCATCTCTTTGCTGCGCGGCGATCCCCAGGATTGGGCGTTTTCTTTGAAACCTGATGATCCTATTCTTACTAATGTGAACTCATTTTTTCAAGCCTTGGGGTTGTTGTATGATGAACCTAATGCTATTGATTAGGCTGAAAAGGCCTGTTGGCATTAAGCCAGGGTCGGGATTCTGCAGAGTTGTACTGTCAAAAATTCCGAAAGTGGGCGGTCCTTACTACCTGGAATGATGGTGCCAGCTCTCTTTCGGAAGGGTTTGTCAGAAACCGTAAAAGATACTATGGTAGGATTTCCTGTTCCCTCTGGTCTTGACGATTCTATGTCATTAGCCATTCAGGTTGATCGGCGTTTGCGTGAACGCAAAACCGCACGAGAGGTGTTGCCACCTGTTGAACAAATGTCTGAACCTATGCAATGTGATAGAGTTTTGTCTAGGGCGCAACGTCAGGAGTTCAGAAGGCGTAATAAGCTGTGTTTCTTCTGTGGTGATGCCTCGCATATTATTTCTGTCTGCCCTAAACGATAGAAACGTTTTGTACACACATTTGCTGTGGGTGGTGTTCAACCTAAGTTTCTTCTGGCAATTACTCTGACCTGCTCCCTGTCCACATTTTCCGCTAAGGCTTTTGTGGATTCAGGAGCGGCTCTGATCCTGATGGACTTGGATTTTGCTAAACGTTGTGGATTTCCTATGACACCTCTGCGGACGCCTATCCCTTTGAGGGGTATTGATGCTACTCCTTTGGCGAAGAATAAACCTCAGTTTTGGACCCAGGTGGTAATGCGGGTCGCCCCAGACCATCAAGAGAATTCCAGATTTTTGGTGTTGCATAATTTGCATGATACCATTGTTCTGGGATTTCCCTGGTTGCAAATCCATAATCCAGTTTTGGATTGGAAATATGTGTCTGTGGTGAGTTGGGGTTATCGGTGTGCCCTTAGTGATGCTCCTGTTTTCTCCACCTCTCCCCAGTCGCATGATGTTCCTGACTATTTGGCTGATTATTATGATGTATTTAGTGAGAATGAGTCTGCGTCTTTGCCTCCTCATAGGAGTTATGACTGTGCAATTGAGCTGAGCCCTGGGTGTAAATTTCCCAAGAGTCGACTTTTCAATTTATCTGTACCCGAACACGAGGCTATGCAATCCTATATTAAGGAGTCGTTGGAGAACGGTCATATTAGACCATCCTCTTCACCCTTAGGTGCTGGGTTTTTTTTCGTGGCTAAGAAAGATGGGTCATTAAGGCCTTGTATTGACTATCGTTCCCTCAACAAAATTACTGTTAAATATCAGTATCCGTTACCCCTGATTTCTGATCTATTCTCCAGAGTTAAAGGTGCTTGCTGGTTTACAAAGCTTGACCTCAGGGGGGCGTATAATCTTATTCGCATTAAGCATGGGGATGAATGGAAGATGGCGTTTAATACTCCGGAGGGACATTTTGAGTACCTGGTGATGCCTTTTGGGCTCACTAATGCCCCTTCTGTCTTCCAGTGCTTCATGAATGATATTTTCCGAGACTTGGTGGATAAATTTTTGATCATCTATCTGGATGATATTTTGATCTTTTCCAAGGATTGGGACTCTCATGTGGAACATGTTTGGACTGTGTTCCGGATTTTGAGGGAGAATTCCCTGTATGTCAAGGGATCGAAATGCCTTTTTGGTGTACAGAGGATTTCATTTTGGGGATTTATTTTGTCTCCGTCAACTATTGAAATGGACCCGGCCAAGGTACAGGCCATTTAAGATTGGGTTCAGCCCACTTCTTTGAAGGCCCTCCAGAAATTTTGGGGTTTTGCTAATTTTTATCGTAAATTTATAGCTAATTTTTCTGGTATTGCCAAACCATTGACTGATTTGACTAAGAAGGGTGCTGATGTGCTGAATTGGTCTCCGGAGGCTGTTTCTACCTTTCAGGAGCTGAAGCGAAGGTTCACTTCTGCTCCGGTTTTGCGGCAACCTGATGTCTCACTCCCGTTTCAGGTAGAGGTGGACGCTTCTGAGATTGGTGCAGGAGTTGTTTTGTCCCAAAAAGATCCTGTAACATCTAAAATGAATCCCTGTGCTTTCTTTTCCCGAAAGTTCTCCCCATCCGAACGTAACTATGATGTGGGGAATCGGGAACCGTTAGCCATGAAATGGGCATTTGAGGAGTGGAGACATTAGTTGGAGGGAGCTAAACATCAAGTCGTGGTCCTTACTGACCACAAGAATTTGATTTACCTGGAGTCGGCCAAACGCTTGAATCCTAGACAGGCTAGGTGGGCCTTGTTTTTCACACGTTTTGATTTTGTGGTCTCTTTTCTTCCGGGCACTAAGAATGTCAAGGCTGACGCCCTCTCTAGGAGTTTCTTTGCTGATTCTCCTGTTGTGACCAAGCCTGCTACCATCTTAGGTGAGGGGGTAGTTCTTTCTGCCATCTCGCCCGATTTAAGACGTGCTCTGGAAGAGTTTCAGGAGGACAAACCTGAGCGTTGTCCCATTGGAAAATTGTATGTTCCTGACCAGTGGAGGAAGAGAGTGATGTCTGAAGTTCATTGCTCTGCATTGGCTGGTCATCCAGGTATTTTTGGTACTAGAGATTTGGTGAGTCGGTCTTTTTGGTGGCCCGCCTTGTCTCGTGATGTCAGGAATTTTGTGCAGTCCTGTGGGTCTTGCTCTCGGTCTAAACCTTGTTCTCGCTCTAGTGGGTTGTTGATGCCTTTGCCGGTGCCCAGGAGGCCATGGACCCATATTTCAATGGATTTTATCTCTGATATGCCTGTCTCTCAGAGAATGACTGTTATTTGGGTGATTTGTGATAGATTCTCGAAGATGGTCCATCTTGTACCACTCCCTAAGTTGCCATCTTCCTCAGAGTTGGTGCCCTTGTTTTTGCAACAGGTGGTTCGCTTGCACGGGATTCCTGAGAGCATTGTATCTGACAGAGGAGTTCAGTTTTTGTCTAGATTTTGGAGGACTTTCTGTTCCAAGCTGGGAATTCAGTTGTCCTCCTCTGCGTTTCACCCTCAGACCAATGGGCAGATGGAGAGAACAAACCAGGCTTTGGAATCGTATTTGAGATGTTTTATTTCTGCTGATCAGGATGATGGGGGTTTCATTTTTGCCCTTGGCCGAATTTGCTTTAAATAATAGAGCTAGTTCTGCCACTTTGATGTCACCTTTTTTTTGTAACTTTGGGTTTCATCCTCGATTCTCTTCAGGGCAGGTGGAGCCTTCTGCCTGCCCAGGTGTTGACACTGTGGTGGAGAGAATGCACCAGATCTGGGACCAAGTGGTGAATAAGTTGTCTCTCTCCCAGGAAAAGGCCCAGCGGTTTTCCAACCGGCATAGGACCATTGGTCCCCAGTTTAAGGTGGGTGATATGGTTTGGTTGTCATCAAAGAATATCGCTATGAAGGTGGCTTCTCCAAAATTTAAACCTAGATTTATTGGACCTTACAAGATTTTGGAGATTCGTAATCCAGTCTCTTTTCAATTGGCTCTTCCTGTTACATTTAAGATCCATAATGTGTTTCATAAGTCTCTGTTAAAGAGGTTTGTTGAGCCAGTAGTTCCTGTGGTGGCACCTCCTGACCCGGTATTGGTTGAAGGTAATCGCCTGGCTAGACGGAGACTCCAGTATTTGGTTAAATGGAAGGGTTATGGCCAGGAGGATAATTCTTGGGTCCCTGCATCCGATATTCATGCCGAAAGATTGGTTCGTGCCCTTCATCGGGCCCATCCTCATCACCCTGGTGGCGTGGATGAGGGTTCGGTGACCCCTCCTCAAGGGGGAGGTACTGTTGTGAGTTCATTTTCCTCTTCATCGTCGATGTCTGATGAACTCCCTCTTCTGGTGAAGGAAGGTAGTGAGGCTGATTACCAAACACCCGATCTGGTAGATGATGACTGGGTAACAGGAAATTCTGACTGTATACAAGGCAGCGGACGCCCTTCTGAGTCGCTGGTCATTTCTCTGCTGGATTCTGGGAGACCAGTCTGATTCCTGCTTCCAAAGATAAGTTTTTTGCTCTGCTAGTGAACTTATTAGTTTTGTTTTGTCTCCCTTGTTTTTTGGAGTTCAGCCATCCCCGGTCGGGGGTGTGCTGAGTTCCATTTTTGTCTCTGATCAGTTTGTCTCTTTGCTCTGTCTTCAGAATTTACCTGAGTGCTGATATAGTCTTTTTGAAGTCCTAGCGACTTCAGGGCCTGTTTTTCCTATCAGACGGTTGGGACATTTTTTGGTAGGGTTTTTTGCGGATTGCAGACAGCAGCTTTTCTATCCTGTCCTTTTTAGTTAGCTTGGGCCCCATCATTTGCTCAACCTATCTTTCTATCTATGTTAGTGTTTTCATCTTGCTTCACCGTCATTATTTGTTGGGGGCTGCCTATTGCTTTGGGGTCTGCTATTTGGCAGTTTAGATTTCCCCTTTCTTTCTTTAGGCCTATTTAGTTCTCCGGCTGTGATCGTGGGGTCTAGGGCATCATAGGAACCCCCCACGGCTACTGTTAGTTGTTGTGGATAGGATCAGGGGTCTGCAATCCGATAGCTACCAACCTCTCCGGTTTTCTGGACTTAGCTTGTATTTTTGTTTTTTCCTCCTTCGGTAACTCATTCATAACAGGGTCCCTTACAAGTAACTTGTCCTTTTTTATTGACCGGATAATGCAACATCATGTTCTCTTGTTACCCAGCCACCTAAAGGACTCCACTGAATTGATTAATCTGGTTCATGATGTGTTATGGAAAGACTCTTATTATTTTATTCATTTGATGTATCTGCTTTATATACAAACATTGAACATGAGTTGGGTCTTCAATGTTTTAACAGGTTCCTCTTATCAGACATTCGTTTATCTGTTGCACAAAAAGCTTTTATCTACAAGTGGATGGATTTTATTTTGCGTAATAACTTTTTTACTTTTCTGGGGGAATTTTATCACCAGACACGTGGGACCGCTATGGGATCACGAGTACCACCAACGTATGCAAATCTTTTTATGGGGGTCTTTGAACAAAATTTTATCACCAGTGAGACTTTTAATAAAGGCATCATTTTATACAGAAGATACATTGATGACCTGTTCTTAATCTGGGACAATGACGTTTTAGATGTGGGTTTTCTTATTTGTTCCAACCAGAATAATACATGGGACTTGACTTTCACCCCGCATGTTAATAATCAGTCCATGGATTTTTTAGACATCACATTTTTCATCAGGGATTCCAAGATTTGCAGTAAAACATTTTTTAAAGAAGTGGATTCTAATAGTTATGTACATTTTAAGAGTGGACACTACAAAAAATGGCTTTTTAATATTCCTCAATCAGTTCCAAAGGATAAGAAAGAACTGCACTAATGATGAGGATTTTAACACACAATCCGAGGTCCTGAGGGAAAGGTTCCTTGCTCAGAGGTCTCACAAAAAACTCATTAGCTCTACATGTGATAATGTTTTTAAAAATTTTAACCAGAATATTCTCCTCAGCAAATCTTTGACTAACCAAAAGAAAGATGATGCTGAACTCTATAGAACAAATTTTATTACAACATTCAGTTCACAACAGAATAGGATAAGAGATGTTCTAAATAATTTATGGCCCATCATTAAGAAGGACCCCATTCTTAATGGGGTCCTTCCAGACAAACCTGCTATCACCTTCCGAAAGGCCAGGTCATTAAAGAATATTCTGGCTCCAAGTAGACTTCTACCCCAGAAGCCTACTACCCAAACCATTTCATCACTAGGGATTTATAAGTGTCACTGTCCTAATTGTGTCTGCTGTCATACCATTTCACACTGCACGTCTGTGTTTGTCCACCCCATTACACTTGAAAAATTTCACCTTAAATTCCACCTCACTTGTCATTCCTCTTATGTTATATATGTCATTTCCTGTCCTTGTCCCAGATTGTATGTAGGTCGCACAACACAAGCACTACATTGTCGCATGAATTCACACCGTCACAATATCAAAGTAGGCTTACAAAAACATGGACTTTCACGACACTTTGACACCACACACTCCAGAGATTTTAGTAAAGCCACCATTTATCCCATTGATCACATACCAGATCACATCCCCAATAGGTTTCAATCACTATGCAGAAAGGAAGTTTTTTGGATCTATAAACTCAAATCTATTGAGCCCAATGGTCTTAATATCATCAATGATGTTTTTTATTGATTTTATTTTGACCCTGTGTTTAATATCTTATCCTTTCATTTCCTTTCATCATCATCTTCGTTTTTAAAAAAAAAAATTTATTTTTTTTTTTTCATTTTAACTATGGTCTTAGACATTAGGTAATTTTTTTTCATTAATTATTCTTCAAAAAGTTTTTTTTTTCTCATTTTAATTATGGTCTTAGACATTAGGTAATTATTTTCATCAATTATTCTTCAAAAATATATATATTTTTTTTTATTATTATTAAGTCTCAATTTTTAACCATTTTTATATTACCTATTCCAGAGAGTTTCTTCTTGTTGTTCTTCTCTTTTCTCCACCTTGAAAAAAGATATTTGAGACTGTTTTTAGCTATTTAAACATGATTTTAACCATTTTCTTTTTACTTTTCAGTTTTACATGTAGCATAGTGGACAAACACCATGAGTTATATCCACTGAGGCAAGTTCTAATCCACCCCAGGACTCGAGAGCCATTTTTTTAATCTCGTGATCCCCCGTGTCTTTTTATTTTTTAATCACGTTTTTTATACTAACACTCTTTTTATGGCATTTTAATTATCGTTTTTAATATGGTTGTAATAAAGTTTTATTGTTTTGTATGATTCATGTATATGTATCCATGCTGACGTGTCACCCCACTATTCTTGGTGCCTCCACTTTTTTTTTTTGTATATATACCCCTGCAATGATCTTCTGTAAACATGCCCTGATGAAGTGAGCTGGGACTGGCTCAGGAAACACATTGGCAATAAAGATATCTTGAATTCTACCACAGCAGCGCAGTCTCTTATTGCACTACCAGCCTTCTCTTTTCACCGTGTAAGGTGGTATAGTATGCAGGAAGGGGCACCTGAGTTTCATCAGGGTCAGATTCTGGCTCAGTAGACTGCGAGGGTAGTGTAGTGCTCTGGGTCAATGTACCAGCAGAATCATCTAGCAGTGGCTGTGCATCAGTGCACTCCATGTCAGATTCATCTTGGACTGAGGAATTCAGGATCTGACTTGATAACCCAGGCATGGTATGTGAAAAGAGCTCCATGGAGTAATCTGAAGTGTGGCCTGCCGCATCCTTCACTTTTGGTGGGGGTGAAGGACACAAGGAAAGGTGTTGTTCCTGACCAGAAGCCTGCACTGACGACTTAGTGCTTGCAGTTTTTGAAACTTCAGAAGAGGAGGCAATAGACCTGGAGGCTGTTTCAGCAATGTAAGCCAAAACCTGTTCCTGATGCTCCGGCTTTAAAAGTGGTTTACCTACTCCCAGAAAAGGGAAACTTCCAGGCCTTCTTGAGCCAGACGATGACGCAGGATCAACACCTCCTGCCTTAGCTGCTATTGTGCTTTTGGCATAACCAGCAGATGCACCACCACCACCATCAGAACCAGCTGCCCCCCCACCCACGTCCACGGCCTCTTCCATCATACTTCCTCATGTTTGGGAAAATGTACTAAAAATACCAGCAGATATATGGTACGAGGAGCGTACAGCTGTATACGGTGTAGGGAAAAATTTAAATCTCCATATATATTTCCTTAGTCACACACAGACGCTCTCCCAGTATGGATTTGACCATAATATAAACAGCAGATATACGGTACTGTTTCAGAAGCGTACAGCTGTATACGGTGTAGGGGAAAATTTTAATCTCCGTATATATTTCCTTAGTCACACACAGACGCTGTACCAGTATGGATTTGACCGTAATACAAACAGCAGATATACGGTACTGTATCAGAAGCATACAGCTGTATACGGTGTAGGGGAAAATTTAAATCTCATTCATATTTCCTTAGTCACACACCGATGCTCTCCCAGTATGGATTTGACTGTAATGCAAACAGCAGATATACGGTATTGTATCAGAAGTGTACAGCTGTATGCGGTGTAGGGGAAAATTTAAATCTCCGTATTTTTTTCCGGAGTCACACACAGATAGCATGTAGTTGTCCATGATACCAGCCGGTACATGGTAGTGCGTGAGGAATGTACAGCTCTATACGGTGTGGGAAAAAATGAACGGTTGGTAACTGTGCAGAAAAAAAGAATAAAAGTGGTAGTGCTGTGTAAAAAGCAGTCTGCACAGCAGTGTACACACAGCAATGCAGCTATCAGGCAGCCTAATAACCAGCGCTGCTGAACACAAGAAAATCCTCCCCTGTCACTGCACACAAACTGTACAGCACAATTGCTATCAGCACAAGCACAGAATCACTTTTCTTTCCTGCCTAACTCTCCTGAGAAACAGTGGCAGCAATTTCTCCCTACGCTAAGATCGGCAGAAGTAAAATGGCGGTCGGCGGTCAGGGCTTTTATAGCCACTGTGATGCTACACGAAGCAAGCCAATCACTGCAATGCCCTTCTCTAAGATGGTGGTGGCCACTGCCCTTGTCATCTCGTTGCCCACAGTGTGCGTCCTTGCTCATTGGCTGAGAAAAGGCGCCTGCAAGCATTATAGGAAACGCGACTTTGATGCTCGGGTCGACGACCGCATGGCCGACTACACGCTATGGTCGACTTTCGCTTGGCGAAACCCGGCTTTGGCGAAAGTCGGCGATTTTTGAATCTGACCGGCCTGTTTCGCTCAACTCTAATTTCAATGTTTGGTTCTTATTACGATCGCCAATTTAACAATATTCGACGATTTATTCATCAAATGTTTGCCGAACACAACCGAATGCCATTGGAGTCAACGAGAGGCAAAAACAAGCGCATACACAACACCTTCATTTGTTCCCAAAAGCTGCCAAAACACATCAAATTAGGGGAAGACACCAGGAAAGAGGCCTCAATTCACCCACAGTGCAAATTCTGGGCAAGCATTTACAGCTTTTAATTGAACTTCAAATTAAATGAGATGGGTGAGGGATTGGCATAGGCCTGATGTGCTTGGAACCCTGATAACACATGCAATAGCTCAAACTGCTTTGATGCTCAGCCGCACTCATTTGGTGCAAATATCAGTTTTGTAGACTACTGTTGTCAAAATAATCTAAGAATAGTAACACGGGTAGATCACTCAAAGACAGTGAAGGAGACCCAACCAGGAGTCTACTCTACACATTTACAAAAATTAGTGGCAGACATTGCCAAAGTGGTATAAATTTCAATAGATTAGAAATAGTATAATGGGGACGGACACATCTTCCACTACAGCCAACTCAACAGATGAAGACTGTAATGGTCAAGGATGTGGAACCACTGTGCTGTAACCTTTGGAAATCCTGTAGTGGCATAACTAGGTGGCTGTTGTGAGCTTATTTTCGGGTTTGCCTCTGGCTTCTGGTGAGGGTTATGGAGCTGGCTGTGCTGACAGAGGAGTAGTGAGTTCTCTATCTGGACTCCCTCTGTTGGTGAAGGGAGGTAATGACGCTGATCTTAATGGCAGAGACCGGCCACCTGAGGAAGAGGACTGCGATTGGACATTAGGAGTTTCTGATTGGATTTAAGGCAGCCGACTCCCTAGTATCTTGCTGGTGATTTTTCCTGACTGTGGCTCCTGGTTTCCAGTTTGGTTCCTGCCTTCCTAAAGCTAAGTTTTCTCTGCTATTGTTCATATGAGTTTTTGTCCGGTTTACTTAGTTTTTGTGTTCAGCCAGCCCTGGTTGGGACTGGGCTGATTCCCCATTTTGTGTTGAGAGCTCATCTGTTCATTCATCTTTTGTGTCCGAGGATCTCCCTCTTCTGGTGAAGGAAGGTAGTGAGGATGATTTGGATGAAAGAAACCAAACACCTGATCAGGTGGATCGTGACTGGGTAACGGGAACTACAGACTGGATATAAGGCAGCCGATGCCCTTCTGAGTTGCTGATGATTTCTCTGCTGGATTCTTGGAGACCAGTCTGATTCCTGCTTCCCAAAGATAAGTTTTTGCTCTGCTATTGAACTTATTAGTTTTGGTTTTGTTTACCTTGTTTTTTGAGTTCAGCCATCCCCGGCCGGGGGTGTGCTGGATTCTTTTTCCTTGATCAGTGTTCTCATTTGCTCTGCTTCCAGAATATTCTGAGTGCTGATATAGGGTTTGAAGTCTAGTGACTTCAGGGTCCTTTTTGCTTATCGGTTGTGTTGGTAGTATTTTTTGGCAGGGTTTTCTCGGAATGCAGACAGCAGCTTTTCTGTCCTGTCCTTTTTAGTTAGCTTGGGCCCCATTGTTTGCTCAACCTATCTTTTTATCTGTGTTAGTGTTTTCATCTTACTTCACCGTCATTATATTTTGGGGGCTGTCTATTGCTTTGGGGTCTGCTCTTGGGCAGTCAGTTTTTCTCTTTTCTCTCTTTAGGCTTGTGTAGATCTCCGGCTGTGACGAGGTGTCTAGGATCACCATAGGAACACTCCATGGCTACTGCTAGTTGTGTGATAGGATCAGGGGTCTGCAATCCGCTAGTTTCCAACCTCTCTAATTTTATGGGCTGAGCTTGTGTTTTGTTTTTTTCCTCCTCGGTGACTCAATCATGACAGAATCACCAGCCATACCGCAGATTCTAGGGTACTCAAAAGCAGGAAGGAATTGTTTAAAAAAAATTTAAAAAAAAAGGTGTCAGAATTTTTTTTTGTGTATATTTTTTCCTCTTTTTCTCTGAGGCCGTAGGAGGAATATATATATTTTTTTTCTGATGGAGTTTAAGCAATTGACTGATCGTGTGGGGCAGCTTGCTGCTGAAGTGCGAGGAATTTTCGCCTATCTTGCTCATTCATACGCTGCTGAACCAAAAATCCCCACTCCTGATGTGTTTTTTGGGGATCGGTCTAAATTTTTGAATTTTAAGAATAATTGTAAATTATTTCTTGCCTTGAAGCCTAACTCATTGGGGAGCTCTGCGCAGCAGGTTAAAATTGTCATCTCCTTGCTGCGCGGGGATCCCCAGGATTGGGCGTTTTCTTTAGTACTAGATGATCCTATTCTAGCTAATGTGGACGCATTTTTTCAGGCCTTGGGGTTGTTGTATGATGAACCTAATGCTGTTGATCAAGCTGAACAGACACTGTTGGCATTGAGCCAGGGTCAAGATTCTGCAGAACTGTACTGTCAAAAATTCCGAAAGTGGGCGGTCCTCACCACTTGGAATGATGGTGCCTTGGCAGCTCTCTTTCGGAAGGGCTTGTCGGAAACTGTTAAAGATACTATGGTGGGATTTCCTGTTCCCTCTGGTCTTGACGATTCTATGTCATTAGCCATTCAGGTTGGTTGGCGTTTACGTGAACGTAAAATAATATGGGAAAAGCTGCCACCTGTTGAACAAATGTCTGAACCTATGCAATGTGATAGAGTTTTGTCTAGGGTGCAACGTCAGGAGTTTAGAAGACGTAATAAGCTATGTTTTTTCTGTGGAGATGCCTCTCACATTATTTCTGTCTGCCCTAAACGAGAGAAACGTTTTGCACACACATTTGCTGTAGGTGGTGTACAACCTAAGTTTCTTCTGGCAATTACTCTGATCTGCTCCCTGTCCACATTTTCTGCTAAAGCCTTTGTGGATTCAGGAGCGGCCTTGAACCTAATGGATTTAGATTTTGATAAACGTTGTGGTTTCCCTATGACACCTCTGCGGACGCCTATTCCTTTGAGGGGTATTGATGCTACTCCTTTGGCGAAGAATAAACCTCAGTTTTGGACCCAGGTGGTAATGCGGGTCGCCCCAGACCATCAAGAAAATTGCAGACTTTTGGTGTTGCATAATTTGCATGATACCATCGTGCTGGGGTTCCCCTGGTTGCAAATCCATAACCCAGTTTTGGATTGGAAATCTGTGTCTGTGGTGAGTTGGAGTTGTCGGTGTGCTCTTAGTGACACTCCTGTTTTCTCCACCTCTCCCCAGTCGCATGAGGTTCCTGACTATTTGGCTGATTTTTATGATGTGTTTAGTGAGAGTAAGTCTACGTCTTTGCCTCCTCATAGGAGTTATGACTGTGCAATTGAGCTGAGTCTGGTGTGTAAATTTCCCAAGGGTCGACTTTTTAATTTATCTGTACCCGAACATGAGGCTATGCATTCTTATATTAAGGAGTCGTTGGAGAAGGGTCATATTAGACCATCCTCTTCACCCTTGGGTGCTGGGTTTTTTTTTGTGGCCAAGAAGGATGGTTCATTAAGGCCCTGTATTGACTATCGCTCCCTTAACAAAATTACTGTTAAATATCAGTATCCGTTACCCCTGATTTCTGACTTATTTTCTAGAGTTGAAGGTGCTTGCTGGTTTACTAAGCTTGACCTCAGGGGGGCGTATAATCTTATTCGCATTAAGCATGGGGATGAATGGAAGATAGCGTTTAATACTCTGGAGGGACATTTTGAGTACCTGGTGATGCCTTTTGGGCTCACTAACGCCCCTTCGGTCTTCCAGTGCTTCATGAATGATATTTTCCGGGACTATGTGGATAAGTTTCTGATCATCTATTTGGATGATATTTTGATCTTATCCAGGGATTGGGACTCTCATGTGGAACATGTTCGGACTGTGTTCCGGATTTTGAGGGAAAACTCCCTGTATGTTAAGGGATCGAAATGTCTTTTTGGTGTACAGAGGATTTCATTTTTGGGATTTATTTTGTTTCCGTCAACTATTGAAATGGACCCAGCCAAGGTACAGGCCATTTATGATTGGGTGCAGCCCACTTCTTTGAAGGCTCTCCAGAAGTTTTTGGGTTTTGCTAATTTTTATCGTAAGTTTATAGCCAATTTTTCTGTTATTGCCAAACCATTGACTGATTTAACAAAGAAGGGCGCTGATTTCCTGAATTGGTCTCCAGAGGCTGTTTCTTCTTTTCAGGAGCTGAAGTGGAGGTTCACTTCTTCTCCGGTTTTGCGACAACCCGATGTCTCACTTCCATTTCAGGTGGAGGTGGATGCTTCAGAGACTGGTGCAGGAGCTGTTTTGTCCCAAAAAGATCCTGTAACATCTAAAATTAACCCCTGTGCCTTCTTTTCCCAAAAGTTCTCTCCTTCGGAACGCAACTATGATGTGGGGAATCGAGAACTGTTGGCCATGAAGTGGGCATTTGAGGCGTGGAGACATTGGTTGGAGTGAGCTAGACATCAAGTTGTGGTCCTCACTGACCACAAGAATTTGATCTACCTTGAGTCGGCTAAATGCTTGAATCCGAGACAGGCCAAGTGGGCCTTGTTTTTCACACGTTTTGATTTTGTGGTCTCCTTTCTTCCGGGCACTAAGAACGTTAAGGCTGATGCCCTCTCTAGGAGTTTTTTGGCCGATTCTCCTATTGTGACCAAGCCTGCTACCATCTTAGGTGAGGGGGTGGTTCTTTCTGCCATCTCACCTGATTTGAGACGTGCTCTGGAGAAGTTTCAGGAGGATAAGCCTGAGCGTTGTCCCAGTGGTAGGTTATATGTTCCTGACCAGTGGAGGAAGAAAGTGATGTCTGAGGTTCATTGCTCCGCGTTGGCTGGTCATCCAGGTATTTTTGGTACTAGAGATTTGGTGAGTCGGTCTTTTTGGTGGCCTGCCTTGTCTTGTGATGTCAGAAATTTTGTGCAGTCCTGTGGGACTTGCTCCCGATCTAAGCCTTTTCTCGTTCTAGTGGGTTGTTGATGCCTTTGCCGGTGCCCAGGAGGCCATGGACCCATATTTCAATGGATTTTATTTCTGATCTGCCTGTCTCTCAGAGGATGACTGTTATCTGGGTGATTTGTGATAGATTCTCTAAGATGGTCCATCTTGTACCACTCCCTAAGTTGCCATCTTCCTCAGAGTTGGTGCCCTTGTTTTTGCAACAGGTGGTTTGCTTGCACGGGCTTCCTGAGAACATTGTATCTGACAGAGGAGTTCAGTTTGTCTCTAGATTCAGGAGGACCTTTTGTTCCAAGTTGGGAATTCAGTTGTCCTTCTCCTCTGCATTTCACCCTCAGACCAATGGGCAGACGGAGAGAACAAACCAGACTTTGGAGGCTTATTTTAGATGTTTTATATCTGCTGATCAGGATGATTGGGTCTCATTTTTACCCTTGGCCGAATTTGCTTTAAATAATAGAGCTAGTTCTGCCACTTTGGTGTCACCCTTTTTCTGTAACTTTGGGTTTCATCCTCGATTTTCTTCAGGGCAGGTGGAGTCTTCTGCCTGTCCAGGGGTTGACACTGTGGTGGAAAGAATGCAGCATATTTGGGACCAAGTGGTGGATAAGTGGTCTCTTTCCCAGGAAAAGGCCCAGCGGTTTTCTAACCGGCACAGGACCATTGGTCCCCGGTTTAAAGTGGGTGATATGGTTTGGTTGTCATCAAAGAATATCTCTATGAAGGTGGCTTCTCCAAAGTTCAAGCCAAGATTTATTGGACCTTACAAGATTTTGGAGATTCTTAATCCGGTTTCTTTTCGATTGGCTCTTCCTGTTATGTTTAAGATCCATAACGTGTTTCATAAGTCACTGTTGAAGAGATATGTTGAGCCAGTAGTTCCTATGGCTGCACCTCCTGACCCTGTATTGGTTGAAGGTAATGTGGAATATGAGGTAGAGAAAATACTGGATTCTCATCTGGCTAGATGGAGACTCCAGTATTTGGTCAAGTGGAAGGGTTATGGCCAGGAGGACAATTCTTGGGTCTCTGCCTCTGATATTCATGCCGATAGATTGGTTCGCGCTTTTCATCAGGCCCATCATGATCGGCCTGGTGGCATTTGGTCACCCCTCCTCAAGGGGGGGGTACTGTTGTGAGCTCATTTTCGGGTTTGCCTCTGGCTTCTGGTGAGGGTTATGGAGCTGGCTGTGCTGACAGAGGAGTAGTGAGTTCTCTATCTGGACTCCCTCTGTTGGTGAAGGGAGGTAATGAAGCTGATCTAAATGGCAGAGACCGGCCACCTGAGGAAGAGGACTGTGATTGGACATCAGGAGTTTCTGATTGGATTTAAGGCCGCCGACTCCCTAGTTTCTTGCTGGTGATTTTTCCAGACTGTGGCTCCTGGTTTCCAGTTTGGTTTCTGCCTTCCTAAAGCTAAGTTTTCTCTGCTATTGTTCATATGAGTTTTTGTCTGGTTTACTTAGTTTTTGTGTACAGCCAGCTCTGGCTGGGACTGGGCTGAATCCCCATTTTGTCTCTGATCAGTTGATCTCTTTTGCTCTGTCTTCAGAATATACCTGAGTGCTGATATAGTGATTTTTTTTTCTATCAGACGTGTTGGACATTCTTTTTGGCAGGGTTTTTTGCGTGATTGCAGACAGCAGCTTTTCTTTCCTGTCCTTCCTAGTTAGCGAGGGCCCCATCGTTTGCTCAGCCTATCTTTCTACCTGTGTCTGTGTTTTCACCTTGTTTCACCGACAATACATGTTGGGGGCTGTCTATTGCTTTGGGGTCTGCTCTGGGGCAGTTTAGATTTTCCCTTTCTTTCTTTTGGCTTATTTAGTTCTCTGGCCGTGACGAGGCATCTAGGACCACCGTAGGCACGCTCCACGGCTACTGCTAGTTGTTGTGGATAGGATCAGAGGTCTTCAATACGCTAGTTACCAACCTCTCTGGTTTTCTCGGCTTAGCTTGCTTTTTGTTTTTTCCCCCTCGGAGACTCATTCATAACAGGTGGCCTAGCAAATCCAACCTCGGATAAGGGTCAGCGGGCAAAAGCCATGACCCAAGGAGGGATAAAAAGGTGGCACCGGGTGCTACTCCACTGCTGGCTTACAGGTGCTGCCCAAGGAGGGATGAAGATGCAGGCAGGCATTCTAGGAATACTGAAACCACAGGTACAGATGGGACCACCTAAGGAACACAAAAGTACTGGCAGGTGCCGGCTGGACCTGGTGGTAGGCAGATGGGCCTTGGCAGGTGCATTCTGGACTGGCTGTTGGACAGAGGAACACAGACAGGTACGAACAGACAATTACAGGGTAGACAAGCAGACGGGCAATCCTGGGGAACATTGCTCAGGCACCTACATGTTGGAGGAGGAGCCTTAAATAGAAGGTGTCATTCAGCTTTTGGCTGGGAGCACCTTATGATGACGTGTGTGGTCCCTTTAAGAGGAAGGGAACACGTGCCCTAAGCATAGTGCCCAGGCCTACAAATGATTCATGGGAGACACTGACACATAGGGGCGAGATGAGGAGGTGGTTTGTGAGTAGGAGATACTAATGTCCTGTCTATTAGGTACAAGGAGATCCAACAAAGGGTTGAGTCTGTAATGCCAAGAGATGAGAAAGTCTGTAGTAAGAGGTAATCATCCACTGTGTCAAAGGCAGATGCCAGGCCCAGGAGAAAGAGGAGGACAAACTAGTGAAGCTTTGATTTGGCGATTAGCAGGTCATTGGTGACTTTAGTCAGGCAGTTTAAGTGTAATGGTGCGGTTTGAAGCAATATTATAAGCTGTCAAAGAGGTAGCAAGAGGAGAACTGGTAGGACAGTTCAAAATCGATGTGTTGCTCCAGTAGTTTGGAGGCATGAAGGAGAAGTGAGATGAGATGATAGCTAGACACAGATCAAAGGAGGGCTTTTTGAGAATGGGTGTGCTCAAGGTATGTTTGAATCAGGAGGGGAAGACTTCAGTTGTTAGTGACAGGTTGAAGAGGTGGGTTAGGCTTGGCATGAAGACTGTGTAAGGTTTGGAATAAGATGTGACATTACTGGGTCAAGTTCACAGGTGGTGAGGCAAATTCTTCAGCTGAGATGAGAGGAGAGGGAGGGGGAGCTGGTTGACGGAGGAGAGAATTGTAAGGTCTGAATAGCTGTTTAGGGTTCTATGACAGGTATGGAGGAGGTGATCCTGATGAGACTCAGATACTTGAGATGCACGAGGACTGCACTGTGCTGTCAGACAGGGAGAGGAGGAGGGTGACTCTCATGGCAAAGAGTGGGAGAACAGAGAATGAGGTTGAGGTAGTAGATCCCACTTGGTATAAATCCCAGAGGCATGCAGCTTAGTAGCTCAGCAGAAGAGGAGACGGAAGACGAAGAGGTAATGTTGCAGCTTCCCACAGACAAAGACCTATGCAACTACGACAAGAAATGTGTCACAGCTCCCGGATGTAACTGCTGTGTGTAGGGCTGCGTGCCTCAGCAAGGGAGCTGAGAGCAGAGTGGCAAAGAACTCACTGGGTAGCAAGCAGGAACTGAACCACGTGACAGAGTGGGTGGTGGCCGAGGGTGGCGCCAGGCACCGGGGTGCAGAGGAGATGATAGACACTGGAGAGCAGTCAGAAGTGCCAAGGCCAAAACCAGGAAATTACGAGGTACCGGATGGGAGGGGCAGAGGTATAGTCAAAAGGAAGCCGGGGGTCAGAAAGCCGAGAAAGTAAACAGACTGTGTCAAGCACGGAGAGCAAAACAACAGATGCAAACAGAGCACACACACCAAGGGGTCAGGCACACAGATTAAACAAAAGTATAGCTGACAGGGAATCCTAGTCCAGAGTGTGTAGAAATACCCCTCCCAGATCCAAAGGGAGGCCACCACAATTAACCCTGAGAGGGCAGGACATGGGCCCTGTGCAATATCATGACAATACCCCCCTCTAAACGAGGGGCCACTGGACCCCCAGGCTTTCCAGGGTATCTGGCATGAAAATTATTAACCTATATAGGAAAGAAATACCAAGAATTTACTGAAAGAATTATCTAAAAAAATTGAATATCTAATTTAAACCATATATCCCTTACAAAAGAAATTCACAAAAAATCATGATAAAAATAACAAACTTATTGTATCACAAAAAAGGACATAAATGACAACAAAAAATATAATAATGATGAGACAAATATTTTACAAAAAGAATTTAATAATAAATTACATATATACAGTTGTGGCCAAAAGTATTGACACCCCTGCAATTTTGTCAGATAACACTCAGTTTCTTCCTGAAAATTATTGCAAACACAAATTCTTTGTTATTATTATCTTCATTTAATTTGTCTTAAATGAAAAAACACAAAAAGAATTGTCCTAAAGCCAAATTGGATAGAATTCCACACCAAGCATAAAAAAGAGTGTGGACAAAAGTATTGGCACTGTTCGAAAAATCATGTGATGCTTCTCCAATTTGTGTAATTAACAGCACCTGTAACTTACCTGTGGCACCTAACAGGTGTTGGCAAAAACTAAATCACACTTGCAGCCAGTTGACATGGATTAAAGTTGACTCAACCTCTGTCCTGTGTCCTTGTGTGTACCACATTGAGCATGGAGAAAAGAAAGAAGACCAAAGAACTGTCTGAGGACTTGAGAAACCAAATTGTGAGGAAGCATGAGCAATCTCAAGTTCAAGCTGCCCTGCAGTCCAAGGGTACAACAGTGTCACCCCGTACTATCCGTCGGCGTCTGAATGAAAAGGGACTGTATGGTAGGAGACCCAGGAAGACCCCACTTCTTACCAGGAGACATAAAAAAGACAGGCAGGAGTTTGCCAAAACTCACCTGAAAAAGCCTAAAACGTTTTGGAAGAATGTTCACTGGTCAGATGAGACAAAAGTAGAGCTTTTTGTGCAAAGGCATCAACATAGAGTTTACAGGAGAAAAAAGAGGCATTCAAAGAAAAAAACACAGTCCCTACAGTCAAACATGGCAGAGGTTCCCTGATGTTTTGGGGTTGCTTTGCTGCCTCTGGCACTGGACTGCTTGACCGTGTGCATTGCATTATGAAGTCTGAAGACTACCAACAAATTTTGCAGCATAATGTAGGGACCAGTGTGAGAAAGCTGGGTCTCCCTCAGAGGTCATGGGTCTTCCAGCAGGACAATGGCCCAAAACACACTTTAAAAAGCACTAGAAAATGGTTTGAGAGAAAGCACTGGAGACTTCTAAGGTGGCCAGCAATGAGTCCAGACCTGAATCCCATAGAACACCTGTGGAGAGATCTAAAAATGGCAGTTTGGAGAAGGCACCCTTCTAATATCAGGGACCTGGAGCAGTTTGCCAAAGAAGAATGGTCTAAAATTCCAGCAGAGCATTGTAAGAAACTCATTGATGGTTACCGGAAGCGGTTGGTCGCAATTATTTTGGCTAAAGGTTGTGCAACCAAGTATTAGGCTGAGGGTGCCAATAATTTTGTCTGGCCCATTTTTGGAGTTTTGTGTGAAATGATCAATGTTTTGCTTTTTGCTTCATTCTCTTTTGTGTTTTTTCATTTAAGACAAATTAAATGAAGATAATAATACCAAAGAATTTGTGATTGCAATCATTTTCAGGAAGAAACTGAGTATTATCTGACAAAATTGCAGGGGTGTCAATACTTTTGGCCACAACTGTATATATTTTTTTAACCCCCTAACCCCCAAGGGTGGTTTGCACGTTCATCACCGGGCCAATATTTATAATTCTGACCACTGTCCCTTTAGAAGGTAATAACTCTGAAACGCTTCCATGGATCCCGGTGGCTCTGACAATATTTTCTTGTGACTAGTGTTGAGCGATACCGTTCGATACCCAAAAATATCGTATCGGATGGTATCACCCGATACGAAAAAAATATCGGGTATCGCAGATTCCGACACCGGAAGTCCCATTCAAGTCAATGGGACTTCCGGTATCGGAATTTAAAAAAGCCCTTTATTTCCTTGTTGGCTAATTCTACATAATTGAAAACAAAATAAGAATCATGTAGAATGTATTGTGGGAGGTGGAGGAGACATTAAAGGCATAGTGGTTTATTCAAATCACATGGCATAGCATTAATTCCAATTTTTTTTTTCAAGACGTTCGGAGTTAAAAAGATATTGACTATGTTAACTTTTTTATATTTAGTCAAATATGTATGTTTCACAACTTCCATGCTCTTCACCTTCTTTTGTACTTCTCCCACACTTACTCCTTCATGATCCGCAGCAGTAGCATTTTTTTCATCAACTTTTTCTTCACCTTATTCAACTTCTTCTTCTTCACCTTCTTCCCATTATTTTTTTTTTTCCATTCTTCATATTCTTCTTATTCAGCTATTATTAATTTTCATATGCTATTTTTTCATCTTCTTCCTATTCTTCTTTTTCTTCATTTTCTTATGGTGACAGGCATTCCTGTAGTACTTATCTATAAAAGTTATAAGATTACACCTTACGTTCTGCCTGTCACAAAAGATTTACAACAGGATTTGTCCGCGTTCAGTTTGGCCTGCAGCAGCAGGCATTTTCCAGGGGCACCACGAGGAGGAACGAACTCACCCCCATTTACTGCTTAGTCTTCTTCTGTTTATAATTTTGATTTCTTCGATGCTGATTTTTAGTCTTATGCTTAATGTTCTTCTGCTTTCTGTTCTTCTGCTTTTGCTTCTTCTGCTTCTTGTTCTTCTGTCTTTTGTTCTGTATCTTGGTGGTTGTCTTCATGTTGTTTGTCCTCTTGGTCTTATTATTTAGGGTCATATTTGTGGTCTTCTTTGGTGTGGTCTTCAGGGTCGTCGTCATCAGGGTCGTCGTCATGGAGATCAATAAGGATTACCAAAGACAATTTCAAAAAGCTTGATCTTGGAAATGTAGCAGAAGGTACAAGAAGGCTGAGAAACTGGCGAGAACCAGCTGACAGTACTGGAACCTGTAGTGGCAGCAGAAGGAACAATAGCCAATGGCACTACTGAGGAACAGCTGATGGTGCTGGACCCCGGTTACTATGCAGGAGGTACCTGTGCTAGAAACCACTACCAAGGACCAGCTGACGTTGCTGGACCTCGGATACCGAGATGGAGGCACCTAGGCCAAAGGCTCTGGCGAAAACCAGCAGACAGTGCTGGAACCCAGATGGGTAGCAGAAGGAACTAGAGCCAATGGCACTACCGAGGACCAACTGACGGTGCTGGACCACGGTTACTAAGCAGAAGGTACCTGTGCTAAAAAGCACTACCAAGGACCAGCTGATGGTGCTGGACCTCGGATACCGAGATGGAGGCACCTAGGCCAAAGGCTCTGGCGAGAACCAGCAGACAGTGCTGGAACCCGGATGGGTAGCAGAAGGAACAAGAGCCAATGGCACTACCGAGGACCAACTGACGGTGCTGGACCACGGTTACTAAGCAGAAGGTACCTGTGCTAAAAAGCACAACCAAGGACCAGCTGACGGTGCTGGACCTCGGATACCGAGATGGAGGCACCTAGGCCAAAGGCTCTGGCGAGAACCAGCAGACAGTGCTGGAACCCGGATGGGTAGCAGAAGGAACAAGAGCCAATGGCACTACCGAGGACCAACTGACGGTGCTGGACCACGGTTACTAAGCAGAAGGTACCTGTGCTAAAAAGCACTACCAAGGACCAGCTGACGGTGCTGGACCTCGGATACCGAGATGGAGGCACCTAGGCCAAAGGCTCTGGCGAGAACCAGCTGACAGTGCTGGAACCCGGGTGGGTAGCAAAAGCTACAAGAGCCAATGGCACTACCGAGGAACAGCTGACGTTGCTGGACCACGGTTACTAGGCAGGAGGTTCCTGTGCTAGAAAGCACTACCAAGGACCAGCTGACGGTGCTGGACCTTCGGATACCGAGATGGAGGCACCTAGGCCAAAGGCTCTGGCGAGAACCAGCTGACAGTGCTGGAACCCGGGTGGGTAGCAGAAGGTACCCATCCAAAGCAAAGTAGCCAGGCCGCAAGCCGGCCGCAGTTACCGAAACCCACAGTCCTACAGGGGTCCATGTCCCATTGGCACTACGGATCCAGCCTTCAGTGCCAGTTCCCGCAGCCCACATAGGAGTCACCTAAACTGCAGGCACCGTAGAGTCGGCTAACCCGGCCGCAAGACGACAGGACAACGGATTGGTGGCATAGTGACCTTGACACTACCCGGAAACAGCTGGCGTGCTGGAACCAGGCTGGGCAACAGGGAGTACCCGTGCCAAAGGCACTGCCGAGAACCAGCTGACGGTGCTGGAACCCAGATGGGTAGCAAAAGCTACAAGAGCCAATGGCACTACCAAGGAACAGCTGACGTTGCTGGACCACGGTTACTAGGCAGGAGGTTCCTGTGCTAGAAAGCACTATCAAGGACCAGCTGACGGTGCTGGACCTTCGGATACCGAGATGGAGGCACCTAGGCCAAAGACTCTGGCGAGAACCAGCTGACAGTGCTGGAACCCGGGTGGGTAGCAGAAGGTACTCATTCAAAGCAAAGTAGCCAGGCCGCAAGCCGGCCGCAGTTACCGAAACCCACAGTCCTACAGGGGGTCCATGTCCCATTGGCACTACGGATCCAGCCTTCAGTGCCAGATCCCGCAGCCCACATAGGAGTCACCTAAACTGCAGGCACCGTAGAGTCGGCTAACCCGGCCGCAAGATGACAGGACAATGGATTGGTGGCATAGTGACCTTGACACTACCCGGAAACAGCTGGCGTGCTGGAACCAGGCTGGGCAACAGGGAGTACCCGTGCCAAAGACACTGCCGAGAACCAACTGACGGTGCTGGAACCCAGATGGGTAGCAAAAGCTACAAGAGCCAATGGCACTACCGAGGAACAGCTGACGTTGCTGGACCACGGTTACTAGGCAGGAGGTACCTGTGCTAGAAAGCACTACCAAGAACCAGCTGACGGTGCTGGACCTTCGGATACCAAGATGGAGGCACCTAGGCCAAAGGCTCTGGCGAGAACTAGCTGACAGTGCTGGAACCCGGGTGGGTAGCAGAAGGTACCCATCCAAAGCAAAGTAGCCAGGCCGCAAGCCGGCCGCAGTTACCGAAACCCACAGTCCTACAGGGGGTCCATGTCCCATTGGCACTACGGATCCAGCCTTCAGTGCCAGTTCCCGCAGCCCACATAGGAGTCACCTAAACTGCAGGCACCGTAGAGTCGGCTAACCCAGCCGCAAGATGACAGGACAATGGATTGGTGGCATAGTGACCTTGACACTACCCGGAAACAGCTGGCGTGCTGGAACCAGGCTGGGCAACAGGGAGTACCCGTGCCAAAGACACTGCCGAGCACCAACTGGCGTTGTTGGAACCCAGGGACAATCATGGTGCAGGCCGAGGCCTACTTGGTGGTTGTTTTAGATTGTTTGTAGGCTACAACAGACTGTCAACGTGCTCCAATTAGGCATCTGTCTCCACTCTGTTTCCAGGATTTCACGTGACCACCAACACCGCCAGTTTATGCGTACAGTAGCCGTCTTCCCAATCCACACGTGTTCCTGTGTTACTGGGGTTCTGTAATGTCAGCAGAACCCCTGATGTGTGTCTGCCAATGTCTCCTGCTCTGTCCACATTCCCACCACTTGCAGTGGTAAGGTGGACAGCGCAGGAGATTGTGCCGGACACACATTGGGGGATCAGCTCACGTAACAGAACACCAGGAACACAGGAACAAGTGTGGAATGTGTGGACGGCAACTGTGAGCAGGAACTGGCGGTTTCGGAGGTCAGGGGAAATACTAGAGACAGAGTGGAGACAGAGGCCAAATCAGAGAATGTTTAAATCTGAAGTAGTTACAATTTGGAGGCAGCAGCACTTTGCCCTCCACACAGCAGGGGATCAGCTGACGTTACCGAACCCCACTTTCACATGAACGAGTGTTTTTTTCTGTGTGGACAGCACTTCCGAGCACCAACTGGCGTTGTTGGCGCCCAGGGACAATCAGGGTGCAGGCCGAGGCCTACTAGGAGCCAGGTGTAAATCGGAGGTATTTTGACTCTGGAGGCAGCAGGAGAGTTTGCCGTACACACAGCAGGGGATCAGCAGATGTTACCGAACCCCACTTTCACATGAACAAGTGTGTTTTTCTGTGTGGACAGCACTTCCAAGCACCAACTGGCGTTGTTGGAGCCCAGGGACAATCAGGGTGCAGGTCGAGGCCTACTTGGTGGCAGTTTTAGATTGTTTTTAGGCTACAACAGACTGTCAACGTGCTCCAATTAGGCATCTGTCTCCACTCTGTTTCCAGGATTTCACGTGACAACCAACACCGCCAGTTTATGCGTACAGCAGCCGTCTGCCCAATCCCCACGTGTTCCTGTGTTACTGGGGTTCTGTAATGTCAGCAGATCCCCTGATGTGTGTCTGCCAATGTCTCCTGCTCTGTCCACATTCCCACCGCTTGCAGTGGGAAGGTGGACAGCGCAGGAGACAGTGGCGGACACACATTGGGGGATCTGCTCACGTAACAGAACACCAGGAACACAGGAACAAGTGTGGAATGCGCGGACGGCAACTGTGAGCAGGAACTGGTGGTGCTGGAGGTCAGGGGAAATACTAGAGACAGAGTGGAGACAGAGGCCAAATCAGAGAATGTTTAAATCTGAAGTAGTTACAATTTGGAGGCAGCAGCACTTTGCCCTCCACACAGCAGGGGATCAGCTGACGTTACCGAACCCCACTTTCACATGAACGAGTGTTTTTTTCTGTGTGGACAGCACTTCTGAGCACCAACTGGCGGTGTCGGAGCCCAGGGAAAATCAGGTAGTAGGCCGAGGCCTACTTGGTGGCAGTTTTCGATTGTTTCTAGACTACTACTAACTGTCAATGTACTCCAATTAGGCCTCTGTCTTCACTCTGTTTCGAGTATTTCCTCTGGCTTCTAACCACGCCAGTTGCTGCTCTGAAATGCCGTCTGCACAACCCACACTTGTTCCTGTGTTACTGGGGTTCTGTAACAGCAGCTTCTCCCTAGAGGTGAGTCAGGCAATGTCTCCTGCTCTGTCCACTTTTCCACTACAAGTAGTGGGAATGTAGACAAAGCAGGAGACATTGCCGGACTCACCTCTGGAGATGAGCAGATGTTACAGGACCCAGGTAACACAGGAACAAGTGTGGATTGTGCAGACGGCACTTGAGAGCAGAAACAGGCGGTGTTGTAGGCCGGAGGAAATACTCAAAACAGAGTGGAGACAGAGGGCAAATCAGAGAACATATTAAATCAGAGGTAGTCAGAAGTTGTAGGCAGCAGGAGAGTTTGCCGTACACACAGCAGGGGATCAGCTGACGTTACCGAACCCCACTTACACATGAGCGAGTGTTTTGTCTGTGCGGACAGCACTTCTGAGCAACAACTGGCGGTGTCGGAGCACAGGGAAAATCAGGTAGTAGGCCGAGGCCTACTTGGAGCCAGGTGTAAATCTGAGGTTGTTTGACTGTGGAGGGAGCAGGACACTTTGCCATACACACAGCAGGGGATCAGCTGACGTTACCGAACCCCACTTACACATGAGCGAGTGTTTTGTCTGTGTGGACAGCACTTCTGAGCAACAACGGGCGTTGCTGTAGCCCAGGAAATAAAGTTCAGGTCATAGAAACATGAACACAACAGGAGACCTGGATCCTGTTGCCAGCCAATTATTTATTCTGGAAGAGGACTGGCAAATTCAGGTGAGATCCAGGCCTTGTTCATTTTCAGAAAAGTAAACCGGTCAACATTATCGGCGGATAGTCGCGTGCGACGGTCTGTTACCACACCACCTGCAGCACTAAAGACACGTTCCGATAATACACTGGCAGCAGGGCAAGCCAGCACCTCCAATGCGTACTGGCTAAGCTCTGGTCATGTATCCAGCTTAGAGACCCAATACTTGAACGGGGAAGAGCCGTCTGGGAGTACACTAACAGGGCAAGACAAGTAGTCTGTCACCATCTGACGGAAACGTTGCCTCCTGCTGACTGGAGCCGTCTGTGATGGTGTAGCCGTTTGTGGCGGTCCCACAAAACGTTTCCACGTTTGGGCCATACTGGCCTTGCCTTGTCCTGCGGCACTGCCTCTGCTACCTCTGTGCAGAGCTTCCTCCACTGCCTCTACCCACATGGCTGCTTTGAAAAGCACTACCAGCAACACTTGCGGGGGGGAATGGAGAACATGATGGCCTGCACAAGTGTTTCTTGGTACTCCCGCATTTTTCGCTCCCAGTTCAACTGTGGTATGAGGCTTTGTAAGTTGTCCCGGTAGCGAGGATCTAGGAGGGTGTACACCCAATAATCAGCCGTGTGGAGAATGTTGGCGATGCGGCGGTCATTTAACAAGAACTGCAGCATGAAATCAACCATGTGCTGCAGACTGCCAACTGGACCGGAAGCGCTGTCCCCAGCTTGAGGCAGCATCTCAGCCTGCTCAGCATCACCCCACCCTCGCTGTACACACTGACTACTAGAGCCTTGTGTACCTCCCTCCTCTGGAGAGATGTGTTCCTCCTCCTCCATTGACTCCTCGTCATCCTCCTCACTAAGTGTCCCCTGCCTGGGCCTTTGTGTGGAGGCACGTTGCGCAGACTTGCCAGAAGCAGATGGCATTTCTGACTCCTTATCCTCGACCTCTTCAAAAACCTCCTCACTTAGTGCTTGTAAGGTTTTTTGAAGCAGACAGATAAGGGGGACAGTCATGCTGACTAGTGCATCATCTGCACTGGCCATCCGCGTGGAGTCATTGAAGGCACGCAAAACTTGGCAGATGTCCCTCATAGTGGCCCACTCAGTGGTGGTGAAGTGTGTCCGGCGCACAGTGCGACTTGTTTGCGCCTGATGCAGCTGGTACTCCATTACTGCTGCCTGCTGCTTACACAACCGCAGAAATGCAATGCGCGATCTTGCCATGCTGGAACGCCGCAACTGAGCACACTCTAGGCGAACCTTGTGCAGCAGTGCATCAAGATCCGGATAGTCCCTCAGAAAGCTCTGCACGACCAAATTGAGCACGTGTGCTAGATATGGTATGTGAGTGAGGTTGCCTAGGCCCAGAGCTGCCACTAGAGTTCGGCCATTGTCACTCACTACCAAACCTGGCTGGAGATTCGCTGGCACAAACCACACATCGCTCTCCTGCTTGATGGCATTCCAGAGCTCCTGTGCTGTGTGGCTACGATTCCCCAAAGAAATTAATTTAAATACGGCCTGTTGACGTTTGGCCACACCTGTGCTCATATCTGGCCTAACAGGCTCATGCAGTGCTGATTCCGAGGAACTAGAGTAGGAGGAGGACTCAATATGTACAGACTGCATTCCTGCAATCCTTGGAGTTGGCAGAATACTCACAGAGCCACTCTCCAGATCTGTACCAGGCTCCACAACATTGACCCAATGGGCAGTGAGGGAAAGGTATCGTCCCTGTCCATGGCTACTGGTCCACGCATCGGTGGTCAGGTGGACCTTGCTACTGACGGCGTTTAGTAGCGCATTTTTAATTTTTACCTCCACATGCTTTTGCAGGGCAGGGACGGCTTGCCTGCTGAAATAAAAGCGGCTGGGCACATTGTATTGTGGAACTGCCAATGACATCAAGTTCCGGAAGGTGTCAGTCTCCACCAGCCTGAATGATAGCATCTCAAGGGCCAGTAGTTTGGCAATGCCGGCATTCAGAGCCAGTGCTCGGGGATGGTTTGCCGAGTATTGCCGCTTTTTCTCCCATGCCTGTGCTACCGATTGCTGGTGAGTGGCCTAGGAGTGTGCTGATGACTGAGAACGTGGTTCAGTGGGTGGAATTTCACTGGGTCTCTGGACAACAGTGGCAGAGGTTCTTCCATGGCGTTCCAGTGAGGAAGCCGAACCAGCTGTGTGTGAGCTGGAGGAAGAGGCCCCAACACGAGCTGAAGAGGTGGTAGGTGCTGCTGAAGGTTGGCCTACATCTTCAGTGTGTCTGTGTAACTCCACCTCGTGCTTGGTACGCACATGTTTCCACATATTTGTGGTATTGAGGTTGCTCACATTTTTCCCTCGTTTAACTTTCTGATGACACAGCTTGCATTTGACAAAGCAAATCTGCAACTGTGTCAAAAAAAGACCACGCACTGCAAGTCCTGGGAGCGCCCGTTTTCTGTTTTGGAAGAGGATTGCTCCTCACGGGTGCCAAAGTGGAGGCTACAGGCAACCAAGTCTGCCCCCGCCCTCTCCCTCCTCTTTTGGCCGTTCGGGGAATCTCTTCCTCAGAGCTGCTCCCACCACCTTCCTGTGGCTGATGCCATGATGGGTCAAGGACCTCATCATCTCCACTCCCCTCTTCAAGCACCGGCTGGTCCTGGGTTGTCTCGCCAGCACCGTACGCACCAGAAATTGGCAACTGAGTCTCATCATCATCAGATGAGCACTGAGGTGTGCTGACAATAGGCACTGGCCCACCCGCCTCTTCAGATTCAGAGGGACAAATCAGTTGCGCATCACTGCATACTCCCTCTTCTTCACGCTCTAGAATGCTGCTTGGCTGGCCACCTCTTTCCAAGGGAGGATGCGGAAGTCATTGAAGTGGATGTGTTAGCTGCCATCCATCCGACAACGGCTTCAATTTGTTCGTCACGCAGCAGTGGGGTACGGTGATGTCCTACAAAGCTGCGCATGAAGGACTGTTGCCTGGTAAAAGTGGGGGATGCCGGGTCACTGGTGGCCGCAGCAGACACCGAATCCCCACGTCCTCTCCCTGCTGAATCCCCCCATCCTCTCCCTGCTGAAACCCCACGGCCACGACCACATGCCTTACTCCCTGCCTTCTTCTTCTTGGTAGACTGATAAAGATAGGCAGAAAAGTAAAAAAGGGGTGGCTTAGTGTTCTTATTCCTGAACACCTGCTAACCAGTATAAGAAACACTAGTTTGAGTGTGAGTACTACATTTTAATATGATCTAATGTGGCCTACACAACTGTAAAGTGGAGTGTTTGGTGAACTTTATTTCCTTTTTTTTGGGGGGGGAAAAAGAAAAGGATGTGACCAAAGTTTGAAAGCTATAGTATCACAAACTTTTTAGAGCGATTACAATGCAGGAAGCTAACCTACAATGCAATTGATGAGGCTCCAAAAAATAGGGTGATACTAGTCTGGCTGGCCCAGAAGGGCACAAGCCAGCAAAAAGGCTCCTCTATCTAATCCTATATAGTGTTTGCAACCAACCAATGACAATGGATGCGGATGGAAGCACACTAATATAGGAGCAAAAATCTGGCTAAATTTGCTGCAAAAAAAGGACTATGTATGAGGCAGTGACGCACGCTGAGCGGACTACAACGAGCGGTGGCTGTAGAACACACTGCAACGTGAGCTGCACTCACACACAGAGAGACCTATCAGACAGCCAAAAACAGTGCAGAGAAATGGGCTATAGCACTGAAAGGCTGCTGAAAGGCTCCGCTGTCCACTCCTTTAGTGTTTGCAACCAACGTATATGGATACGTATGGAAGCACACTATACAGGAGAAAAAAAAGCAGCAATAAAAGAAAAATGTGTATGAGGCAGAGACACAAGCTGGGCGGCCTACAAGCAGACGTGCCTGCAGGACACACTACACAGCGTGGGTCTGCACTCACACAGCCCTTGCAGACAGCTATTAAAACAGCGCTGCTGGGCTACAAAAATGCTACAGTGGTGGATTATGTAGCCTGGGTAGAGCAATAGATATGTTTGATGATCGCTATTTCTAACTGTCCCTCACAGTCTTCAACAGCAACCTGTCCCTAACTGAATTCACAGCAGATTAAACCCGAAATGGCGGCTGCTGCGGTTTTTATAGTGCATCATGACATCATTTCAGCAGCCAATCACAGCCATGCCAGTAGTTAACATGCCTACATGCCTAACAGGATGTGCCCACACTTCTGAGGATCCCCATTGGCTGAATCAAATCGAGCGGGCTCCTAGCATTATGGGAACTTCCGATTCCGGTATTCGATATGAAAAAAGTATCGGAACTAAGTATCGGAATTCCGATACAGCTAATATCGTCAGAGCTATGGCACACAAAAAACTTAATAAATAACATTTCCCACATGCTTACTTTACATCAGCACAATTTTGGAACCAAAATTTTTTTTGTTAGGAAGTTATGAGGGTTAAAATTTGACCAGCGATTTCTCATTTTTGCAACACCATTTTATTTTTAGGGACCACATGGCATTTGAAGTCACTTTGAGGGGTCGACCTGATAGAAAATGCAAAAATGTGACACCATTCTAAAAACTGCACCCCTCAAGGTGCTCAAAACCATATTCAAGAAGTTTATTAACCCTTCAGGTGCTTCACAGGAATTTTTTGAATGTTTAAAAAAATTAACATTTAACTTTTTTTCACAAAAAAATTACTTCAGGTCCAATTTTTTTTATTTTACCAAGTGTAACAGAAGAAATTGGACTGCAAAAGTTATTGTGCAATTTTTCCTGAGTACGCTAATACCTGGTATGTGGGGGGAACCACTGTTTCGGCGCATGGCAGAGCTCAGAAGGGAAGGAGCGCCGTTTTACTTTTTCAATGCAAAATTGACTGGAATTCAGATCGGACGCCATGTCACGTTTTGCGAGCCCCTGATGTACCTAAACAGTGGAAACCCCCCACAAGTAACCCCATTTTGGAAACTAGACCCCCAAGGAACTTATCTGGATATGTGGTGAGAATTTTGAACCCACAAGGGCTTCACAGAAGTTTATAACGTACAGCCGTACAATTAAAAAATCATATTTTTTCCACAAAAATGATCTTTTCACCCCCAATTTTTATTTTCCCAAGGGTAAGAGGACCCTAAAAGTTATTGTGCAACTTGTACTGAGTACGCTGATACCCCATATGTGGGTGTAAATGACTATTTGGGCGCATGGCAGAGCTCGGAAGGGAAAAAGCACCATTTGACTTTTTTGGCTGGAATTGAGATCTGACACCATGTCGCGTTTGGAAAGCCCCTGAAGTGCCAAAATAGTGGAAACCCCCACAAATGACACCATTTTGGAAACTAGACCCCCAAAGGAACTTATCTAGATGTGTGGTGAGAACTTTGAACCTCCAAGGGCTTCACAGAAGTTTATAACGTACAGTCGTACAATTAAAAAATCATATTTTTTCCACAAAAATTACCTTTTCACCCTGTTTTTATTTTTCCAAGGATAACAGGACCCAAAAGTTATTGTGCAATTTGTCCTGAGTACGCTGAGACCCCATATGTTGGGGTAAACCACTATTTGGGTGCATGGTAGAGCTCGGAAGGGAAGCCGCGCCATTTGACTTTTTTGGCTGGAATTGGGATTGGACGCCATGCTGCGTTTAGAAAGCCCCTGATGTGCCTAAACAGTGGAAACCCCCAACAAATGACACCATTTTGGAAATTAGACCCCCCAAGGAACTTATCTCGATGTGTGGTGAGCACTTTGAACCCCCAAGGGCTTCACAGAAGTTTATAATGCCCGGGCGTGAAAATAAAAAAATCATATTTTTTTCCACAAACTTGATCTTTTAGTCCCCAATTGTTTTATTTTCCCAATGGTAACAGGAGAAATTGGACCGCAAAAGATGTTGTCCAATTTGTCCTGAGTAGGCTGATACCCCATATGTGGGAGAAAACTACTGTATGGGCACATGTCAGGGCTCGGAAGGGAAGTAGAGACGCTTTGGAATGCAGACTTTGATGGAATGGTCCGCGGGTGTCATGTTGCCTTTGGAGAGCCCCTGATGTACCTTAACAGTGGAAACCCCCCACAAGTGACCCCATTTTGGAAACTAGTCCCCCTAAGGAACTTTTATAGATGTGTGGTGAGCACTTTGAACCCCCAAGTGCTTCACAGAAGATTATAACGCCCGGGCATGAAAATAAAAAAAATCATATTTTTTCCACAAACATGATCTTTTAGTCCGCAATTCTTTTATTTTCCCAAGGGTAACAGGAGAAATTGGACCCCAAACTTTGTTGTCCAATTTGTTCTGAATACGCTGATACCCCATATGTGGGAGAAAACTACTGTATGGGCACACGTTGGGGCTCGGAAGGGAAGTAGTGACGTTTTGGAATGCAGACTTTTGATGGAATGGTCTGCGGGTGTCATGTCGCGTTTGGAGAGCCTCTGATGTGCCTAAACAGTTGAAACTCCCCACAAGTGACCCCATTTTGGAAACTAGACCCCCCACTGAACTTATCTAGATGTGTGGTGAGCACTTTGAGCTCCCAAGTGCTTCACAGAAGTTTATAACGCCCTGGCGTGAAAATAAAAAAATCATATTTTTTTCCACAAAATTGATATTTTTGCCCCCGATTTTTTATTTTCCTAAGGGTAACAGGAGACATTGGACCCCAAAAGTTGTTTTGCAATTTGTCCTGAGTAGGTTGATACCCCATATGTGGGGGTAAAACACTGTTTGGGCGCATGGCAGAGCTTGGAAGGGAAGGAGCACCATTTGACTTTTTCAATGCAGAATTGGCTGGAATTGAGATCAGACGCCATGTTGTGTTTTGAGAGCACCTGATGTGCCCAAACAGTGGAAACCCCCCAAATTCTAACTCCAACCCTAACCCCGACACACCTCTAACCCTAATCTCAGGCCTAACCCTAGCCTCAACTCTAGCCCTAGCCCTATCCCTAACCCTAACCCTAGCCCTAACCCTAACCCTAGCCCTAACCCTAGCCCTAACCCTAATGGGAAAATGGAGATAAATACATTTTATTATTTTTCCCTAACTAAGAGGGTGATAAAGGGGGGTTTGATTTACTATATATGGCGGGGTTTTATGTTTGGTAGCTGTCATACGCTAAAAGAAGCTTTTTATTGTAAAAATAGTTTTTGCATCACCACATTTTGAGAGCTATAATTTTTCCATATTTGATCCACCGAGTCATGTGAGGTCTTATTTTTTGCAGGACGAGTTGACGTTTTTATTGGTACCATTTTCGGGCACATGACATTTTTTGATCGCTTTTTATTCCAATTTTTTTTGGATGTAGAATGAACAAAAACCAGAATTTCAAGAATTTCTTTTGGGGGGTGCGTTTACACCGTTCTGCATGCGGTAAAATTGATAAGGTGGTTTTATTCTTCGGGTCAGTACAATTACAGCGATACCACATTTATGTATTTTTTTATGTTTTGGCGCTTTTATGCAATGAAAACAATTTATATAAAAAATAATTATTTTTGCATTGCTTTATTCTGCGAGCTATAACTTTTATTTTTCTCGCTGATGACGCTGTATGGCAGCTCATTTTTTGCGGGACAAGATGACGTTTTCAGCGGTACCATGGTTATTTATATCAGTCTTTCTGATCGCTCGTTATTGCACTTTTTGTTCGGCGGTATGATGATAAAGCTTTATTTTTTGCTTCGTTTTTTATTTTTTTAAGGGGTTCACTAAGGGGGTTAACTAATGTGACAGTTTTATAGGGCGGGTCGTTACGAACGCGGCGATATTAAATATGTGTACTTTTATTGTTTTTTTTTAATTTCCAAAAAATAAATTTATTAGGGAATATTTTTTCTTTTTTCAATTTATTTAGCGATTTTTTATAAATTATTTTTACAGGTTTTTTTTTTTTTTTACTTTATTGTAATGTCCCAGTGGGGACATAACTGATCAGCGATCTATCACAGGCACTGCAGAAGGCACTGAGGAAGCCGGCTCCCTGCAGGCCCCTGCCGCCATTTTGGATCTTGGGACCTGCAGGGAAGGAGGCCCCTGCAGCAGCGCTGCACACTGCGCTGCTGCGGGGGTCGCAGGAAAGCATGGAGGGAGCCCCCTCCCTTCCGATGCTTCCCTAAACCCCCGGTACACTGCGATAGTGATTGATCGCAGTGTGCCAGGGGTTAACGTGTCGGGGGCGGTCCGTGACTGCCCCTGACACATAGTGCCGGGTGTCAGCTGTGATAATCAGCTGACACCCAGCCGCGATCAGCGGCATAGTGAGCGCCGCGGATCGCTATGACGTACTATCCCGTCCATGGGCATAGGGGCCCGGGTCCCATGGAAGGGATAGTATGTCAGATGGCAGAGAGGGGTTAAACATAGCGGTGTGCAGAGGACAAGAGGCGAAATCACAATGGCTAATAAAGTGAAATATATGCACTAATGAAAGAGTGAGGGCTATATAAAAAAAAATATATGCTGAAAAAATTGAAAATAAAATTCTGTGAATAAGTTACACAATTTCATTAAAAAATGCACAATTATATACCAAAAACTATTGGTAATAAAAACTATTTGTAATTATTATTAAAAAATATATATATTACAACATACAAAAGTGCATATAATGACCTGCTGGGTTATCTGACTCAAAGTAAAGTGCATATGCTGTGTATACCAACCCAGTAGGACTAATTAATGATGAGTACTAAGTGCAATGTGCATGTGAAATTCACCAGTACAAACCAGCCAAAGGATCAGCCACTGCACCCTGCACACACCACTCCAACACACGTTTCGTTGCCTGCTTCCTCAGGAAGTGATGTAAGCAGGGAATATCCATGTATATATGTATAGGCCAGAATTAGCTGCATGGAATAACAATTAAAAGCCTATAATTGCAGGCCATCTATGCAGCACATACCACCGACCCAAACCAAAGCAGCTGTATGTAGTATATAAATTGAGATCGCCATGGTAACAAGGCGCTTACACCTCCCACATATGAACGCCACCAGTTCAGGCCGAAAACCGGTAGTACACAAACGAGTGTGACGATGTCGCAGTCGGCTGTGCAACATCCAGGAATCACAGCCATCTTAATGAAAGAAAAAGAAATAAATAAATAATAAAAATAAACAAATTAATAATATATATATAATATGTAAAATAAACAATATTATAGTGTGACCAACTAATTATGATATAAAAAAATGAGAAAACAAAAACAAGTGAGTATAAAGTGAAAAAAAAAATATATAAACATATAATATGCAGCAATGAATCATATAGTGATATTTATTACATTCATTTCTCTCTAAAATGGCATCTGAAAAACTTTTCCATGCAAATATCTTGTACAGTATGTGGTCATAATGTATATTAATGTAATACACCCAAAACGTATAAGAACAACTAAATATATAAAAAATATACACACATATATATATTTATATATATACTGTACACACATACAAACACATATATATATAAATACTAGATGGAGGCCCAATGCTATCCCATTGGGAGGGAGGTAGACTGGGGGGGCTGCACCCTCCTCTGACCTTGTTTTCCCTAGGCTATGTATGGTCTCCCTCACCCCCTTTCCTGGTATGCATGGTCCACTTCACCCCCTTTCCTGGTATGTATGGTCACGCTCACCCCCCTTTCCTGGTATGCATGGTCCTCTCACACCCCTTTCCTGGTATGCATGGTCCCCTCACCCCCCCTTTCCTGGTATGCATGGTTCCCCTCACCCCCTTATCCTGGTATGCATGGTCTCCTCACCCCCCCTTTCCTGGTATGCATGGTCCCTCTCACCCCCAATCCTGGAATGCATGGTCCTCCTCACTCCCCCTTTCCTGGTATGCATGGTCTCCTCACCCCCCCTTTCCTAGTATGCATGGTCCTCTCACCCCCCTTTCTTGGTATTCATGGTCCCCCTCACCCCCTCTTTCCTGGTATGCATGGTCCCCTCACCCCCCCTTTCCTGGTATGCATGGTCTCCTCACCCCCCCTTTCCTGGTATGCATGGTCCCCCTTACCCCCTTATCCTGGTATGCATGGTCCTCCTCACCCCCCTTTCCTGGTATACATGGTCCCCTCACCCCCCCTTTCCTGGTATACATGGTCCCCTCACCCCCTTATCCTGATATGCATGGTCCTCCTCACACTTAGGAAATTGCACACATAAAAAAAAAACATTTATACTCACCCATCTTTCCCGTGGTCCAGCGCTGTCCCGTTCTGCCGGAGGCTGGGGGAGGAGGGTGGCACTGGCGCCGGACTAAGCGCATGCCCATACCGCGCTGTCCGGCACCATTTTCCTGAAGACACACTGTAAATATGTCTTCAGGAAAATGGTGCCAGATCGCGATATGCGCCTGCACTATTTCAACGTGCACTCCTGCCCTGGTCACCGCCAGAAGAGAAGCGCCGCGGCAACGCTCCTCCCGGTGAGGTAAGTATGTAAGTATGGCGGCGGAGAACGCGATCTCCGGCCCCATAACCATGACCATACAGTACCTGTCTGTCACGGAAATCCTGCGTCGCTGATTGGTCGAGCCCGGCAGGCCGTGACCAATTAGCAGCGGGGCCAGCCGGGCTCGACCAATCAGCGACGCGGGATTTCGGTTACAGACAGACATGATAAGACGATTATATATATAGATATATATATCTATATATATACTATGAAAATTACTTATATTCTATATTTTTATGCGAGAATAATATAAGAAAAATAACATTCAAAAATATTCACCATAAATAAAAAAAATAGTAAGAATTATAAATAAATTATAATAAAATATTATAATGAAAAAATATAAAAAATAAAAAAAGTAAGTCAAATATTTTTAAAAATAAAAAATTATGAAAATAATGATATGAAATAGGACCAAAGAAAAGACTACAAAAAACTTGAGAAACCCCATTGCTCATTTAAACCACTTGGAGTCATGCTTTGTAATGTGGTTATCCACCTACACTCCTTTTGCAATAATTTCCTGCTAAGATCCCCTCTTCTATTGCCTGGATAGATTCGATCAATTACCTCTCACTTGAAGTAAGTGGGATTGACCATGATGATAGCGAAAAAAATTGTCTTGCTAGGTGTTTTAATTTCAAAATGCTGTCGCTTTCCTCAGGATCAATTTTTTCCATTGCCTTGATTTCCTTGATATGTTCAAGAATTCTAACATGTAGCTCACGTGTAGTCATTCCAATATATATGGAATTACATGGGCAGCTTGCCAGATATATGACCATAGATGTACGACAATTAATGAAATGTAAAATTTTATATTCACATTTACCAGATGAATCATGGAATATTAGTTTTGGTGACATACTGGCAAGCTTTACATTGTACCACATTTATGGGATCCCCATTAGGGGTCTTTAGCAGAGTTGAGCGAAACAGGTCAAAAAAATTCAAAAGTCGCCGACTTTTGGCAAAGTCGGGTTTCATGAAACGAAACCCGACCCTAGGATGAGGTCGGCCACGAGGTCGGCGACTTACGCGCCAAAGTCGCGTTTCAAAAATTTGTTTTGCGCTCTTTTTCAGCCTATCAGGATCCACGGACACTGTGGGCAACGTGATGACATAGGCACGGGTCACCACCATCTTTCAGAAGGGCATGCAAGTGATTGGCTTGCTTTGGTGGGCGTCACAGGGGGTATAAAAGGGCGTGCACGCCGACCGCCATCTTACTTCTGCCGATCTTAGTATAGGGAGAGGTTGCTGCTGATTCTGTAGGGAGAGCGATAGGCAGGAAAGAAGACAAAAAAACTGCTTCTGCTGCTAGCGATTTGGCCTGCACAACACACCAGTCACTGTGTGTGCAGTGCAAGGGGAGGCTATATAGTGGTGTATCAGTGGTGTTGGTTGTTGGGCTGCCTTTTAAGGCTTCCTGACAGGCTGGCATTGCTGTTTACCCACTGCTCCGCAACTGCTTTTTTAAAAGCAATCCCAATTTTTTTTTTTTGTCCTGCTGAGAAGAAAAAAAAAACTGCTTCTGCTGCTAGCAATTTGGCCTGCACAACACACCAGTCACTGTGTGTGCAGTGCAAGGGGAGGCTATATAGTGGTGTATCAGTGGTGTTGGTTGTTGGGCTGCCTTCTAAGGCTTCCTGACAGGCTGGCATTGCTGTTTACCCACTGCTCCGCAAACTGCTTTTTTAAAAGCAATCCAATCTCCCTTATCCTCTAGTCACTTTTGTCACAGCTGTGCCATCGAGCCTGTCACATAGCGCTCAGATATCAGTGGGCCTCACACAATCCAAAGGAGTCCAGTGACCAAAAGTGTGTTCAGATATTCAAAATCTCCCTTATCCTCTAGTCACTTTTGTCACAGCAGTGCCATCGAGCCTGTCACATAGCGCTCAGATATCAGTGGGCCTCACACAATCCAAAAGTGTCCAGTGTCCAAAAGTGTGTGCAGATATTCAAAATCTCCCTTATCCTCTAGTCACTTTTGTCACAGAGGTGCCATCGAGCCTGTCACATAGCGCTCAGATATCAGTGGGCCTCACACAATCCAAAAGTGTCCAGTGTCCAAAAGTGTGTGCAGATATTCAAAATCTCCCTTATCCTCTAGTCACTTTTGTCACAGCACTGCCATCGAGCCTGTCACATAGCGCTCAGATATCAGTGGGCCTCACACAATCCAAAGGAGTCCAGTGTCCAAAAGTGTGTGCAGATATTCAAAATCTCCCTTATCCTCTAGTCACTTTTGTCACAGCAGTGCCATCAAGCCTGTCACATAGCGCTCAGATATCAGTGGGCCTCACACAATCCAAAAGTGTCCAGTGTCCAAAAGTGTGTGCAGATATTCAAAATCTCCCTTATCCTCTAGTCACTTTTGTCACAGCAGTGCCATCGAGCCTGTCACATAGCGCTCAGATATCAGTGGGCCTCACACAATCCAAAAGTGTCCAGTGTCCAAAAGTGTGTGCAGATATTCAAAATCTCCCTTATCCTCTAGTCACTTTTGTCACAGCAGTGCCATCGAGCCTGTCACATAGCGCTCAGATATCAGTGGGCCTCACACAATCCAAAAGTGTCCACTGTCCACAAGTGTGTGCAGAAATTCAAAATCTCCCTTATCCTCTAGTCACTTTTGTCACAGCTGTGCCATCGAGCCTGTCACATAGCGCTCAGATATCAGTGGGCCTCACACAATCCAAAAGTGTCCACTGTCCACAAGTGTGTGCAGAAATTGAAAATCTCCCTTATCCTCTAGTCACTTTTGTCACAGCAGTGCCATCGAGCCTGTCACATAGCGCTCAGATATCAGTGGGCCTCACACAATCCAAAAGTGTCCAGTGTCCAAAAGTGTGTGCAGATATTCAAAATTTCCCTTATCCTCTAGTCACTTTTGTCACAGCAGTGCCATCGAGCCTGTCACATAGCGCTCAGATATCAGTGGGCCTCACACAATCCAAAAGTGTCCAGTGTCCAAAAGTGTGTGCAGATATTCAAAATCTCCCTTATCCTCTAGTCACTTTTGTCAAAGCAGTGCCATCGAGCCTGTCACATAGCGCTCAGATATCAGTGGGCCTCACACAACCAAAAGTGTCCAGTGTCCAAAAGTGTGTGCAGATATTCAAAATCTCCCTTATCCTCTAGTCACTTTTGTCACAGCAGTGCCATCGAGCCTGTCACATAGGGCTCAGATATCAGTGGGCCTCACACAATCCAAAAGTGTCCAGTGTCCAAAAGTGTGTGCAGATATTCAAAATCTCCCTTATCCTCTAGTCACTTTTGTCACAGCAGTGCCATCGAGCCTGTCACATAGCGCTCAGATATCAGTGGGCCTCACACAATCCAAAAGTGTCCACTGTCCACAAGTGTGTGCAGAAATTCAAAATCTCCCTTTTCCTCTCGTCACTTTGGTCACAGCTGTGCCATCGAGCCTGTCACATAGCGCTCAGATATCAGTGGGCCTCACACAATCCAAAAGTGTCCACTGTCCACAAGTGTGTGCAGAAATTCAAAATCTCCCTTATCCTCTAGTCACTTTTGTCACAGCAGTGCAATCGAGCCTGTCACATAGCGCTCAGATATCAGTGGGCCTAACACAATCCAAAAGTGTCCAGTGTCCAAAAGTGTGTGCAGATATTCAAAATCTCCCTTATCCTCTAGTCACTTTTGTCACAGCAGTGCCATCGAGCCTGTCACATAGCGCTCAGATATCAGTGGGCCTCACACAATCCAAAAGTGTCCAGTGTCCAAAAGTGTGTGCAGATATTCAAAATCTCCCTTATCCTCTAGTCACTTTTGTCACAGCAGTGCCATCGAGCCTGTCACATAGCACTCAGATATCAGTGGGCCTCACACAATCCAAAAGTGTCCAGTGTCCAAAAGTGTGTGCAGATATTCAAAATCTCCCTTATCCTCTAGTCACTTTTGTCACAGCAGTGGCATCGAGCCTGTCACATAGCGCTCAGATATGAGTGGGCCTCACACAATCCAAAAGTGTCCACTGTCCACAAGTGTGTGCAGAAATTCAAAATCTCCCTTATCCTCTCGTCACTTTGGTCACAGCTGTGCCATCGAGCCTGTCACATAGCGCTCAGATATCAGTGGGCCTCACACAATCCAAAAGTGTCCACTGTCCACAAGTGTGTGCAGAAATTCAAAATCTCCCTTATCCTCTAGTCACTTTTGTCACAGCAGTGCCATCGAGCCTGTCACATAGCGCTCAGATATCAGTGGGCCTCACACAATCCAAAAGTGTCCAGTGTCCAAAAGTGTGTGCAGATATTCAAAATCTCCCTTATCCTCTAGTCACTTTTGTCACAGCAGTGCCATCGAGCCTGTCACATAGCGCTCAGATATCAGTGGGCCTCACACAATCCAAAAGTGTCCACTGTCTGTGTGCAGAAATTCAAAATCTCCCTTATCCTCTCGTCACTTTGGTCACAGCTGTGCCATCGAGCCTGTCACATAGCGCTCAGATATCAGTGGGCCTCACACAATCCAAAAGTGTCCACTGTCCACAAGTGTGTGCAGAAATTCAAAATCTCCCTTATCCTCTCGTCACTTTTGTCACAGCAGTGCCATCGAGCCTGTCACATAGCGCTCAGATATCAGTGGGCCTCACACAATCCAAAAGTGTCCAGTGTCCAAAAGTGTGTGCAGATATTCAAAATCTCCCTTATCCTCTAGTCACTTTTGTCACAGCAGTGCCATCGAGCCTGTCACATAGCGCTCAGATATCAGTGGGCCTCACACAATCCAAAAGTGTCCAGTGTCCAAAAGTGTGTGCAGATATTCAAAATCTCCCTTATCCTCTAGTCACTTTTGTCACAGCAGTGCCATCGAGCCTGTCACGTAGCGCTCAGATATCAGTGGGCCTCACACAATCCAAAAGTGTCCAGTGTCCAAAAGTGTGTGCAGATATTCAAAATCTCCCTTATCCTCTAGTCACTTTTGTCACAGCAGTGCCATCGAGCCTGTCACATAGCGCTCAGATATCAGTGGGCCTCACACAATCCAAAAGTGTCCACTGTCCACAAGTGTCTGCAGAAATTCAAAATCTCCCCTGTCCTATAGACACCTTGTACCTTGTTTTACATTACTATATAGTTTGTTGGATTTTGTCTACATTTCTACCAAAAATGAGGAAGGCTGGTGGAAGAGGCCGTGGAATTGGGCGGGGGTTGGCAGCTGGTAATGATGGTGTTGGTCGTGGATCTGATGGTAGTGGCAGGAGCAAAATAGGACCGAATGCAGGAGGTGCTGACCCTGCGTCATCGTCTGGCTACATAAGGCCTCGAACGCTTAGTTTTCTAGGAGTTGGCAAACCGCTTTTAAAGCCAGAGCATCAGGAAAAAGTTTTGTCTTACATTGCTGACTCAGCGTCCAGCTCTATCGCCTCCTCTTCTTCAGTTGTAAAAAGTAAAAGCACTGAGTCGTCATTGGAGGCTCATGTTCATGAACCACATCTTTCCTTGTGTCCTTCACCCCAACCAAGATTGAAGGATGACGCAGGCCATACTACTGATTTCACCATGGAGCTGTTTTCACATACCATGCCTGGATTATCAAGTCAAATGGTGAATTACCCAGGCCAAGATGAATCTGACATGGAGTGCACTGATGCACAGCCGCTGATGGATGATTCTGCTGGTACATTCACTCAGAGCACTACATTGTCCTCGCAGTGTACAGAGCCAGATTCTGACCCTGATGAGACTCAGGTGCCCCTTCCCGCACACTATACCACCATACACGGTGACACAGAGGAAGGTGCACATGACATAGAAGAGGAGGTGATGGATGACCCAGTTGTTGACCCAGATTGGCATCCATTGGGGGAAGAGGGTGCTGCTTCCAATAGCTCAGATGAGGAGCATCCACAGCAGACATCGACATCGCAACAGCTGTTATCTGGCAGGCCCGGAGCACTCCAAAGACAGGTTCCAAACATCAAAAGAGTTGCTGGACAGCTTGTCCAGAGGGTCAAAAGATCACAGCGTGCTAGGCCGCAAAATGTCTGCCAAAGTAGGAAGAGTGCAGTGTGGCACATTTTTGAACAAAATCCTCATGATCAGGCCAAGGTTATCTGTAAGAAGTGCGCAAGGACCTTTAGCCGAGGGAAAAATCTGAAAAATTTGAATACCAATTGCATGCTTAGACATTTAACCAGCATGCACTTGCAAGCGTGGACACAACACCAAACCTCAAGTGCCACATGTGCAACTGATCACAACGAAGGTAGTCAGCAACGCTACATTGTTTCCCCCACTGTAAGCCCACCGGTTAGCACAGCAGCAAATGTTGAGGTGTCGTTGCAAGACCACAGCAGTCAGGGAATCCCACTGTTATATCAACGAAAGACTGATTCTAGGCCATCAGAAAGAACACCAACTCCATCACCATCATCAACCCTCTCTCAGTCCACCCTGTCCACCGCTACTTCCACCATATGCAGCTCTCAAGTCCAGCTCACCCTCCCAGACACTATGAGTAGGTCAAGAAAGTACTCAGTCTCTCATCCGCGTACACTGGGTTTGAACGCCCATATTGCCAAACTAATCTCGTTTGAGATGATGCCCTTTCGGTTGGTGGAAAGCACAGCTTTCCGCGAACTCATGGCCTATGCAGTACCACGCTATGACCTACCCAGTCGCCACTTCTTCTCTCGCAAAGCCATCCCAGCCCTCCACCATCATGTGAAAGACCGCATTGTCCATGCACTCAAGCAGTCAGTGAGCGGAAAGGTGCACCTCACAACTGATGCATGGTCCAGTCGGCATGGCCAGGGCCGTTACGTGTCCATCACTGCGCACTGGGTTAATGTGGTGGATGCAGGGTCCACAGGGGACAGCGGTGGTGGGACAGTGCTGCCTAGCCCACGGTATAGGAAACAGTTGGCTGTAGGCGTTCGACCCTCCTCCTCCTCCTCCAGAAGCGAAAGCTCGTCCACAGAGCACAGTCGTACGAGCACTCCATCTGCAGCTGCCACTGTTGCACACGATGTGTCCCCCTATCGAGCAGCTAGTGGAAAGCGTCAGCAGGCTGTGTTGCAGATGATGTGTTTGGGCGACAGACACACCGCCGAGGTGCTGGCCGAGTACTTGAAGCGACAAACTGAGTCATGGCTGGGCAGTGTACATCTTGAGGCAGGCAAGGTAGTTAGTGATAACGGCCGTAATTTTGTGGCAGCCATAGCCCTTTCAAAACTCAGGCACATACCTTGCTTGGCTCACACCTTGAACCTGGTGGTGCAGTGCTTCCTCAAAAATTATCCGGAGTTAACAGCCCTGCTCCAGAAGGTGCGAAGACTGTGCGCGCACATCCGCCGGTCGCCTGTACACTCCGTTCATATGCAGAAGCTGCAGCGATTGCTCCACCTTCCCAACCACCGCCTCATTATCGACATTGCAACAAGGTGGAACTCCACCCTGCACATGGTGGAGCGGCTGTGCGAACAGTGGCAGGCCATAATGCATTTGTGGGAGGATACACGGCCAGGCACTTTGAGAGCAGACATGGAGTTGACAGGTGTGCAGTGGTCGAAGCTGAAAGACCTTTGTAAAGTCCTTCAGTGTTTTGAGGAATGCACACGGCTGGTAAGCGCAGACGACGCCATCCTAAGCATGAGCATCCCACTTATGCGTCTGCTCATGCAAACTTTGACGCACCTTAAGGAGCAGGCGTCTGCAGCCAATGTTGATGAGGAGGAAGAGGAGGAGGGAATCCTTGATGACATTCAGCCATTGTCTGCTCAGGGACCTCTCCTGGACGAGGTGGAGGAAGAAGAGAAGGAGGAGGATGATGATGGGGATGATTACTTAGGGGAGGAGGATGCATCTCGTGGGGCAAGTGAAAATGTTGGCGTGGCAAGGTCTGGTACAGGGTTTGTGCGTGACTGGAGGGATGTGGATTTGCCAGAAAGTGCTCCTCTACCCAGCACTCGCAGTGCATCATTGACACCGGGAACATTGGCCCACATGTCAGATTATGCCTTGCGGATCCTAAAAACGGACCCCCGCATTGCCAAAATGATGAACGATGACGACTACTGGTTGGCCAGCATCCTGGATCCACGCTATAAAGGCAAATTACAAAACATCATGCCACAGGAGAACCTTGACCTAATATTGGCTAATAAACAAGCAACTCTGGTAAATCGGTTGCTTGAGGCATTCCCAGCACACAGCAGCGGTGATGGTTCTCACACGAGCCGTACGGGCCGGGGGCAGCTTGGCAGAGGTGTTCGTGGTGCACACAGCAGAAGTGGCGTTGGAGACAGGGGTTTCATGACAATGTTGTGGACTGATTTTTCAAATACCGCTCACACAACTGGTAATACTGCATCGATGGAAAGTGACAGGAGACAGCAGTTGTCAACTATGGTTACAAACTACTTTTCCTCCCATATCGATGTTCTCCCACACAGGTCATTCCCCTTTGACTATTGGGCCGCTAAACTGGACACCTGGCCTGAATTGGCCCAATATGCCTTACAGGAGCTCGCTTGCCCAGCTGCAAGTGTGCTATCGGAAAGAGTCTTCAGTGCAGCTGGATCAATCCTGACAGAAAAAAGGACCCGTCTGTCAACCCAAAATGTGGATGATCTAACCTTCATTAAAATGAACCATGCATGGGTTTCCAAGGATTTTGTCCCACCTTCCCCTGATGACACATAGGGTGACAGAAAAATGGCTTGCTTTGGTCCACCTCTTCCTGGTACTTCACCTATTTCGCCTTTTGCATCAGCTGAATGTCCATCATCAACATATGCCACTTTCTAAAACTCCCTAACTGTGCTGCCTCCCCCCCCATGGCCGGGGTCACCACCTACCGCACGACACCGTGCGAGTGCCGTTGCCCTGGACAGGTGGATAGGCCGACTCTTGGGCGTGGGCACTGGCACAGGGTCCCTCATAGTGCAATCAAGTGTCTCTGACGGTGGTGGTGCACACCCGCCGTCAGACACACCGCTGTACTATGAGGGGCCCAGTGCCAGTACCGACGCCCACGAGTGGGCCCCCCTTGCTTGGGCAGGGCCCCAGCATTTGCAATCTTTACCTCTCCCTGCTCCTCCGCTGTGTAATCTGGGCCGTCAAATCCATACTGTGCCTGACACCGTCTGAGCCTGCCTCCTGAGACATATATTTTGAATGTGTACGCTATCCATACATGTTATCCAGGGATACGGTACCCATTCTAACCTTTGTGCAATCATGTGCAATCCATACTGGGCCTAACACCGTCTGAGCCTGCCTCCTGAGACATATATTTTGAATGTGTACGCTATCCATACATGTTATCCAGGGATACGGTACCCTTTCTAACCTTTGTGTAATCACGTGCAATCCATACTGGGCCTAACACCGTCTGAGCCTGCCTCATGCTGTATAGACATATATTTTGAATGTGTACGCTATCCATACATGTTATCCGGGGATACGGTACCCTTTCTAACCTTTGTGCAGTCACGTGCAATCCATACTGGGCCTAACACCGTCTGAGCCTGCCTCATGCTGTATAGACATATATTTTGAATGTGTACGCTATCCATACATGTTATCCAGGGATACGGCACCCTTTCTAACCTTTGTGCAATCACGTGCAATCCATACTGGGCCTAACACCGTCTGAGCCTGCCTCATGCTGTATAGACATATATTTTGAATGTGTACGCTATCCATACATGTTATCCAGGGATACGGTACCCTTTCTAACCTTTGTGCAATCACGTGCAATCCATACTGGGCCTAACACCGTCTGAGCCTCCCTCATGCTGTATAGACATATATTTTGAATGTGTATGCTATCCATACATGTTATCCAGGGATACGGTACCCTTTCTAACCTTTGTGCAATCATGTGCAATCCATACTGGGCCTAACACCATCTGAGCCTGCCTCATGCTGTATAGACATATATTTTGAATGTGTACGCTATCCATACATGTTATCCAGGGATACGGTACCCTTTCTAACCTTTGTGCAATCACGTGCAATCCATACTGGGCCTAACACCGTCTGAGCCTGCCTCCTGAGACATATATTTTGAATGTGTACGCTATCCACACATGTTATCCGGGGATACGGTACCCTTTCTAACCTTTGTGCAATCACGTGCAGTCCATACTGGGCCTAACACCGTCTGAGCCTGCCTCATGCTGTATAGACATATATTTTGAATGTGTACGCTATCCATACATGTTATCCAGGGATACGGTACCCTTTCTAACCTTTGTGCAATCACGTGCAATCCATACTGGGCCTAACACCGTCTGAGCCTGCCTCCTGAGACATATATTTTGAATGTGTACGCTATCCATACTTGTTATCCAGGGATACGGTACCCTTTCTAACCTTTGTGCAATCACGTGCAATCCATACTGGGCCAAACACCGTCTGAGCCTGCCTCATGCTGTATAGACATATATTTTGAATGTGTACGCTATCCATACATGTTATCCGGGGATACGGTACCCTTTCTAACCTTTGTGCAATCACGTGCAATCCATACTGGGCCTAACACCGTCTGAGCCTGCCTCATGCTGTATAGACATATATTTTGAATGTGTACGCTATCCATACATGTTATCCAGGGATACGGTACCCTTTCTAACCTTTGTGCAATCACGTGCAATCCATACTGGGCCTAACACCGTCTGAGCCTGCCTCATGCTGTATAGACATATATTTTGAATGTGTACGCTATCCATACATGTTATCCAGGGATACGGTACCCTTTCTAACCTTTGTGCAATCACGTGCAATCCATACTGGGCCTAACACCGTCTGAGCCTGCCTCATGCTGTATAGACATATATTTTGAATGTGTACGCTATCCATACATGTTATCCAGGGATACGGAACCCTTTCTAACCTTTGTGCAATCACGTGCAATCCATACTGGGCCTAACACCGTCTGAGCCTGCCTCATGCTGTATAGACATATATTTTGAATGTGTACGCTATCCATACATGTTATCCAGGGATACGGTACCCTTTCTAACCTTTGTGCAATCACGTGCAATCCATACTGGGCCTAACACCGTCTGAGCCTGCCTCATGCTGTATAGACATATATTTTGAATGTGTACGCTATCCATACATGTTATCCAGGGATACGGTACCCTTTCTAACCTTTGTGCATTCACGTGCAATCCATACTGGGCCTAACACCGTCTGAGCCTGCCTCATGCTGTATAGACATATATTTTGAATGTGTACGCTATCCATACATGTTATCCAGGGATACGGTACCCTTTCTAACCTTTGTGCAATCACGTGCAATCCATACTGGGCCTAACACCGTCTGAGCCTGCCTCCTGAGACATATATTTTGAATGTGTACGCTATCCACACATGTTATCCGGGGATACGGTACCCTTTCTAACCTTTGTGCAATCACGTGCAATCCATACTGGGCCTAACACCGTCTGAGCCTACCTCATGCTGTATAGACATATATTTTGAATGTGTACGCTATCCATACATGTTATCCGGGGATACGGTACCCTTTCTAACCTTTGTGCAATCACGTGCAATCCACACTGGGCCTAACACCGTCTGAGCCTGCCTCCTGAGACATATATTTTGAATGTGTACGCTATCCATACATGTTATCCAGGGATACGGTACCCTTTCTAACCTTTGTGCAATCACGTGCAATCCATACTGGGCCTAACACCGTCTGAGCCTGCCTCATGCTGTATAGACATATATTTTGAATGTGTACGCTATCCATACATGTTATCCAGGGATACGGTACCCTTTCTAACCTTTGTGCAATCACGTGCAATCCATACTGGGCCTAACACCGTCTGAGCCTGCCTCATGCTGTATAGACATATATTTTGAATGTGTACGCTATCCATACATGTTATCCAGGGATACGGTACCCTTTCTAACCTTTGTGCAATCACGTGCAATCCATACTGGGCCTAACACCGTCTGAGCCTGCCTCATGCTGTATAGACATATATTTTGAATGTGTACGCTATCCATACATGTTATCCAGGGATACGGTACCCTTTCTAACCTTTGTGCAATCACGTGCAATCCATACTGGGCCTAACACCGTCTGAGCCTGCCTCATGCTGTATAGACATATATTTTGAATGTGTACGCTATCCATACATGTTATCCAGGGATACGGTACCCTTTCTAACCTTTGTGCAATCACGTGCAATCCATACTGGGCCTAACACCGTCTGAGCCTGCCTCATGCTGTATAGACATATATTTTGAATGTGTACGCTATCCATACATGTTATCCGGGGATACGGTACCCTTTCTAACCTTTGTGCAATCACGTGCAATCCATACTGGGTCTAACACCGTCTGAGCCTGCCTCATGCTGTATAGACATATATTTTGAATGTGTACGCTATCCATACATGTTATCCGAGGATACGGTACCCTTTCTAACCTTTGTGCAATCACGTGCAATCCATACTGGGCCTAACACCGTCTGAGCCTGCCTCATGCTGTATAGACATATATTTTGAATGTGTACGCTATCCATACATGTTATCCGGGGATACGGTACCCTTTCTAACCTTTGTGCAATCACGTGTAATCCTTACTGGGCGTGAGAACGGCTGGCGAGCTGTTAAGCAAGCTACAGCACCTGTCCAGACAAGTACAGGGATTCCCTAGCGAGGAGACTTATTTGATTGTTTTCAATGTTGGGACAGCAATTTTTGGGGAGCACTATACTCTGGAGAATGATAGATGGGGCCCACCATACACTGGAACATTCCAAAGGTGGACATCAGACACTGGAGCAGCATTTACAGGGCCCATTATACACTAGAGCATTAGAAATGGGGCCCATTATGTTTGGAGCATTATTTGGGCCCATAAGACAGTGGAGCTTCATCCATGGGGACCAACATATACTGTAGCATTATGTGGAGCTCATCATATACTGTTTCAAACATTATATGGGACCAATGATTCTGTATGGAGAAATAGATGGGCCTCGTCATGAGATGTAAAAAGTGAGGTATTTTTCATTGGACTATACCGCTATTTCTTTGCCGTATCGGAGCATGATGAGTTGTGGTATGTGTTAAAGGGGCGCTCTTTCGCCCAGGGCACATGAAAACCTGGAGCCAGCCCTCCCCCCCACAGTTTGTAGCCAAATAACCCCCATTTTTCAGTGCGTAACTTGTATTATGAATTTAATTAAGGTTGACAAGCTTAAGAAAGAAGAATTGATGCTTTTGGCATTCAAATGGGCACTGTAGGTGTGTTTCCTGTCCTCCTCTCACTGCCGACTTTTATTCCCCATTGACTTACATTGGGTTTCGTGTTTCGGGACGACCCCGACTTTTCCCTATAATCGGACGATCTTGCTCGACACGACTTTTGGAAAAGTCGGGTTTCACGAAACGAAACGCGACCCTAAGAAACCAAAAGTCGCTCAACTCTAGTCTTTAGATTAAAAAATATAATGAGAAATAGGGGGGATATAGTGACTATGAACCAGTGAGTCATGTAGTGTCTGACTTCGTTTAGCAATAATTTGTGGACATTCTGGTAAAAATTTACATAAAGATATATCCTGTAAAAGAATTGGCCAAAACTTAGAAATAATATTCATTTCAAGCCGCCTCGAATGAGTTAGTGATAAAACGAACATGACCTTCATTTTGTTTAGTTTCAATTTTAGGAGTTAATAGTGATTGACGATTTGTTTCTTTTGCACCTATATAGGCTTTCTGGACATCATCCTTTCGGGATCCACGATGAAAAAATCTAGAGGTTAGTTCTTTAGCTTGATGTTCAAACGTTTCTTCTCGGTCACATATCCTTCTTGCTCTTAGCAATTGGCCCTTGGGTATGGCACAAATAACGTGAGCTGGATGAGAAGATCTGGCATGAAGTAATGCATTAACACTCGTTTCTTTTTGGTAAATCTTGGTATGTAGTTGTCCAAATTCATTACTGATATTTACAAATCCAAAAATTGGATTAAATTTTGTGTGATGGTCAAAGTGAGCTTGATGTTGACATTTTTGTTATTTAAATATTCAAGATATTTTTCCAACTCAAATTTAGGCCCCTGCCAGATAAACAGGATATCATCAATAAATCGCGTCCAGGAAATTACTGATCCTACAAATGTGGAATCCATGTTTAAAACGTATTCATGTTCCCATAATCCCATAAATAAATTTGCAAAGGATGGTGCGAAAGCCACACCTTTTTTTTGAAGATAAAACCTGTCTCTAAATACAAAATAGTTGTGGGACAGCAAAATCCAACAATTTTAAGAGGAAATCAATCAAGGAATCATCAAAATTACGACTGGATAGATATCGTTTAGCTGCATCAAGGCCATGTTGATGGGGTATTGATGTATAGAGGGATTCTACGTCACAAGTTATAATAAACATGTCTCAACTCATACACACTCTGTCAAGTCTTTGCAATGCCTCAGTCATATCTTTGATGTAGGAAGGTAATTCAAAAACAATTGGTTTTAAGGTAATAATCTAAGAATTTGGAAATGGGTTTCAACAAACTGCCATTGCCTGATATAATACGGCGTCCTTTAGGATCATTCTTATTTTTATGGAATTTTGGCAGTAAATAAAGTGTTGGAACAGATGGTGAATCAATACACAGTCCTTCCCAAACTTTTTTAGTTAAAATCCCTTCTTCTAATCCCAAATCTAAAATGTCAAATAATTGTTTCTGATATATAATAGTTGGGTCATGGGGTAAACATTGGTATCAGGCTGAATCATTCAGCTGCCTCAAAGCCTCCCTTTCATACTGTTACCAACATTTACCCCATCACCCAACTATTATATCTCAGAAAGAATTATTTGACATTTTACATATATATATATATGTGTGTGTATATATATATATATATATATATATATATATACACTCACTGGCCACTTTATTAGGTACACCTGTCCAACTGTGTGTTAAGACTTAATTTCTAATCAGCCAATCACATGGCGGCAACTCAGTGCATTTAGGCATGTAGACATGGTCAAGACAATCTCCTGCAGTTCAAACCGAGCATCAGTATGGGGAAGAAAGGTGATTTGAGTGCCTTTGAACGTGGCATGATTGTTGGTGCCAGAAGGGCTGGTCTGAGTATTTCAGAAACTGCTGATCTACTGGGATTTTCACGCACAACCATCTCTAGGGTTTACAGAGAATGGTCCGAAAAAGAAAAAAAATCCAGTGAGCGGCAATTCTGTGGGCGGAAATGCCTTGTTGATGCCAGAGGTCAGAGGAGAATGGGCATACTGGTTCGAGCTGATAGAAAGGCAACAGTGACTCAAATTGCCACCCGTTACAACCAAGGTAGGCAGAAGAGCATCTCTGAACGCACAGTGCGTCGAACTTTGAGGCAGATGGGCTACAGCAGCAGAAGACCACACTGGGTACCACTCCTCTCAGCTAAGAACAGGAAACTGAGGCTACAATTTGCACAAGCTCATCGAAATTGGACAGTAGAAGATTGGAAAAACGTTGCCTGGTCTGATGAGTCTCGATTTCTGCTGCGACATTCGGATGGTAGGGTCAGAATTTGGCATAAACAACATGAGAGCATGGATCCATCCAGCCTTGTATCAACGGTTCAGGCTGGTGGTGGTGGTGTCATGGTGTGGGGAATTTTTTCTTGGCACTCTTTGGGCCCCTTGGTACCAATTGAGCATCGTTGCAACGCCACAGCCTACCTGAGTATTGTTGCTGACCATGTCCATCCCTTTATGACCACAATGTACCCAACATCTGATGGCTACTTTCAGCAGGATAATGCGCCATGTCATAAAGCTCGAATCATCTCAGATTGGTTTCTTGAACATGACAATGAGTTCACTGTACTCAAATGGCCTCCTCAGTCACCAGATCTCAATCCAATAGAGCATCTTTGGGATGTGGTGGAACGGGAGATTCGCATCAGGGATGTGCAGCCGACAAATCTGCGCCAACTGTGTGATGCCATCATGTCAATATGGTCCAAAATCTCTGAGGAATGCTTCCAGCACCTTGTTGAATCTCTGCCACGAAGAATTGAGGCAGTTCTGAAGGCAAAAGGGGGTCCAACCCGTTACTAGCATGGTGTACCTAATAAAGTGGCCAGTGAGTGTATATACACACAGTGGGGAAAAAAAGTATTTAGTCAGTCAGCAATAGTGCAAGTTCCACCACTTAAAAAGATGAGAGGCGTCTGTAATTTACATCATAGGTAGACCTCAACTATGGGAGACAAACTGAGAAAAAAAAATCCAGAAAATCACATTCTCTGTTTTTTTTTCATTTTATTTGCATATTATGGTGGAAAATAAGTATTTGGTCAGAAACAAGCAATCAAGATTTCTGGCTCTCACAGACCTGTAACTTCTTCTTTAAGAGTCTCCTCTTTCCTCCACTCATTACCTGTAGTAATGGCACCTGTTTAAACTTGTTATCAGTATAAAAAGACACCTGTGCACACCCTCAAACAGTCTGACTCCAAACTCCACTATGGTGAAGACCAAAGAGCTGTCAAAGGACACCAGAAACAAAATTGTAGCCCTGCACCAGGCTGGGAAGACTGAATCTGCAATAGCCAACCAGCTTGGAGTGAAGAAAACAACTGTGGGAGCAATAATTAGAAAATGGAAGACATACAAGACCACTGATAATCTCCCTCGATCTGGTGCTCCACGCAAAATCCCACCCCGTGGGGTCAGAATGATCACAAGAACGGTGAGCAAAAATCCTAGAACCACGCGGGGGGACCTAGTGAATGAACTGCAGAGAGCTGGGACCAATGTAACAAGGCCTACCATAAGTAACACACTACGCCACCATGGACTCAGATCCTGCAGTGCCAGACGTGTCCCACTGCTTAAGCCTGTACATGTCCGGGCCCGTCTGAAGTTTGCTAGAGAGCATTTGGATGATCCAGAGGAGTTTTGGGAGAATGTCCTATGGTCTGATGAAACCAAACTGGAACTGTTTGGTAGAAACACAACTTGTCGTGTTTGGAGGAAAAAGAATACTGAGTTGCATCCATCAAACACCATACCTACTGTAAAGCATGGTGGTGGAAACATCATGCTTTGGGGCTGTTTCTCTGCAAAGGGGCCAGGACGACTGATCCGGGTACATGAAAGAATGAATGGGGCCATGTATCGTGAGATTTTGAGTGCAAACCTCCTTCCATCAGCAAGGGCATTGAAGATGAAACGTGGCTGGGTCTTTCAACATGACAATGATCCAAAGCACACCGCCAGGGCAACGAAGGAGTGGCTTCGTAAGAAGCATTTCAAGGTCCTGGAGTGGCCTAGCCAGTCTCCAGATCTCAACCCTATAGAAAACCTTTGGAGGGAGTTGAAAGTCCGTGTTGCCAAGCGAAAAGCCAAAAACATCACTGCTCTAGAGGAGATCTGCATGGAGGAATGGGCCAACATACCAACAACAGTGTGTGGCAACCTTGTGAAGACTTACAGAAAACGTTTGACCTCTGTCATTGCCAACAAGGGATATATCACAAAGTATTGAGATGCAATTTTGTTTCTGACCAAATACTTATTTTCCACCATAATATGCAAATAAAATGAAAAAAAAAAAAACAGACAATGTGATTTTCTGGATTTTTTTTTCTCAGTTTGTCTCCCATAGTTGAGGTCTACCTATGATGTAAATTACAGACGCCTCTCATCTTTTTAAGTGGTGGAACTTGCACTATTGCTGACTGACTAAATACTTTTTTTCCCCACTGTATATATATATATATATATATATATATATATATATATATATATATGTGTGTATTGTAAGGTAGCGCTTGTTATTCAGGTAGGGGACACTCGCTAGGCAGCCAAATAACCAGGTCCGGCATGGGTTTCTCATATAACTCCAACAGTCCATGCCGTTTATTAAGCATCATAAACCATGAACAGCAACAGAAAGTTCATATACAACAGCATAGCGTCCATGACAGGGCTCCACTCTGTTAACCCTGTAGTCACACAGGTTATGCAATGTCCAATACGCAGGCTCTCTAGCCTCACAGTTATCTCACCCCTTGGCCGGGTTATCTCATGGTTGCTTCACCACACTGCAGATGTCCATTCCCTCCCCTGGGAACTCTCAGGTACTTGCAGCCATTAAACACAGCATCCACATGTGCTGTTAAGAAGGCAGCCACATCTTCCTCATTCGGTCTCACATCAGCCCAGACGAGACCTTCCATACGGACCAACCGGGTCCAAGCATTCACTCATGTGACCTACCCTGGTCACCTTATATGGTCCATAGCCACGCCCACCGGATCGCATGACTATGACCTCATCGCAGGTCCTTCACCCATATCCACTTTACTATGGCGTTCTAGACACCGCCCCTAGGTGGGTTTGTAGGTAGCTGGTTCCTCCCGTCTCACCAGCTACCTGGAAAGCTCTCCCTGACACAGTGTAATGAAAGCTCAGCAGTACCTTTGCTGATCAGCACACATATTCAAGCTTCCATCCCAAAGCCACCTACCTTGGGATACATAACGATCATTCAGCATCCTGCCACTCATCCTCTCTCCTGGGACACCCACACAGCACCCCCTAGTGGACACAGTGGTCACTACACCACAGTATATGTATATTTTTAATATATTTAGTTGTTCTTATACGATTTGGGTGTATTCCTTTAGTATATATTATGACCACATGCAAGATATTTGCATGGAAAAGTTTTTCATATGCCATTTTAGAGAGAAATGAATGTAATAAATATCACTATATGATTCATTGCTGCATATTATATGTATATGTATATATATTGTAGGGATGTGACTCACTTAGGTGCAGCGGGAGACAATCATGAGACAGGTTCTTCCCAAAGTTCATGAGGTTTATTCACTTCATAAACCCACAAGGCAGCGTAACACTGAAATGTAACCTTCAGCTCAGGCAAAGGAACACAAAATGTCCGTGGCTTCAGACTCGGACCGAGAGTCTCAGCACATGCTGGGAGCTGTAGTCCTCCCCATATACGCTTTCTGTAGTGTCCCACCTGGACACATGGAAGTCTGTCTACACTCAGACAGACTCCCTCACACTCTCTCACATGTGCTAAACACCTTAATTACATAGCCCTGTAACCACACCCATAGGTGAGGTATGGATCACATGAGCTGGTCACATGGTCAGGACTTCACCACAGGTCCTGAACATACACATATCTTCAGGCAAAACAGAGTACAGTCCGCACCCAGTGCACTAAATGACATCTTTAGTGCTCATGTACACTATAGGCAAAATACTCTGGGTTGCATGGCAGGGAGCATCCCTCCATGTGACATATCTCTCATTAACCATGCGATCACCTGTCACACCACATATCCCCCTCCTCTGCCTAAAGCCGTGGGGCTTGGCACTTTCTATTACTTGACCAGAGATCCTTCTTGGCCATCTCTGCCAGTCAAATCGTCTATCAAAGTCAGGCCCTGCTAGTGAACCCTTCAGTAGGCGTCCATTATCCGACTCTGTCTTGTTCTTTGATAAAGATGGGCCCATGTCAGACCACCCGCATCCCCAGCGGTCAGTATGGTGTTGCGACTCCCTTGCCCCCATACCTCTTGTCTGGACTGACTCTTTGTCACTTCTTCTACAGGGTCTCCCGCCTAGGTCACTCAGCTCTGAACTAACTGAGGCATCACTACTTCCTCTTCCATCAGGCCACCTATTGTCCCCTCTCTGCTGGCCATTTCTCCTAATGTCTTTAAGGTCCCGAGAGCAGCCCTTCCATTTATCTCTATGTACTCTCTTATCTCCAGCTTGAGGACTTCCAGTCTTAAGTGAACCTCTTTGCCTTTCTATACCACGAGTTGAAGGAGGTGGCCATCTTCTTTCCATTTCCTCCAGCTCTCTACTGATCTGTTTCCTCTCAAGTCTTAGCTGCTCTACTTCTTTCAGGTATGACACGCGATACTCCAGGAGCATCCGGACATTCCCAAGGCTCTCCATTGACCCGACAACGAGGAATGGAACCATCCCATCTTCACCCATGTCCTGGGCTTCGTCATCAGCCGGAATCCTCACTCTCATCACGCCAGACCTGTTCACCATGTCCTGCATCACTTTCCCAAACCTTCCGATGACTTTCCTCACCAGACCTCCGGGCACTTGAATGATGTCTTCTGCAATGCCCTGCTGACTTTGAACTTTCCTCGCACACTCTAGACATCGAGCTGCTTCTTTTTTTCCCAACAGGATCATCTGCCTTGTGCGGAGGCATTGTAGATGCATATCCCTCTGGATATTAACCAGCTTCCTTGTGACTTCCTTAGATGACAGTATGACCAGCTGTTTAGTCTCTGGTGCCCACATCACACTACATGCTTCTATAGCCTTCCTAAAGGCCTCATGCACATCTTCCTCCACACAGGCTTCCTGCATGTCCCCTGGTACATCAATTACATCCTTGAAGGTCGTGGACATGCTCTCATCCTGGACAGATGGCTCTGGGTTCCCTACGGACACTTCCCTCAAGATAAAAAAAAACACAAAAGCGTGCCCATAGGGCCTTACCAATGCAGGTATAATGGGTATCAAGAAAATAATACAGGGCACTCACCCTCAATAGTTGTGTAAAGCCACAACTACTGTATACGCTTAGTCATATTCAAAAAAGCTGCAGCAGGATGGTACAGACAGCGTCTGCTACCAATGCTCAAAGAGGAGATCCCAAAAAGAAAAAACACCAGGTCCCCGCGCTGCGAGACCTTCGTGAGCGCACTGAGCCACAGCAAGCACTTTCAGGATTTTTTTTTTTTTTTGCAGAGAAGCGAGGAAAAGGGAAAAAAAAAACACAAGCACAGTCTCTCACTGACTCTGGTCAGTGCAACACGGATTCCTGTCCGTTACCTGCTGGTGTCAGCCACACAGGTTCTCGGGTACCTCTTCTCCTCATAGGCATCCCACAAATCTCCATACAGTCATTTCCTCTGACCTCGGTCAGCATTACTCACGATTTTTCAGACCGTCTGTGCTCCTGGGAATCGCTGCCCGCAGTCTGTCACCAATTGTAGGGATGTGACTCACTTAGGTGCAGCGGGAGACAATCATGAGACAGGTTCTTCCCAAAGTTCATGAGGTTTATTCACGTCATAAACCCACAAGGCAGCGTAACACTGAAATGTAACCTTCAGCTCAGGCAAAGGAACACAAAACGTCCGTGGCTTCAGACTCGGACCGAGAGTCTCAGCACATGCTGGGAGCTGTAGTCCTCCCCATATACGCTTTCTGTAGTGTCCCACCTGGACACATGGAAGTCTGTCCACACTCAGACAGACTCCCTCACACTCTCTCACATGTGCTAAACACCTTAAATACATAGCCCTGTAACCACACCCATAGGTGAGGTATGGATCACATGAGCTGGTCACATGGTCAGGACTTCACCACAGGTCCTGAACATACACATATCTTCAGGCAAAACAGAGTACAGTCCGCACCCAGTGCACTAAATGACATCTTTAGTGCTCATGTACACTATAGGCAAAATACTCTGGGTTGCATGGCAGGGAGCATCCCTCCATGTGACATATCTCCCATTAACCACGCGATCACCTGTCACACCACAATATATATATATTTTTTTCACTTTATGCTCTTCTTTGTTTTCTCATTTTTTATATCACAATTAGTTGGTCACACTATAATATTGTTTATTTTACATATTATATATATATTTTTATATATTTTTAATTTGTTTATTTTTATTATATATTTCTTTCTTTTTCTTTCATTAAGATGGCTGTGTTATCATTGCTCACTATTGTGCATGCCCCGTCTGTGATTGATTATAGACTACTTCCCCTCTCCAATATGGCTGCAAGATTGCTGTGCACTTCACTGCGCATGCGTGAGCCTCCGCTCTGTGGTTGGATTCCTGGATGTTGCACAGCCGACTGCGACATCGTCGCACTCGTTTGTGTACTTCCGGTTTTCAGCCTGGACTGGTGGCGTTCATGTGTGCGCGGTGTAAGCGCCATGTAACCATGGCGATCTCAATTTATATACTACATACAGCTGCTTTGGTTTGGGTCGGTGGTATGTGCTGCATAGATGGACTGCAATTCTAGGCTTTTAATTGTTATTCCATGCATCTGATTCTGGCCTATATATATATACATGGATATTCCCTGCTCACATCACTCCCTGAGGAAGCGGGCAGCGAAACCTGCGTTGGAGTGGTGTGTGCAGGGGCAGTGGCTGATCCTTTGGCTGGTTTGTACTGGTGAATTTCACATGCACATTGCACTTTGTACTCATCATTAATTAATCCTACTGGGTTGGTATACACAGCATATGCACTTTACTTTGAGTCAGATAACCCAGCAGGTCATTAAATGCACTTTTGTATGTTGTTATGTATATATTTTTTAACTATAATTAGAAATAGTTTTTATCACCAATATTTTTTGGTATATAATTGTGCATTTTTTTATAAAATTGGGTAACTTATTCACAGAATATTATTTTCAATTTTTTCACTATATATTTTTTTTTTATATAGCCCTCATTATTTCATTAGTGCATATATTTCACTTTATTAGCCATTGCGATTTCGCCTCTTGTCCTCTGCACACCGCTATGTTAAAAAAAAATAATAATATATATGTAATTTATTATTGAATTCTTTTTGTAAAATATTTGTCTCATCATTATTATATTTTTTGTTGTCATTTATGTCCTTTTTTGTGATACAATAATTTTGATATTTTTATCATGATTCTTTGGGAATGTCTTTTGTAAGGGATACCTGGCATGAAAAGCCCGCACCAGTCGATCAACGTGCACAGAAAAGGCCGGAACCCAAGACCGATCCTCAAGGGAATATCCCTTACAATGTATTAGGTACTGAAGCCTCTGGCGTACCCACCAGTCAATGATGCGCCCTACCTCGTAATCCAGCTGACCCTCTACCGACACTGGTGGAACATCAGATGAGGAATCTTCCCTAACCTTCCCCACAGGCTTTAATAGGGACCTGTGGAAGACATTAGATATTTTAAAGGAGGTGGGCAACTGTAATCTGTAGGCCACTGGGTTAATCACCTCCACAATTTTGTACGGAACAATAAACCTGGGGCCCAGCTTCATAGAGGGTATCTTAAGCTTAATTTTATGGGTGGACAACCACACATTCTCCCCTACTGCCAATGCCGTTGCTGGCCCCCTCCTTCTGTCCGAAATCATTTGTACCTTTTCTGGGCTTTAGAGATGTTCCCATGAACCTCCCTCCAAAGGATTCTCAAATGTTGTACCACGCCCTCGGCACCAGGACAACCTGAATCCATGTGGGAAAACTCCCCAAACTGCGGGTTAAACCCATAGTTGACATGAAAGGGAGACTTTCCAGTAGACTGATTCATATGACAGGTGGACACAATTTCTGCTATGGGCAATACCTCACACCAGTCCTCCTGTGTGGAAGAGGCCAGGCATCTCAGAATTTGCTCCAACGACTGGTTCGTGTATTCAGTCTGTCCATTAGACTCGGGTGATAAGCAGAGGAAAATGATAGCCTGATCCCCCAACTTCTTACAAAACGCTCTCCAAAACCTAGCCACAAATTGCACAACCCTGTCTGACACCACATTCACAGGCACTCCACGCAACCAAACTATGTGCTGTATAAATAAGCGGGCCAAGGTTTCAGCAGATGGTAATGTGGGCAACGGTACAAAGTGGGCTTTTTTTCAGAACCTATCCACCACAAAACATACCACAGAGTTGCCCCTGGAAAGGGGAAGATTAGAGATAAAATCCATGGACAGATGTTTCCATGGTCTATCCGGAATTGGCAAAGGCACCAATTCTTGGACCTGAGACCATTTAGAGTGGGCGCACACCCCACATATATTTAAAACCTTTTAATATTAGTAACCATAGAGGGCCACCAAAAACTCCTAGCCACTGCCCCCCGGGTAGCTGCAATCCCAGGGTGAGCTCTTAACACAGAATCATGAAATTCCTGCAGGAGTGTGAGACGGAAATGTTCAGGTACAAATGTGACACCCCAGAGTCCAGTTGTCACAGTGACATTGCCTCCCTCTAAGAGGTGAAGTCATGCTTGGAGGCAGAAGGGGGGCCCCATGCCAGATAACATAGATTAAATCACAATTCCTGCTGCAGGTCAGAAAAGGGAGCTGCCTTATAAATTCTGGCCAGCAGAGGGGGTTGGTGTGTCAGCTAGAAGTCAGCTGAGGGAGTTGTCATGGAATTGAGAGCAGCTGTGAGCAAATGACAAGACAGTTAAACGTGAGGTAAAAAGATCTTTCTGGAAGGTCCAGTCAGTTCAAGACAGGGAGCTGATCTGTGAGGAGCTGGTGAGTGGAAGCTGATCTGTGAAGAGGGAAAGGACAAGAGCAGAGACAGAGAGGCTCTGGGAAGCTACAAACTGCGTATAGCAGCCCCCAGAGCGAAGCGCTATTGGAGAGAAAGGGATGCCAGAGTCCTTGGAGGTCAGGAGCTCTATGTCCTGACCGCTGAATCTGAAAGTACAGGGGATTGTAAATTCCTGTGCAACATTGAGCACCTGAGGGCACGGCACCAGATAAGGAGCCCAGTCCTGATGGTGAAAAGGATGGTACCCGTGGAATAGGCTCATGCTGACAGCCGCACAGGCTAGTGAAATCATCACGCAATTGAGGGTCGCAGCATAGTTATAAACAGCGGAGACCCACACACAAAACGCAGAAGGAAGGTCCTAACTCCCACCTGGCAAGGTGGATCCCCTGAATGCCTCCAGGCGAGCCGGACTCATTCCATCACCTGTATGTGGTACTCCGGATTGCAACCAATTACCAGTAAAAGCTAAAGAAATTGCACCTCTCTGTGTCCTCCTCTCATTTCTCTGCACCCCAATGTTCACAGCCATTTTGACTATTAATCTAACATCTTTGCTCTGGGACTATTGCTCAACCTGTGGAGAGCCATTTTCACCTCAGCTGCGACACACCAACAGTCTCAGGGGAACAACACCGCAGCGCTGGTCACCTCTGACCAGAATACCACAGGTGGCATCACGTATTTAATCATCTACAAACTTTATCTTCATTTCTACCACATCTAACAACATCACCAACAACTTTTCCCCTTCCCCTTTCATCATTTTATTTAACGGACACCCCAGGGCCACAGACATGGTCGCCGCCACCGTGACACCATCCCCCGTTGAAGTCGACGGGCCCGATACCGAGTACCCCAAGGCCCTGCACCGTGCGCGCGCCCTCTCACGCACGCCGCCACGCATGCCCCCGGCGCTCCAACTGGCGCCATGAACAAAATTTAGTGAGCCTAGCAAAGCTGGGTAAAGGAGCCTGGCAAAGCTGGGTACTGTGCGCCATAGACTTTATTAAATTGAGTGCTAAAGACTTAACTGAGCTTTCAAATAACCGCCAAAACTGCGCTACACAGTGCGTGCAAGCAGGGAGGGGCATGCCAGTGAAGCTGGAGCTGCGCTCTATTGTGAGCAAGTGAAAAACAGGAAGAAAATGCCCAACGCGGGTGAAGATTCAGCGGCGGTCGCAGCCGCAGCCTCAATAATGCCGCTATCAATGCCATATATACCAGGAGCAGCCTGGTTACCACAGTACTCAGAGGAGTCGCACACTCTGAGGGATTTTAAAGAAAGACTATGTAGTTTGTTCAAAGTGTACCCCCTGACTGAGAGTCAAAAAGTCAGTATCCTCATTGGCCAATTAACCGATGCGGGAGAGTGCAGGACAGTATATGGGACTATGCCCTTAATCTTCAGGAGGCACTACGGGCGTAAAGCAGGTTGACCCTGAGAGCGTGCAAGATGAAGATAGATTACTAACAGAGCAGTTTATAGAGGGACTGCAGTCTAACAACCAAAAGACACAGCTGTGCATAATGGCCCTACAAAATCTTGAATTGGGCTTTGCATACTTTAAGGATAGAGCCATACGGGTGCTACGTGATCTGAATCCTAGCAGCACAGAGCCCTCGAAGCATCCTGCAATTACATACCAGCAGGAGACAGCATCCTTTCCAAAGACCTCTATTGAGACTGACAGGCCGTCCCAAAATAATGACTCTGCTGCAGACTTATGTCTCCAAGTCAAGGAACTAACCAAAAGTGTGGCTGCACTCACAAAAACTATGCAGTCCCTGCAAGTGATTTCCAAAGAAGAAGATCCAGCTGGACTCCAGTCCAGATGACGTCCCGTGGCGACAGCAGAAGAGGATCCCACCGACCAGAGGGAGAGACAGCGATCATTACGACGAGGACTGACAGCCCATCTGTCGCCGCTGCAACAAGGCAGGACACCTAGCAAAATTCTGTCATTTAAACAAGCAACCCCTGGGGCAAAGGGCCAACCCTCAGCAGTAAGATGACCAGGCCCACCAAATTGGCGTGACAAGTACGTAGGAGGTCGACCAGTCTTGCCTGTCGTGATTGACGGTTTTCCGATGAACACTTTACTGGACACCGGCTCCCAGGTGACAACGATACCATATGTTCTTTTTAAGCAGTACTGGGCAGATTCAGACATTACTCATAGCCCAGATAAAGACCTTACCATTTTTGCCAGCAATGGTCAGCCCTTGCCTCAGATGGGATATAAAGAGGTGACCATCAAGATTGTCCGAGTAGAATTTCAATCGCAAGGTTTGATAATAGTTGATATTGGCAAACGAGAATGCCATCCTATGATCACTTTAGGCACTAATGTAATTGAAAATTGTCTTGGAGAAATTATTGCTTTGTCCAGAAAATGCCTCCATTCTTCGAAGGCCAATTTAACCGCCAACAATTCCTTGTTGCCGACATCATAATTTCTCTCGGCCGAAGAGAATTTTTTAGAGAAATAGGCGCACTGCTTGATGTTACTAAGGGTGGAAGGGCCCTGGGACAAAACTGCCTCCACCCCCACCTCAGAAGCGTCTACCTCCACGTTAAAAGGTCTTGACGGATCGGGTTGTACAAACACAGGGCCTGAAGTAAAACATTTCTTCAACTTCATGAAGGAATTTTTTGCAACCACAGATCAATTTTTCACATCCGCCCCTTTAAGAGTGAGGTCCGTCAAGGGTTTCACCACCTGCGAAAACCCTTTATTGAACTTCCTATAGAAGTTAGCGAAGCGCAGGAATCGCTGCATCCCCTTCAGGTCATGAGGCTGCACCCAATCCGTAATGGCCTAGACCTTCTTAGGATCCATGCGGAATCCCTCCCCTGATTATTATTATTATTATTATTTATTGTTATAGCGCCATTTATTCCATGGTGCTATACATGTAAGGAGGGGTGTACATAATAAAAACAAGTACAATAATGTTAAACAATACAAGTCATAACTGGTACAGGAGGAGAGAGGACCCTGCCCGCGAAGGCTCACAATCTACAAGGGATGGGTGAGAATACAGTAGGCGAGGGTAGAGCTGGTCATGCAGCGGTTTGGTCGATCGGTGGTTACTGCAGGTTATAGGCTTGTCGGAAGAGGTGGGTCTTCAGGCTCTTTTTGAAGGTTTCGATGGTAGGTGAGAGTCTGATATGTTGTGGTAGAGAGTTCCAGAGTAGGGGTGATGCGCGAGAGAAATCTTGTATGTGATTGTGGGAAGAGGAGATAAGAGGGGAGTAGAGAAGGAGATCTTGTGAGGATCGGAGGTTGCGTGCAGGAAAGTATCGGGAGATGAGGTCACAGATGTATGGAGGAGCCAGGTTGTGGATTGCTTTGTATGTCATGATTAGGGTTTTGTACTGGAGTCTCTGGGCAATGGGGAGCCAGTGAAGGGATTGACAGAGGGGAGAAGCTGGGGAATAGCGGGGTGACAGGTGGATTAGTCGGGCAGCAGAGTTTAGAATAGATTGGAGGGGTGCAAGAGTGTTCGAGGGGAGGCCACTGAGCAGGAGGTTGCAGTAGTCAAGGCGAGAGATGATGAGGGCATGGACTAGGGTTTTTGCAGATTTTTGGTTGAGGAATGAACGGATTCGTGAAATATTTTTGAGTTGAAGTCGGCAGGAAGTGGAAAGGGCTTGGATATGTGGTTTGAAGGAGAGATCAGCGTCAAGGATTACTCAGAGGCAGCGAGCTTGTGGGGCTGGGGAGAGTGGGCAGCCATTTACTGTAATGGATAGGTTCGTTGGGGGGGTCACATGAGATGGGGAAAAGATGAAGAATTCTGTTTTGTCCATGTTAAGTTTCAGAAATCTAGCGGAGAAGAAGGATGAAATAGTGGACAGACATTGAGGGATTCTGGTTAGTAGGGAGGTGATATCTGGTCCAGAGATGTAGATCTGTGTGTCATCAGCATAGAGATGATACTGAAAGCCATGAGATTCTATGAGCTGTCCCAGGCCAAAGGTGTAAATGGAGAAGAGCAGGGGTCCTAGGACTGAACCTTGTGGGACTCCAACAGATAGGGGGCGAGGTGAGGAGGTGGTGTGTGAGTGGGAGACGCGGAATGTCCGGTCTGTTAGGTATGATGAGATCCAGGATAGGGCAAAGTCTGTGATGCCAAGGGATGAGAGGGTCTGTAATAATAGGGAATGGTCCACTGTGTCAAAGGCAGCCGACAGGTCTAGGAGGAGGAGGACAGAGTAGTGTCGCTTGCTCTTGGCGGTTAAGAGGTCATTGGTGACCTTAGTAAGGGCAGTTTCAGTGGAGTGGTGTGACCGGAAGCCAGATTGTAAGCGGTCGAAGAGGGAGCAAGAGGAGAGATGGGAGAACAGTTCAAGGTAGACATGTTGTTCCAGTAGCTTGGAGGCATAGGGGAGAAGTGATATCGGGCGATGGCTAGATACAGAGGATGGGTCAAGAGAGGGCTTTTTGAGGATAGGTGTGATTGAGGCATGTTTAAAGCTTGAAGGGAAAACACCAGTTGTTAGTGATAGGTTGAAGAGATGGGTTAGGGTTGGGATGAAGACTGTGGTGAGGTTTGGGATGAAGTGGGATGGGATCGGGTCAAGTGCACAGGTGGTGAGATGTGATCTTGAGAGTACAGTGGAGAGTTGATCTTCTGTAATGGTGGAGAAGTTGGTTTTGGAGGTGGAGGGCTGATACAATTAAACCCAGAAAAGTCAGTTCTTGCACAAAGAATGAACATTTCTCCAGTTTAGTGTATAAATGGTTCTCCCTGAGTCTCATAATGTCAGCGATCCACACACACTCAACAGTTGTTATGTGTGGTGGCTGACTCTCAGTCTGATGGGAATGTTGAAGCTGATATTCAGCTACTGCCCTCTGCTGCTCAATAATCCTCACCAAGATATTAAAGGTTCAGTTCCACCGCATGGGCAGGTCGCAAATGAGTTGGTGACTTGGCAAATTCAAGCGCTTTTGCAGCGGTAGAGGAATGGAGGAAATGGTCAGTAATACTGCGCAGCTTCTCAAGTAGGTACAGCAAGGCAGGGTAACTTTTCACAAATTTCTGAACAACTAGGTTCAGCACGTGGGCAAGTGTACCAGCTTGCCGAACTTTAAAGCTGCCACCTGGTTACGCACATTATTGCAGATGACCAGACCAGGTTGGAGGTGAACGGGGAGAGTCACTGATTGGTCTGATGTTTTACAGCTTGCCACAGCTCCGCTGCAGTGTGTGGATTATGACCTAAACAGATCAGCTTCAGCAGAGCGTGTTGCGGCTTTTCCACTATGCTGCTGCACAGGTCAAAGCTTGGCAGTGATGGGGATGGTACTTCAGCAGAGGATGAGCAGCAGGAGGAGGGGAGAGAGGAAGTGGAATAAGAAGAGGCGGAAACCCTGACAGAAGTTTAAGTGGACTAATATGAACTGCAGAAGGCAGACTAGGACACCAAAAACAGCGGGGAAAATGGTCTGGTGCATGCTTGGTAGCAGGCAGTAGGAAATGTTTGGACTAATGTTTTGCATAGGGCACTTAACACCTTTTCATGTGGACTAATGTGGACAGCAGAAGCAATTCTCTGACCTCAAAAACAGCGGGGAAAATGGCCTGATGTGTGCTTGGTAGCAGGCAGTAGGAAATGTTTGGATTACTGCTTTGGGTAGTTCACTTAATAATAATAATAATAATAGTAATAATAATAATCTTTATTTATATAGCGCCAACATATTCTGCAGCGCTTTACAGTTTAACAATTTCAAAACACAAGTCATAAGTAACAACGTTAACAATACAATAATTAAAGCAGAATAAGACGACCCTGCTTGTGAGAGCTTACAATCTACAATAAGGTGGGGGAGATACAAAGTACAGGTGTGTATTTACAATGGTGTATTTACAATGATGGTCCAGCCATCTTGAGGGAGTGAGGGATGGATGGAGATAGTGAATGGGCTACACATGCACACTTACACATAGAATGACTTTGATTAGTGAACGTGATAGGCCTCTCTGAACAAATGTGTTTGAGGGAGCGCCTGAAACTATGCAAATTGTGGATAGTTATTTGGGGATAGTCATTAGTCTTTACCATTTGGGGGATCCAGACCCTAATGAGTGGGGGGAAGGACTGTTTACAGACCTTAAAAACAAGAGTAAACGTATGCCACCTGTTAATAACGATTTGAGTGCAATTGACGTTTTTTCAAATTTGGTTTCTAGAGACCTAACGGAACTTGATAAACAAAGAAAATGCAGGTTCCATAATATCACTAAGGCAGAGATGGATGGCCTAGTAGAACTCGAAAGAGATAGGAGCAGAATAATAAAACCTTCAGATAAAGGGGGTAGCATTGAAGTTATGATATTCAATACAAAGCACTTGTGACGTTCAGGAGCAGACAACGTCCAAGAGTGGACCCTCTGAATCGCGGATCTGGAGCCCCTGGGCAAAGCACGCCAGGTGATGACCGACCCCTATACAGGGATCGTTAGGGGCAGGACCGCAGAGGTCAGAACCGCGACAGCCGGTACCAAGAGGGACGGCTCGGAGGACTAGCAAGGCCAGAGGAAGGACAAGGACACCGAACAGAGACTAGGGTACCAAAACGGGGGTATCGGATTAGGAGGGAACCAGGCAGCAATTACCAGTAGGGGCAGCAGGAGAGAGCCACAGGAGGCGAAGGAGTGCAGATGTGGAAGCCCCCGGAGAAGATATAGCAACGGACGAGCAGAGGACAGGAGACCCAGGAAGGAAGGAGACGGATCAGGGGAAAGTATACCAGATGATAGGCAGGGAGACACTGAGTGGGGTGAATGGACAGGACGAGGCGAAGGCAGACAGGGGAACGGCGACAGGACGGGGATAGAGACTAAGCAAGGAGGAACCGAGAGAAACTCAAGGCAGGTGAACTATAGTGGAACTATAGCAGCCAGAACAGCATGGGGATACCACACAATCATCAGGCGTCTTCCCCATAGGGATGACGCCTGAAATACCTTATTGCCAGGAAGTAGGTCACAAGGCCCACCCATCAGCGACGCCCACCGCTAGGGGAAGAGAACAGACGGGCGCGCGCCCGCGGCCTAAGGATGGTACGCAGGTCTGCAGCAGAGTGGGAGGCCGGGAGCGAGGACACGCTGATGGAGGAGCGCAGGTGAGAGGAGGTGGCGGCAGGTGCCGCCGCTGATTAGGCATCGGCAGGCACGACCACCAATGTCACAGTACCCCCCTCCTTACGTCCCCCCTTCTGAGATTGGTCAAAAAATTTTTCAGTATGAGAGGGGCATTAACATTCTCTCAAGGCTCCCAGGACCTCTCCTCGGGACCAAATCCCTTCCAATCGTTAAGAAAAAGAGTCTTTCCCCTAACTCTTTTCATGGCCAAACTGTCCTTTACTTCAAAGACGTCATCCGACCCAATAGATGAAGGAGGAGCAATGGGAGCAGGTTGGAACCGATTCAGAACCACAGGTTTCAGGAGCGAGACATGAAAGGCGTTAGGGTCTCGGAGTGAAGCCGGCAACCTCAGTTTATAAGCCACCTCATTGATGCGCCCAAGCACTTCGAAAGGCCCGATGTATCGGGGACTTAACTTATAGGAAGGGACTTTCAGGCGGATATGCTTGGTCGAAAGCCAGACTTTGTCGCCAGGATGGTACGGAGGAAGGTCCTTCCATCTCTTGTCCGTATGTTTCTTAATTTGGGAACTGGCCTTCACGAGCGCTTCCCTGGTCTCCTTCCAGATTTGCGAAAATTCCATGGCGAGAGTATCTGCTGCGGGAACTCCAGACGACGTGGAAAAGGGCAGCGGAACACCAGGGTTCTGACCAGAGACCACGAAGAACGGCGACTTGGCAGTTGATTCGCTGGGATGATTATTATGGGCAAATTCTGCCCAAGGTAGGAGTGAGACCCAATTGTCCTGATGGGCGTTGGAAAAATGATGTAGGTAGGTTGTCAGAACCTGATTAATCCGTTCCACTTGTCCGTTGGTCTGTGGTTGATAAGCGGAGAAGTCGAGAGATGTGCCCATAAGCCGACAGAGAGCTCTCCAGAATCGAGAGGTAAACTGGACCCCACGATTGGACACAATCCGTTGAGGAACACCATGTAGCCTGAAGATCAGGTGGATGAAGATCTCGGCCAACCTCGGAGCTGACGGCAATCCGGGCAAGGGGATGAAATGAGCCATCTTGGAGAAGCGATCTGCTACAACCAAGATGGTAGTGCATCCAGCTGAACAGGGCAAGTCTGTTACGAAATCCATTGCGATTTGCCGTCAAGGAGCCTCCGGAACAGGTAACGGGTGAAGAAGGCTGGAAGGCAGAGTCCGCGGAGCCTTGTTCTGAGCACAGATCGTGCAAGAGGCTACATAGTCCATCACGTTTTGGTGAAGGGAGGGCCACCAGTAGTAATGGGAGAGAAGCAAGAGGGTCTTCTTGGTCCCAACGTGCCCAGTAACCTTGGATGAATGCCCCCAGCGCAGCACCTCCGAGCGTTTGTTCAGAGGAACAAAGGTTTTGCCTGGTGGAGGAGTAGAGAAATTCACAGGAGCCACGGTGATAACTTTGGCAGGCTCGATAATATATGATGGACCCTCATCCCCTTCAGGCGACTGCAAAGACCTGGAGAGTGCATCCGCTTTGATGTTCTTATTGCCGGGACGGAAGTGAAGCTTGAAATCAAAATGACAAAAATACAGGGCCCATCTGGCTTGTCTGGAATTGAGTCTCTGAGCGGTCTGCAGATAGGCCAAATTATTGTGGTCCATGAAGATAGTAAAGGGGTTCACTGCCCCTTCAAGCAGGTACCGCCATTCTGCCAGAGCCATCTTAATGGCCAGCAACTCCCGATCTCCAATGGAGTAATTGCACTCTGCAGGTGAAAAGGATTTAGAAAAAAAGCCACAGGGAACCAGCCGTCCTGATGGAACCTGCTGGGAAAGGACCGCCCTGGCTCCAGTGGAGGAGGCATCCACTTCTAGGACAAAAGGCCTACTGACCACCGGGCGATGTAAGATCGGTGCTGATGCAAAAGAGCATTTCAGGGCAAGGAAGGCGTCTTCAGCTTCGGGAGACCAGCTGTTGGACTTAGTTCCTTTATGGGTCAGGGCCGTGAGGGGCTTGGTCACTGTGGAAAAATGAGGCACAAACTGACGGTAATAATTAGCGAATCCGAGGAAATGCTGGATGGCTTTTATACCAACGGGATGGGGCCACTTGAGCACCGCAGAGAGCTTCTTGGGATCCATCTTCAGACCGGAATCTGTGATTATATATCCCAAGAAGGGTAACGAGGTTTGCTCAAAAAGGCATTTTTCAATTTTGGCTTAGAGATGATTCTCCCGAAGACGATGCAGGACCATGCGTACGCTTCTCCGATGAGAGGATAGATCTGGCGAAAAGATGAGAATATCATCTAAGTACACCACCACGCAGGAATACAGTAGATCCTGAAACACCTCGTTAACGAATTCCTGAAACACAGCCGGAGCATTGCAGAGACCAAACGGCATGACTAAATATTCATAATGACCATCACGGGTATTGAAGGCAGTCTTTCACTCGTCCCCTTTGCGGATCCAGTTTAAATTATAAGCTCCCCACAGATCCAACTTCGTGAAGATCATGGCCCCTCTCAGCCGGTCGAAGAGTTCAGGGATAAGCGGAAGCGGATATCGATTCTTAACGGTGATATTGTTCAAGCCCCGGTAGTCAATACAAGGTCGAAGTGATCCGTCTTTCTTCCAAACAAAGAAAAATCCCGCGCCTGCTGGGGACGAGGATTTCCAAATGAACCCCTTGGCCAAGTTCTCTTGTATGTATTCAGACATAGCCGTGGTCTCTGCTGGAGATAGAGGATACATTCTCCCTCTGGGAGGGGTGGCTCCAGGGACCAGGTCGATAGGGCAGTCATAGGCCCGATGCGGAGGCAGAGAATCCGCTTCCTTTTTGCTTAAAACATCGGCGTACGCGTGATACGGTGCGGGAAGGCCCGGAAGATCGACTGGCTTAGGCAGAGAACGAGGATGGACAATGGGCCGCAGACAATGTTCATGGCAGGAGTGACCCCAACGCAGAATCTCCCCAGAGCGCCAGTTGACAACTGGCTCATGCAGCCTGAGCCAGGGTAATCCTAGGAGGACAGCATGGGACAATTGAGGCAGGTCATAAAAGGCAATTTACTCGACATGAAGCACTCCAATTTGTAGATCTACTTCGGCAGTAACCATGGTGATGAGCTTGGGAAGAGATTTGCCATCAACAGAGGTGATTGTATGCGGGTCTTTTAGGATAACCACCGGGATCTGGAGATTATCAACCTCTTCTTGCCGAATGAAATTACCAGCCGCACCCGAGTAAACATACGCCTCCACAGATCTACGCTCCCGACCTGCAATAATTAAAGCTGAAAGGGTAAGGGGTAGAGAGGAATTATGATCACCTAGGGAGACCTCTCTTACCTGACCTAGATGGAGGCGTTTCCCGGTTTCTCAGGACAGGTGTGCACAAAGTGGTTGGCTCCACCGCAGTACAGACAGAGACCACTCGTCATCCTCTCCCTGCGCCGCTGCTCGGACAGCCTGATACGATCTATCTGCATGGGCTCGGGGGCGACGCTAGTAGAGGGTGCAGAGGAGCGTGGAATGGGAGCTTGATACAGCCTAAAGGGCTTTTTCTCCCTAGCCGACTCTCGAGCGCGTTCGATGCGAGTAGCCAGGGATATAAGATCCTCCAGGGTGGTAGGGGTATCTCGCCCGGCAAGCTCGTCCTTGATTTTACCTGAGAGGCCTCTCCAAAAGGCACCCACAAGAACCTCATTATTCCATCCCAGCTCCGATGACAATGTCCGGAAGCGGATGGCAGGCACGACCGCTGATGTCACAGCACTTTGTTACTCCCTTGTACAATCAAATATGGGATATGAGAGACTTGATAATAACCCCACAGATGTATATCTCAATGAGTTGAAAATGCTTGTAAATGAAGCTTTCCACAAAAAATTGATTAACAATGATGAGAGAGAATTTCTGGTACCCCTTCATCTGGTAGTTGCAACTTTTCACTGTTTACCAAAGGTGCACAAAGGTCTAAATCCCCTAAAGGGAAGACTCATAGTATCTGGAATTGGCAGTATAACCCAAAATTTGGGGATATATGTGGATAAGATTCTAAGGCCATTTGTAACATCTCTCAGTTCATATACCCGTGACACAACTGATCTTCTATTGAAACTAGACAACATTGAGTTGGATGCCAATATGATATTGGGCTCAATCGATGTAGAAGCTTTATATTCATCTATTCCCCATAAGAGGGGTATGGTGGCTGCAGATTACTACCTCAAAACAAGAGGACGACAATTCAATGAACACAACAGATTTGTAATCAAAGCCTTGGAATTTTGTTTGACAAAAAATTATTTCATGTTTGCAGGTCAGTACTTCCACCAGCTCAGGGGCACCGCAATGGGCAGCCCTTGTGTGCTATCCTACGCAAATTTGCTCCTGGGCTGGTGGGAGGAAAATATCATTTTCAGAGAATTCACAGATGTAGCGGAGGATAACATCATCCTTTGGCTCTGCTACATCGATGACTTGTTCGTTATTTGGAGGGGTAATGAGGACAGCTTCGGTGAATTTGTTAAGGGTCTAAATAAGAATGAGATTGGCCTGTGCTTCACTTTTGAGGTCAATTCACATAGATTACTCTTTTTGGATGTTCTGACTGAACGAGGGGAAAATGGCCGATTAGTGACTAGGACATATATAGAAAACCCACCTCCTCGAATCCAGTCACCCGACCTCCCTCAAAAAAAGGTATTCCCAAAGGGCAATACCTTCGGACTAGAAGAAACTGCTCTAACCAAAGCATCTTTAAAGAACAAACCGATGAGCTGCAGACACGGTTTATAGAAGAGGTTACCCGGATGGGATCCTCAAGAAGGTGTATAAGACATCACTAGCTAGAGAGAGAAAAGATCTTTTAACCCCTGCCCACAGGGCTGTAGATAATAGCACCATCAGATTCATAACAAAATATTCGAATGGGGCAAATGATCAAACGACATCAAACGACACTGGCTGATACTCAGGATGGATAAAGACCTCACAGAAGTCATCTCCCCGACACCACAAATAACATTTAGAAAAGGTCGTTCACTAAAAGATAGGTTGGTACGCAGCTACTATACCCCTAACATCTCCACAAATACCACATGGTTGGGAAACCAACCAAAAGGTTGCTATAGATGTGGTAACTGCAAATACGGTGTATCAATTTTGCAGCGGAAGGAGTTTGTGAATAATGTCACAGGGAAAATCTATCCCATCAAACAATTTATCAACTGTAGATCAGTGGGAATCGTATATAAGATGATCTGTAAATGTGGCCTAGAATACATACAGTAGGCAAGACTAGGAGAGAGCTCAGGAAAAGCGTAAGAGAGCATCACAGAGACATCATTAACAAAATAGATACTCCAGTGCAAACCATGTGAATAATGCCCATAATGGGGACACGAAGGCCATTAATTTCATGGGAATAGAAAAGATCTACAAAAATCAAAGGGGAGGAGATTGGGACAAACATATCCTCCAAAGAGAAACCTTCTGGATTTTCTGCCTGCAAACAGTGAACCCTAAAGGTCTCAACGAACAGCTTACCTATTCTTCCTTCTTGTAGGGAGCATATACTGTATATAGGGTTAATTAGACTAGGGTGAGCCGCCGTCGAAAGGGGGCGCCACTGCGCAGGTTCTAGGTTGCCAACCTCCACGTGAGGCAGGGAAGATCCAGTTAGGGGATAACATGGAAAGATTTAGAAGAGCACCCTTTCTATCTTTCCTTACACACTAGGCAGATCAGTCGTGTCCGAATAACAGCATGCAATACTTACTCCTTAGTATGAGATTTGTCTATTGATAACCTCAGCTCCAGGATGATAGTGTATAAAGAATATTGGATTTCAGAATTCCTGAAAATGTCTTCATAATGGGTTCTTTTTAGCATTACATGACTTGCATAATTGAGATATATGTTCCCCTAAAGGATACAGTGCCTTGCAAAAGTATTCAGCCCCCTGGAACTTTTCAACTTTTTCCCACATATCATGCTTCAAACATAAAGATACCAAATTAAAATTTTTGGTTAAGAATCAACAAAAGTGGGACACAATTGTGAAGTTGAACGAAATTTATTGGTTATTTTAAATTTTTGTGGAAATTCAAAAACTGAAAAGTGGGGCGTACAATATTATTCAGCCCCTTTACTTTCAGCGCAGCAAGCTCACTCCAGAAATTTATTTTGGATCTCTGAATGATCCAATGTTGTCCTAAATGGCTAATGATGATAAATATAATCCACCTGTGTGTAATCAAGTCTCTGTATGAATGCACCTGCTTTGTGATAGTCTCAGGGTTCTGTTTGAAGCACAGAGAGCATCATGAAGACCAAGGAACACAACAGGCAGGTCCGTGATACTGTTGTGGAGAAGTTTAAAGCTGGATTTTGATACAAAATGATTTCCAAAACTTTAAACATCCCAAGGAGCACTGTGCAAGCGATCATATTGAAATGGAAGGAGTATCATACCACTGCAAATCTACCAAGACCCGGCCGTCCCTCTAAACTTTCATCTCAAACAAGGAGAAGACTGATAAGAGATGCAGCAAAGAGGCCCATGATCACTCTGGATGACATCTACAGCTGAGGTGGGACAGTCTGTCTATAGGACAACAATCAGTCGTACTCTGCACAAATCTGGCCTTTATTTAAGAGTGGCAAGAAGAAAGACATTTCTCAAAGATATCCATAAAAAGTGTTGTTTAAAGTTTGCAACAAGCCACCTGAGAGACACAACAAACATGTGGAAGAAGGTGCTCTGGTCAGATGAAACCAAAATCGAACTTTTTGGCAACATTGCCAAACAATATGTTTGGCATAAAGGCAACACAGCTCATCACCCTGAACACACCATCCCCACTGTTAAACATGGTGGTGGCAGCATCATGGTTTGGGCCTGCTTTTCTTCAGCAGGGACAGGGAAGATGGTTAAAATTGATGGGAAGATGGATGGAGCCAAATACAGGACCATTCTTGAAGAAAACCTGTTGGAGTCTGCAACAGACCTGACACTGGGATGGAGATTTGTCTTCCAACAAGGCAATGATCCCAAATATAAAGCAAAATCTACAAAGGAATGGTTCACAAATAAACGTATCCAGGTGTTAGAATGGCCAAGTCAAAGTCCAGTCCGGAATCCAAATGAGAATCTGTGGAAAGAGCTGAAAACTGCTGTTCACAAATGATCTCCATCAAACCTCACTGAGCTCGAGCTGTTTGCCAAGGAAGAATGGGCAAGAATTTCAGTCTCTCGATGTACAAAACTGATAGAGACATACCCCAAGCGACTTGCAGCTGTAATCGCAGCAAAAGGTGGCGCAACAAAGTATTAAGTTAAATGGGCCGAATAATATTGCACGCCCCACTTTTCAGTTTTTGAATTTCCACAAAAATTTAAAATAACCAATAAATTTCATTCAGCTTCACAATTGTGTCCCACTTGTTGTTGATTCTTCACCAAAAATTTACATTTGGTATCTTTATGTTTGAAGCATGATATGTGGGAAAAGGTTGAAAAGTTCAAGGGGGCCGAATACTTTCGCAAGGCACTGTATATGAGAACTAAATATACCTAACTAGGGGTACCAATATCTATATGTCACTCCTTGATCAGACCATGGCGTTGCGGTATAACCGTAAATCACGTGGGATTTGTGTATAACATAAGGTTACCATGGACACAACCTGATCATGTGAGCCCTCCAAGAGGACGGCATCACGCTCTAGAAACTGGAAATGATGCTCCTGGTTTCAGTGACAAACATAGGGAAGTACACCTGCGGTTCAAACATGAACCTGTGCGCTCCACAAGCCGGAAGTGAAGGACCTGGTGTCTGGAAACAGACGCTTAACCGAGGGGTCTTTTGAAAGTATATAAGGCAAGTCTTATAGGATACCTGCGCGCTATGGTCTCATAATAGATGAGGAATGTCACAAATCCCCTGATGATTCTAGAGATGATGAAACGCGTTCGGAGACATTACCAGGGAGACAGAGTCCACTTAGCAAAGGCAGAGTCGCCGTGATATGCTGAGGTTGGGACACCCACTGCAAAAGAGTGCGGACACAGGCATTGGTGTATGAAAGCACAACACCTCAGATAAGTGTAAATGGCATAATGATAACTCACCATGAGGGTTAATATATGAGAGATCCTTTTGCACATATGATTTATTTTGGATTCATGTTACTCCATAGGTGGGGTGGTCATTGTGAATATTGATGAAAGAAATATGAGACATTTATGCTTCTAGACCGCTTTATTTCAAAAGAAGGACATGCAACATGATATGATCCATGAGTGGATGTATGTGGGGCTGGATTGCCAATAAGAGATACATAATCACACTACGGAGGATATATTTATGTATGCAATTGTGTTAGTCACCAGAAACCGTTTATATCTGTTTGATACCCAGATACTGTTACCAAGGTATTCTATGCACTAAGGCATTATATTTGAATTATTCATTCTATAGAGACCTAGAGAATGATACCAAGATAATATATGTACTAGGTTATGTACAAAATACTGGTCCTTCAGATAAGAATATTTGAATCAACTTAAGGCGGTATAGCACAGGTTGCTATTTTATTTGCACTATAGCACGAGCACTTTTTTATTGCACTTCTTGGCACTTAAGGTTTTTAATTGTTGAAAAATAAACATTAAGCTTTAAATACCAATCTACTCCAAACAAAATTGTAGATAGCCCTAATTTCTTGGGGTAGAGCATTCCAGAGGATTGGCACAGCGAGGGAGAAGTCTTGGAGTCGGGAGTAGGAGGTACGGATTAGTGCAGAGGTTAGTTGAAAGTCGTTTGCAGAACGTAGCGGTCGGTTAGGCCGATAGACAGAAACTAAGGAGGAGATGTAGGGGAGTGCTGCACTGTGGATAGCTTTGTGGTTGAGAACAAGTACTTTGAATTGGATCCTATAATGAATGGGCAGCCAATGTAAGGACTGGCGAAGAGCGGACGTGTCCAAGTACCGATAAGCCAGATAGATGACCCTGGCTGCTGCATTAACTATGGACTGGAGAGGGGATAGTCAAGTAACGGGGAGGCCAATTAATAGAGCGTTGCAGTAATCCAGGCGGGAGTGGATCAATGCTACAGTGAGGGTTTTTGTTGTTTCCATGGTGAGAAAAGGGCGGATTCTAGAGATGTTCTTTAGGTGTAAGCGGCAGAGCGGGTCCTCACTAAAGTCTCTAATGATCTACTAACAGCTAAATCTAATGGTCACTACTTCATTCTAATTCTCTTGGATCTCTCTGCAGCATTCGACACTGTGGATCATCAGCTCCTCCTCACTATGCTCAACTCCATAGTCATCAAGGACACTGTTCTCTCCTGGTTTTCCTCCTGTCTCTCTGACCGCTCCTTTACTGTATCTTTTGCTGGTTCCTCCTCCTCTCATCTTCCCCTTACTGTTGGGGTTCCTCAAGGATCAGTACTAGGCCCCCTTCTCTTCTCTTTGTATACTGCCCCTATTGGTCAAACAATCAGTAGATTTGGTTTCTAGTACCATCTCTATGCTGATGATACCCAATTATACACTTCTTCTACTGATATCACACCTGACTTGTTAGAAAACACCAGCGATTGTCTAAACGCTGTGTCTAACATCATGTCCTCCCTCTATCTGAAACTGAACCTGTCAAAGACTGAACTCCTTGTGTTTTCTCCCTCTACTATTGTACCTATACCCGACATTGCCAATTCTGTGTGTGGTTCCACTATTACTCCCCAACAACATGCCCGCTGTCTTGGGGTCATACTTGACTCCGAACTTTCATTCGCCCCCCACATCCGATCACTGGCTCGCTCTTGTTATCTGCACCTCAAAAACATTTCTAGAATTCGACCTTTTCTTACTTTTGATTCCACAAAAGCTCTTACTGTTTCTCTTATTCATTCTCGTCTGGACTATTGTAACTCTCTTCTAAAGCCCCTGTCACATTAACCGATATCGCTAGCAATATTGCTATAATGTCACTGTTTTTTGTGACGTTATAGCGATATTGCCAGCGATATCGCTATGCCTGATACTTACCTCCGACCGCTCCAACGCTGCTGGTTATCGCTGATCGCGCGAGAATGTCCTGGACCGTTTCTCGTCGTCAGCTTCCTGCTGGGCTTCCTGCTGTGGAGACGAGCGACGCGTGGACGCGGGCGGGAGGACATCAGGATCACCTCGTCTGACAGGTAAGTAATGACCCCCGACCCCTGCAATGTTGCTGGTGAGATCTTCCTGTGTGGCAGCTCACTAGCGACCACTTAGCGATGCACCAGCGATCCTGACCGCGTCATATCGCTGGTCGGGATCGCTGGTGCATCGCTAAGTGTGACAGTACCTTAATCGGTCTCCCTCTTACCAAACTCTCCCCCCTCCAATCTGTCTTGAATGCTGCAGCCAGGATCACATTCCTCGCCAATCGCTACACCGATGCCTGTTATGAATGGGTAACCGAGGAGGAAAAAAAGACAACAAGCTAAGTCTCAGAAAACCAGAGAAGTTGGTAACTATGCAGATTGCAGATCCCTGATCTTAACCGCACAGCTAGCAGCAGTCGTGGAGCGTTCCTATGTTGGTCCTAGACGCCTCGTCACAACCCGAGAACTACATAAGCCTTAAGCAGGAAACAAGCAAAACTAACTGCCCCAGAGCAGACCCCAAAGGAAAGACAGCCCCCCACAAGTATTGACGGTGAAACAAGATGAAAGTACAAACAAAGGCAGGAAAATAGGCTGAGCAAACGATGGGGCCCGGCTAACTAAAAAGGACAGAAAAGGAAAGACACTGTCTGCAATCTGCCAAAAAAAACCTACAAAAATATTGTCCAACACTTCTGATAGGAAAATTAACCCTGAAGTCACTAGACTTCTAAACCTATATCAGCACTCTGAAATATTCTGAGACAGAGCAAAAAAAAGGCCAATCTAATAAGGGACAAAAAGCAGATTGGCAAATACTGATTAATAGGAGTGGAATTTCAGCATAGCCCCAGCAGGGGCAGGCTGATTACACAAAAAAACTGAATTGACCAACAAGCGCAATTGTGATCATTAGCAAAAAACAAACTTAACTTGAGAAGCCTGGAAGAGAGCTGAAGTCCAGGACCTGAGAAGCAGACTAAATCACCAGCTCCCGGATAGGGCGTCGGCTGTCTTATATCCAGTCTGATACTCCAGAGATCCAATCGTTATCTTCCTCATCAGGTGGCAGATCACTACCACTTAAACCAACCGCACTACCTCCTGTCACCACCAGAGGGAGCACAGAAGGGGAACTCTCAACTGGTGGAGCAAAAAATGAGTTCATGACAGTACCCCCCCTTGAGGAGGGGTCACCGAACCCTCATCCATGCCACCAGGCCGATCAGGATGGGCCCGGTGAAAAGCACAAACCAATTTATTGGCATGAATATCAGAGGCAGAGACCCAAGAATTATCCTCCTGGCCATAACCCTTCCATTTGACCAAATACTGGAGTCTCCGTCTAACCAAACGAGAATCCAATATTTTCTCTACCTCATATTCCACATTGCCTTTAACCAATACAGGATCAGGAGGTGCTGCCACAGGAACTACTGGCTCAACAAACCTCTTCAACAATGACTTGTGAAAAACATTATGGATTTTAAACGTAACTGGAAGAGCCAATCGAAAAGAAACAGGATTAAGAATCTCCAAAATCTTATAAGGTCCAATAAATCTTGGCTTAAATTTTGGAGATGCAACCTTCATAGGAATATACTTAGACGACAGCCAAACCATATCACCCACTTTAAACCGGGGACCAATGGTCCTACGCTGGTTGGAAAAACGCTGTGCCTTTTCCTGAGAGAGTGACAACTTATCCACCACTTGGTCCCATATCTGCTGCATTCTCACAACCACAGTGTCCACACCTGGGCAGGACGAAGATTCCACTTGCACTGAAGAGAATCGAGGATGAAACCCAAAATTACAGAAAAAGGGTGACATTAGAGTGGCTGAACTAGCTCTATTGTTCAGCGCAAATTCGGCCAAGGGCAAAAATGAGACCCAATCATCTTGGTCAGAAGATATAAAACATCTTAAATATGATTCCAGGGTCTGGTTTGTTCTCTCAGTCTGTCCATTGGTCTGGGGATGAAACGCAGAGGAGAAGGATAACTGAATTCCCAGATTGGAACAAAAGGCTTTCCAGAATCTGGAAGCAAACTGGACCCCTCTATCGGACACAATGTTCTCAGGAATCCCGTGTAACTGAACCACCTGTTGTAAAAACAAGGGCACAAACTCAGCGGAAGATGGCAACTTTGGGAGTGGTACAAGATGGACCATCTTCGAAAATCTATCACAAATCACCCAGATAACAGTCATTCTCTGAGAGACAGGAAGATCAGAAATAAAATCCATTGAGATATGGGTCCATGGCCTCTTGGGCACCGGCAGGGGCATCAGCAACCCACTAGAACGAGAGCAGGGTTTAGACCGAGAACAAGTCCCACAGGACTGTACAAAATTCCTGATATCACGAGATAAGGCAGGCCACCAAAACAACCGACTCACCAAATCTCTGGTACCAAAAATACCCGGATGACCAGCCAATGCGGAGCAATGGACTTCAGACATCACTCTCTTTCTCCACTGGTCCGGAACATACAATCTTCCTATAGGGCAACGCTCAGGTTTATCCTCCTGAAATTTCTCCAGGACGCGTCTCAAATCGGGCGAAATGGCAGAAAGAACTACCCCCTCACCTAGGATAGTAGTAGGCTCGGTCACATTAAGGCTACATTCACACATCAGGTTTTCGGCGTCAGGCGCGATCCGGCGTCGTGCCGGAATGCCGGATCTGGCAAATGTTTTGTAAAACCTGATGTGCCGGATCCGGTTTTCTGCTGGATCCGTCTTGTTCTTGACAGACAAAACCGGATCCGTCTCATCCGGTTCATCCGTTTTTCTATCCGTTTTTCGACGGATTACGCCGGATCCGGTTTTTAAAATTGACCCTTGTGGCCTTCCGAACGGGATTGGCTACTGGAAAACTATATATAGCATGTTCCTACAGCCCTTCTTTGACAGGTTGTAGAGAAGAAAGTGCAGGATGGAGAGAAGAGCAAGTTACTGGCGAAGATGGATGTTGTCATTGGAAATATTACCACTAGAAGTTCTGTGACGGTTTCAGTAATGAGGGACAATTTTGCACTATACTTTATGTCACCTCAAGGCAGAGTACACTGGCAGGATGACAGAGTGTGAAAGATTTGTGCCCTAACCAAACTTGTGTACCTTCTGGACCAACAGTATATACCTTTGCCAACCAAAGTTGGCTATCTTGTCATGGTCTTACTATTTTTAGCTTTAGGCCACAGGTGTGTACCTGGTTGTGTTTTATGCAAAGTATTTCACCTTTTAACAAAAGTTGTGTACATTGTTAGGAAATCACCAACAATAAACACAACTTTTTAGGTGAAATACTTTGCTTCAAACACAACCAGGAACACAACTGTGGCAAAAAGCTAAAATTTACCCACAGTTATATACCTGGTTTTGAATACCTTTTTACCTTTGAAATACCCTGTATTTAACCTTTTTTTTAAACATAGTTCGCCGCAGAAAGAAATGACAGACAACCATTGTGAAACGATAATTTAACTTTTATTTAAAATTTTTTTTTTTTTTGTAAAATGTTTTTAAAGTGCAAAAAACTTTTTTAATAAAGGTTTTAAACCCAATGGGAATTTTTATTAAAAAACACACATTACAAATCTGTGTAGTGTGGGGTGGAAATACTGCTAAAGGGGCTGCGGGACACTTCGACACTGGGTGTGTGGAGAGAGGACTGGGATCGTGGTGGGGAAGGAACAGTTAGAGGTGAAGGTGTGGAAAAAGCTACAGAATGGGTGGACATGTGGGAGGCAGAAGAGGTGGTGGGCGGTGGAGTGGAGGGTTGGGCAGGGACTGTAGGAGCAGATGATGTTGATGGAAAGTTGTATGGGGAAGGAGTTTGGTACGGGGAAGGAGTTTGGTATGGGGCAGGTTGCTGGAAGTGGGGAGATGTCTGGTACTGGGGAGGTTGCTGGTACTGGTGAGGTTGCTGGTATGTAATAGGAGGGGGAGGTTGGAAAGTGGCTGGAGGGGGTGCAGATGTAATAGGAGGGGGAGGATGGAAAGTGGCTGGAGGGGGTGCAGATGTAATAGGAGGGGGAGGATGGAAAGTGGCTGGTGGGGGTGCAGGTGGAGGAACTACAGTGGTGGGAGGTGGAGGTTGGGAGGTAACCTGCTGTAGAGCACCGTGGCACGAATGCATTACATGCATCTGCTGGGTAGGAGATAGTGTTGCCATGCGCTCCACAACAGACCTGAAAAAGGTGTGATTTGGCGAAGATCTTGCTTCTGAATGCATGGTTTGCAGAAGTGTCTTCACCTCCAGAATGCTGGAGTTGATCTGCTGAAAGCCTGCGGAGATTTGCTCTGACAAGACTTTTAGACAGTTCTGGAAAGATGCATTCAGATGCAAGAACTCTTGCGCATAACTCTTTTCCTGACCCCTCTGCCACTGTCGCCCAGTACCCGCAGGTGTACTAGAGGTGGCAGGGGCAGAAGGGTGGGGTAAAGGGAAAGCGATCTCCTCACCAGCAGCTTCATGTAATGTAGGCGGCCACAATGCTCCTGTGCTGGTGGATGGGACAGATGGGTCGAATGTGTGGGAAGGCTGGGAAGGTGCAGATGTATCGGGGCGGTCGAAGTGTCCCTCGGTGCCGGTCTCCTCAGGGATCGCCTCAGAAGGGTCCAATCGTGCAGGCTCCCGAGTGCTGCTCACCGTGCTGTGGAATAAAGAGAAAAAAAACAATTAAAATACTGACATGGTATGGCCCTGGCTGAAAAAAAAAAGTTACATCTAACATTTTTTTTCACATGTGGTGTGTAATATTTACCTTCTAGTGACCATTGTTTCCCGGAGGAACGACAGGGCTTGTGCGTACTTGTACTTGCTCCTGCGTCCTCCAGATCCACTCGGGGCCCGCATCTCTTTATTGAACTCCTTCTTGAAACGATCCCTCACAGACCGCCACCGATTCACAATTCTGTTCCCTGAAACGAGAAAGGAGTGGTTAGTATACAACATCAGTGTTTCACAAACTCCAGTCCTCATGGTCCCCAGGGGTCATGTTTTCAGGATTTCCATAGTAAATAGAAATCCTGAACACATGATCCGTGGGGACCACGAGGACTGGAGTTCGGGAAACACTGGTTTACATCAAGCAACCGGTACTGTATATACTTACGCTCTTTAATCTGGGCCCGAACATCGAGGTCCTCCCAGCGGCCCACAAGGAGCGAACAGATTTCCTCCCAGAGTCGTCAGGTAACGATAAGGTCAGCGTGGCGGCGGTCAGCCATATTCCAGAGCGGCTCCCTTTCTCTGACGAGATCGATGAGGTGGTCCACATCGAGTCCTCCATCCTCACCGTCAGAGTCGGGAGCACGCTGTGAAGGCTGTTAAAGAAAAAGACAAAAATAACATAATTAGCCTCCACAAAAGAAATGAAATAAAAAGTGCAAAAAAACAAAGCAAAAATATTTATACTTACACGCTGGTGACCGCCGCGTTGCTGTCGCCGACGACCCTGGGAGGCACTGCGAGGACCTCTTGGCCGAGCACCAGATTGGGAAGAAAACAAAAAATGTTATGTCTTTGGATGTAGGCATTTGTTTGCTGTGTGTGGTCTGCAGAACATTGTTTTCTATGTGTTGTGTGTAGTGTGATGTTGTGTTTCTGCGTTTGATGCAAAAAACTTACCAATTGTGAGCCCACTCCAGGTGTCTGTCCACCCCTTCCTTCTTCTTCTGGGAGCTCCTCTTCATCTTGTGATTCCTGTTTTGAAATAAAAGGCAATGAATAGACATATATTACAGAGATGATGGATTTTGGAAATAAAAACTTACCGTCAAACGCTGACAATGCGAGGGAGGGCTCCCAGAAGAAGATGTGCTGTCCTGTTGATGGCCAGACTCCATGGCTGTGGGTATTGCTGCTGCTGTTGCTGCTGCCAGTGATGCCATTTCTGCTGCTGCTGCTGCATCTCTTGGGCGGCTGTTGAATAAAGAGAAACAAAGGGCCAATGAATATCTTGATATTCCATGGCCCTAGTTTGGAGGAATGGGGGATTTGATAATTACCGTCTCTCATCTGCTGCTGGACTCCCCTCCTCAGCATGTTCCATTTGCTGCTCCATTTGGGGTGGTGGTGGTGCTGATGGTGCTGCAGTGGTCTCCTGCTTTCTCCTGCTGCGCTTGGTTGCTTTCTTGGGTGGCATGTTGGGTGTGGCTGTGGGTCCCACTGTCTTGCTTTTATATATGTCTTGTGGGCAGAGCTACTGAGCATGCTCAGACCAAAAAAACCGGATCCGGCCACCGGATCCGGCTTTCGCCGGATCAGGCGCATTGCGGCGCTCATAGGCTTTCATTGTGTGAAAAAGCCGGACGCGCCGGATCCGGCGTGTCCGGCTTTTTCGCCGGAGACAAAAAACGTTACAGTAGCCGTTTTTTCCAGACGCCGGATCGCGACGCATTGCCGGATCCGGCGAAAACCGGATGAAATGCATGGCCATCCGGCGCGATCCGGCGCAAATGCAAGTCAATGGGGGGGAAACCGGATCCGGCATTGCATTTCGCCGGATCCGGTTTCTGTCAAAAGCGCCGGATCGCGCCTGACGGCGAAAACCTGATGTGTGAAAGAGGCCTAAGAGAATCAGCAAAGAAACTCCTAGAAAGGGCGTCTGCCTTAACATTCTTAGTGCCCGGAAGAAAAGAGACCACAAAATTAAAACACGTGAAAAACAAGGCCCATCTAGCCTGTCTAGGATTCAAGCGTTTGGCCGACTCCAGATAAATCAGATTCTTGTGATCGGTGAGGACCACAAATTGATGTCTAGCTCCCTCCAACCAATGTCTCCACTCCTCAAATGCCCATTTCATGGCCAACAACTCCCGATTCCCCACGTGGGGAATCGGGACGTCGGCTGTCTTATATCCAGTCTGATACTCCAGAGATCCAATCGTTATCTTCCTCATCAGGTGGTAGATCACTACCACTTAAACCAACCGCACTACCTCTTGTCACCATTAGAGGGAGAACGGAAGGGGAACTCTCAACTGGTGGAGCAGAAAATGAGTTCATGACAGATGCCTCTACCTTTTGCCAGTCATTACACTGGTTACGTATCCACTCCAGAATCCATTACAAACTTATTACCCTCACCCACAAAGCTCTCCGTGGCTCAGCACCACCCTACATCTCCTCCCTTGTTTCAGTCTACCACCCTACCTGTGCCCTTCGTTCTGCTGATGACCTGAGGATATCATCCTCAATAATCAGAACCTCCCACTCCCGTCTCCAAGACTACACACGTGCTGCACCAATTCTTTGGAATGCAATTCCCAGGTCAATATGATTAGTCCCCAATCCCTACAATTTTAAGCGTGCCCTGAAAATGCATTTATTCAGACTGGCCTATCGCCTCAATGCATTAACCTAACTATCCCTGTGTGGCACAGTAAAAAGTTTTACCATAACCAGGTTCCCCGCATCATGTTCCCACATACTTTATGCATCTATCAGCCCTCTGTGTCTGTACTGTTACACACTTAACATTTTGGCTGGCCCAAACAATCAGGGCAATTGTTACCACCCACGTTTCGTGTCTACCTTTTTTCCTTATAGATTGTAAGCGTGCGAGCAGGGCACTCATACCTCTTGGTATCTGATATGATCTATGTGACTATTGTTATGCTGTAATGTCTATTGTCTGTACAAGTCCCCTCTGAAATGGAAAGTGCTGCAGAATATGTCGGCGCTATAGAAAAATTTTTTATTATTATAGTGCTTTTGAAAAAAGCACTATCTTGTAATCCGAAAGCTGCTAACTTATTATAGTGGTTTGAAAAAACCACTATATTGTAATCCGAACGCTGCTAACTTATTCTTCTTCTTCTTCTTATTATTATCCAGTTGATTTCCGCAATTAATACGGCCCGAACCGCTACACGCACAGACTCCGTTGAGGTGTCGTTTCGAAGCCAGCGTCCACGAGAGGTGTGCTAAGTATTTTTCGTGTCGATCGGATTTGTAGTTTTTGCGCAATTTGCGTTAGAAATTTTTTTTTCCCCGTCATTGGAATGAATTGTCTCAATGCATTTGAATGGGGAAATGGCAAAACGTGCCCTGAGGCGATTGAAATGGCAGTTAAGCTCATTGATATGCGCAGGCACACCCAGTTACTATGCCAACGCCTACGAACTTCACTTGAACCCCAGGACAGAGCTTCTGCCACATAATATCAGCTCTTAAAGCGAAACCCACAGCACAAATGCAAATCTAGCTTCATCACAGGACACATGCCCCTGAGAGAGAATGTCCGCCAAAGTTGATTTAGAAGAAGCCCAGTGAGCCAAACTAGCTCTTAAAGGGCCGACGCGCCAAAGTGATTGTTAAAGAGCGGACGCACCGAAATGAGTCTTAAAGGGCCGACACACCAAATCGAAAGCTGAGTGACCCCAGGCTCCAAATCGGAGACTGAGCCACCCCGGCCTCCAAATCGGAGGCTGATCGACCCCGGCCTCCAGATCGGAGGCTGATCGACCCCGGCCTCCAAATCGGAGGCTGATCGACTCCGGCCTCCAAATCGGAGGCTGATCGACCCCGGCCTCCAAATCGGAGGCTGATCGAACCCGGCCTCCAAATCGGAGGCTGATCGAACCCGGCCTCCAAATCGGAGGCTGATCGAACCCGGCCTCCAAATCGGAGGCTGAACGACCCCGGCCTCCAAATCGGAGGCTGAACGACCCCGGCCTCCAAATCGGAGGCTGAACGACCCCGGCCTCCAAATCGGAGGCTGATCGACCCCGGCCTCCAAATCGGAGGCTGATCGACCCCGGCCTCCAAATCGGAGGCTGATCGACCCTGGCCTCCAAATCGGAGGCTCAATGACCCTGGCCTCCAAATCGGAGGCTCAATGACCCCGGCCTCCAAATCGGAGGCTGAACGACCCCGGCCTCCAAATCGGAGGCTGAACGACCCCGGCCTCCAAATCGGAGGCTGATCGACCCCGGCCTCCAAATCGGAGGCTGATCGACCCCGGCCTCCAAATCGGAGGCTGATCGACCCTGGCCTCCAAATCGGAGGCTCAATGACCCTGGCCTCCAAATCGGAGGCTCAATGACCCCGGCCTCCAAATCGGAGGCTCAACGACCCCGGCCTCCAAATCGGAGGATGATCAACCACGCCACCAAATCGGAAGCTCATCGACCCCGGCCTCCAAATCGGAGGCTCTTTGACCTCGGCCTCCAAATCGGAAGCTCAAAGACCCCGGCCTCCAAATCGGAGGCTGAACGACCCCAGCCTCCAAATCTTACCCAGCGCGGCCCCACCCACCAAATCGGACCCAGAGAGGCCCTGCCCACCAAACCGGACCCTGAGGGGCCACACCCACAAAATCGGAGCCTGAGGGATCCCCGCCAACAATTCAAGCCCTGAGGAGCCCAGGCCAAGGAATCAGATCCTGAGGGGCCCCACCCACCAAATCAGACCCTGAGGCCAAAGTGGCCCCTGAGATGCACTCACAGTTAAAATGGATCCTGAGTTGAAAGTCTTGCAGGGGCAGCAGGCAAGTCTCTCTTAAAGGGGCAGCCCGGGCACCATTTCAAACCACTATCTGTACTTCCTTCAGGAAATACACATCTAGTTCTTCTTCTTCTTCTTATTATTATTAAGTTGATTTCCGCAATTAATACGGCCCGAACCGCTACACGCACAGACTCCGTTGAGATGTCGTTTCGAAGCCAGCGTCCACGAGAGGTGTGCTAAGTATTTTTCATGTCGATCGGATTTGTATTTTGCGCAATCTGCGTTTGAAAAATTTTTTACCCGTCATTGGAATGCACGGTCTCAATGCATTTGAATGGGAAGCTTAAAACGTGCCCTGAGGCAATTGAAATGGCAGTAAAGCTCATTGCTATGCGCAGGCACACCCAGTTACTATGCCATCGCCTACGAACGTCACATGACGCCCCCAGAACAGAGCTTCTGCCACATAATATCAGCTCTTAATGCGAAACCCACAGCACAAATGCAAATCTAGCTTCATCACATGACGCATGCCCCTGAGAGAGAATGTGCGCCCCCGCCCACCAAAACGGACCCTGAGGGGCCCCGCCCACCAAATCGGACCCTGAGGGGCCCCGCCCACCAAATCGGACCCTGAGGGGCTCCGCTTGCCAAATCGGACCCTGAGGGGCCCCGCCCACCACATCGGACCCTGAGAGATCCCGCCCACCAAATCAGACCCTTTTGGTGATTTGGCCCCGCCCACCAAATCAGATTCTGAAGGGCCCCACCCACAAAATCAGTCCCTGAGGGGCCCCGCCCACCAAATCGGACCCTGAGGGGCCCCATCCACCAAATCGGACCCTTAGGGGCCCCCCACCAAATTGGACCCTGAGTGGCCCCGCCCACCAAATCAGACCCAGGGGGCCCCAGCCACCAAATCGGATCCTTAGGGGCCCCGACCACAAAATTGGACCCTGAGGGGCCCCGGCCACAAAATCGGACCCTGAGGGGCCCCGACCACAAAATTGGACCCTAAGGGGCCCTGGCCACAAAATCGAACCTTGAGGGGCCCCACCCACCATACCGGACCCTGAGGGGCCCCGGCCACAAAATCGGACACTGAGGGGCCCCACCCACCAAATCGGACCCTGAGGGGCCCCAGCCACAAAACCGGACCCTGAGGGGCCCCGGCCACAAAATCGGACCATGAGGGGCCCCACCCACAAAATCGGTCCCTGACGCCAAAGTGGCCCCTGAGAGGCACCCGCAGTTAAAACAGATCCTGAGTTGAAAGTCTTGCAGGGGCAGCAGGCAAGTCTCTCTTAAAGGGGCAGCCCGGACACCATTTCAAACCACTATCTGTACTTCCTTCAGGAAATACACATCTAGTTATAGTGGTTTGAAAAAACCACTATATTGTAATCCGAACGCTGCTAACTTATTCTTCTTCTTATTATAGTGGTTTGAAAAAACCACTATATTGTAATCCGAACGCTGCTAACTTATTCTTCTTCTTCTTATTATTATTAAGTTGATTTCCGCAATTAATGCGGCCCGAACCGCTACACGCACAGACTCCGTTGAGGTGTCGTTTCGAAGCCAGCGTCCATGAGAGGTGTGCTAAGTATTTTTCGTGTCGATCGGATTTGTAGTTTTTGCGCAATTTGTGTTTGAAAATTTTTTTTCCCGTCATTGGAATGAACTGTCTCCAATGCTTTTCAATAGGAAATGGCAAAACGTGCCCTGAGGCGATTGAAATGACAGTTGAGCTCATTGATATGCGCAGGCAGACCCAGTTACTATGCCAACGCCTACGAACTTCACTTGAACCCCAGCACAGAGCCTCTGCCACATAATATCAGCTCTTAAAGCGAAACCCACAGCACAAATGCAAATCTAGCTTCATCACATGACACATGCCGCTGAGAGAGAATGTGTGCGCCAAAGTGGATTTAAAAGAAGCCCAGTGAGCCAAACTAGCTCTTAAAGGGCCAACGCGCCAAAGTGATTGTTAAAGGGCCAGTGCACTCAAATGAGTCTTAAAGGGCCGACACACCAAATTGGAGAGTGAGCCACCCCGGCCTCCAAATCGGAGGCTGAGCCACCCCGGCCTCCAATTCGGAGGCTGAGCCACCCCGGCCTCCAATTCGGAGGCTGAGCCACCCCGGCCTCCAATTCGGACCCTGAGCCATCCCGGCCTCCAAATCGGAGGCTGATCCACCCCGGCCTCCAAACCGGAGGCTGATCCACCCCGGCCTCCAAATCGGAGGATGATCCACCCCGCCCTCCAAATCGGAAGCTGATCCACCCCGGCCTCCAAATCGGAGGCTGATCCACCCCGGCCTCCAAATCGGAGGCTGATCGACCCAGGCCTCCAAATCAGAGGCTGAGCCACCCCGGCCTCCAAATAGGAGGCTGAGCCACCCCGGCCTCCAAATAGGAGGCTGAGCCACCCCGGCCTCCAAATCGGAGGCTGAGCCACCCCGGCCTCCAAATCGGAGGCTGAGCCACCCCTGCCTCCAAATCGGAGGCTGAGCCACCCCGGCCTCCAAATCGGAGGCTGAGCCAAACCGTCCTCCAGATCGGAAGCTGATCGACCCTGGGGTCCAAATCAGAGGCTCAACGACCCCGGCCTCCAAATCGGAGGCTGATCGACCCCGTCCTTCAAATCGAAGGCTGATCGACCCCGGCCTCCAAATCGAAGGCTGATCGACCCCGGCCTCCAAATCGAAGGCTGATCGACCCCGGCCTCCAAATAGGAGGCTGAGCCACCCCGGCCTCCAAATCGGAGGCTGAGCCACCCCGGCCTCCAAATCGGAGGCTGATCGACCCCGGCCTCCAAATCGGAGGCTGAGCCACCCCGGCCTTCAAATCAGAGGCTGAGTCACCCCGGCCTCCAAATCGGAGGCTGAGCCACCCCGGCCTCCAAATTGGAGGCTGAGCCACCCCGGCCTCCAAATCGGAGGCTGAGCCACCCCGGCCTCCAAATCGGAGGCTGAGCCACCCCGGCCTCCAAATCGGAGGCTGAGCCACCCCGGCCTCCAAATCGGAGGCTGATCCACCCCGCCATCCAAATCGGAGGCTGATCCACCCCGGCCTCCAAATCGGAGGCTGATCCACCCCGGCCTACAAATCGGAGGCTGATCCACCACGGCCTCCAAATCGGAGGCTGATCGACCCAGGCCTCCAAATCGGAGGCTGAGCCACCCCGGCCTCCAAATCGGAGGCTGAGCCACCCCGGCCTCCAAATAGAAGGCTGAGCCACCCCGGCCTCCAAATCGGAGGCTGAGCCACCTCGGCCTCCAAATCGGAGGCTGAGCCAACCCGGCCTCCAAATCGGAGGCTGAGCCACCCCGGCCTCCAAATCGGAGGCTGAGCCACCCCGGCCTCCAAATCGGAGGCTGAGCCACCCCGGCCTCCAAATCAGAGGCTGAGCCACCCCGGCCTCCAAATCGGAATCTCATCGACCCCGGCCTCCAAATCGGAGGCTCTTTGACCTCGGCCTCCAAATCGGAAGCTTAAAGACCCCGGCCTCCAAATTGGAGGCTGAGCGACCCCAGCCTCCAAATCTTACCCAGAGTGGCCCCACCCACCAAATCAGACCCAGAGAGGCCACACCCACAAAATAGGAGCCTGAGGGATCCCGGCCAACAATTCAAGCCCTGAGGGGCCCCACCCTCAAAATCGGACCCTGAGGGGCCCAATCAACAAAATCGGACCCTGAGGGGCCCCAGCCACAAAATCGGACCCTGAGGGGCCCCACCCACAAAATCGGACCCTGAGAGGCCCCACCCGCAAAATCAGACCCTGAGGGGCCCCGGCCATAAAATCAGACCCTGAGGGGCCCCGGCCATAAAATCGGACCCTGAGGGGCCCCGGACACAAAATCATACCCTGAGGGGCCCCACCCACAAAATCAGACCATGAGGGGCCCCACCCACAAAATCGGACCCTGAGGGTCCCCACCCATAAAATCGGACCCTGAGGGGACCCACCCACAAAATCGGACCCTGAGGGGCAAACACCCACAAAATCCGACCCTGAGGGGCCACACCCACAAAATTGGACCCTGAGGAATCCCGGCAACTAATTCAAATTCTGAGGAGCCCAGGCCACCGAATCGGATCCTCAGGGGCCCCACCCACCAAATCAGACCCTGAGGCCAAAGTGGCCCCTGAGAGGCACCCACATTTAAAACGGATCCTGAGTTGAAAGTCTTGCAGGGGCAGCAGGCAAGTCTCTCTTAAAGGGGCAGACCGGGCACCATTTCAAACCACTATCTGTACTTCCTTCAGGAAATACACATCTAGTTCTTCTTCTTATTATTATTCAGTTGATTTCCGCAATTAATGCGGCCCGAACCGCTACACGCGCAGACTCTGTTGAGGTGTCGTTTCGAAACCAGCATCCACGAGAGGTGTGCTAAGTATTTTTCGTGTCGATCGGATTTGTAGTTTTTGGGCAATTTGCATTTGAAAATTTTTTTTCCCGGCATTGGAATGCACTGTCTCCAATGCTTTTCAATGGGAAGCTTAAAACATGCCCTGAGGTGATTGAAATGGCAGTTGAGCTCATTGATATGCGCAGGCACACCCAGTTACTATGCCAATGCCTACGAACGCCACATGACACCCCCAGGAGAGAGCTTCTGCCACATAATATCAGCTCTTAAAGCAAAACCCACAGCACAAATGCAAATCTAGCTTCATCACATGACGCATGCCCCTGAGAGAGAATGTGTGCGCCAAAGTGGATTTAGAAGCCCAGTGAGCCACCCTGGCTCTTAAAGGGCCGACGCGCCAAAGTGATTCTTATAGAGCCGGCGCACCAAAATGAGTCTTAAAGGGCCGGCGCACCAAATCGAAAGCTGAGTGACCCAAGGCTCCAAGTCGGAGGCTGATAGACCCTGGCCTACAAAAAGGAGGCTGAGCAACCCTGGCATCCAAATTGGACCCAGAGTGGCCCCGCCCACCAAATCGGACCCAGAGTGGCCCCTCCCACCAACTCAGACCCAGAGTGGCCCCGCCCACCAAATTGGACCCTGAGGGGCCCTACCCACAAAATCGGACCCTAAGGGGCCCCACCCACAAAATCGGACCCTGAGGGGCCCCGGCCACAAAATCGGACCCTGAGGGGCCCCACCCACAAAATCGGACCCTGAGGGGCCCCACCCACAAAATCGGACCCTGAGGGGCCCCGGCCACAAAATCGGACCCTGATGGGCCCCACCCACAAAATCGGACCCTAAGGGGCCCCACTCACTAAATCGGACCCTGAGGGGCCCCGGCCACAAAATCGGACCCTGAGGGGCCCCACCCACAAAATCGGACCCTGAGGGGATCGGGCCACAAAATCAGACCCTGAGGGGCTCCGGCCACAACATCGGACCCTGAGGGGCCCCACTCACAAAATCGGACCCTGAGGGGCCCCACCCACAAAATCGGACCCTGAGGGGCCCCAACCACAAAATCGAACCCTGAGGGGCCCCGGCCACAAAATCGGACCCTGACGGGCCCTGGCCACAAAATCGGACCCTGAGGGGCCCCAGCCACAAAATCGGACCCTGAGGGACCCCACCTACAAAATCGGATCCTGAGGGGCCCCAACCACAAAATCGGACCCTGAGGGACCCCACCCACAAAATTGGACCCTCAGGGGCCCCGGCCACAAAATCGGACCCTGAGGGACCCCGGCCACAAAATCAGATCCTGAGGGGCCCCAACCACAAAATCGGACCCTGAGAGACTTCGGCCACAAAATCGGACCCTGAGGGGCCCCAACCACAAAATCGGACCCTGAGAGGCACCGGCCACAAAATCGGACCCTGAGGGGCCCCGGACACAAAATCGGACCCTGAGGGGCCCCGGACACAAAATCGGACCCTGAGGGGCCCAACCCACAAAATCAGACTCAGTGTCCCCGCCCACCAAATTGGACCCTGAAGGGCCCTGTCCACCAAATCGGACCCAGAGTGGCCCCGCCCACCAAATTAGACCCAGAGTGGCCCCGCCCACCAATTCGGACCCTGAGAGGCCCCGCCCATCAAATTGGACCCTGAGGGGCCCCGCCCACCAAATCGGACCCTGAGGGCCCCGCCCACCAAACCGGACCCCGAGGGGCCCCGCCCACCAAATCGGACCCCGAGGGTCCCCGCCCACCAAATCGGACCCTGAGGTGCCCCGGCCACAAAATCGGACCCTGAGGGGCCCCACCCACAAAATCCGGGCCCTGAGGGCCCCACCCACAAAATCGGCCCCTGAGGCCAAAGTGGCCCCTGAGAGGCACCCACAGTTAAACTGGATCCTGAGTGGAAAGTCTTGCAGGTGCAGCAGGCAAGTCTCTCTTAAAGGGGCAGCCCGGGTAGCATTTCAACCACTATCTGTACTTCCTTCAGGAAATAGACATCTAGTTATAGTGGTTTCAAAAAACCACTATATTGTAATCCGAACGCTGCTAACTTCTTCTTATTATTATTATTAAGTTGATTTCCGCAATTAATGCGGCCCGAACCGCTACACGCACAGACTCCGTTGAGGTATCGTTTCGAAGCCAGCGTCCATGAGAGGTGTGCTAAGTATTTTTCGTGTCGATCGGATTTGTAGTTTTTGCGCAATTTGCGTTTGAAAATTTTTTTTCCCGTCATTGGAATGCACTGTCTCCAATGCTTTTCAATAGGAAATGGCAAAACGTGCCCTGAGGCGATTGAAATGACAGTTGAGCTCATTGATATGCGCAGGCAGACCCAGTTACTATACCAACGCCTACGAACTTCACTTGAACCCCAGCACAGAGCCACATAATATCAGCTCTTAAAGCGAAACCCACAGCACAAATGCAAATCTAGCTTCATCACATGACACATGCCCCTGAGAGAGAATGTGTGCGCCAAAGAGGATTTAAAAGAAGCCCAGTCAGCCAAACTAGCTCTTAAAGGGCCAACGCGCCAAAGTGATTGTTAAAGGGCCAGCGCACCCAAATGAGTCTTAAAGGGCCGACATACCAAATCGGAGACTGAGCCACCCCGGCCTCCAAATCGGAGACTGAGCCACCCCGGCCTCCAAATCGGAGGCTGATCCACCCCGGCCTCCAAATCAGAGCCTGATCCACCCCGGCCTCCAAATCGGAGGCTGATCGACCCAGGCCTCCAAATCAGAGGCTGAGCCACCCCGGCCTCCAAATCGGAGGCTGAGCCACCCCGGCCTCCAAATCGGAGGCTGAGCCACCCCAGCCTCCAAATAGGAGGCTGAGCCACCCCGGCCTCCAAATCGGAGGCTGAGCCACCCCGGCCTCCAAATCGGAGGCTGATCGACCCCGGCCTCCAAATCGGAGGCTGAGCCACCCCGGCCTCCAAATCGGAGGCTGATCCACCCCGGCCTCCAAATCGGAGGCTGATCCACCCCGGCCTCCAAATCGGAGGCTGATCCACCCCGGCCTCCAAATCGGAGGCTGATCGATCCCGGCCTCCAAATCGGAGGCTGATCGACCCCGGCCTCCAAATCGGAGGCTGATCGACCCCGGCCTCCAAATCGGAGGCTGAGCCACCCCGGCCTCCAAATAGGAGGCTGAGCCACCCCGGCCTCCAAATCGGAGGCTGATCGACCCCGGCCTCCAAATCGGAGGATGATCGACCCCGGCCTCCAAATCAGAGGCTGATCCACCCCGGCCTCCAAATCGGAGGCTGATCCACCCCGGCCTCCAAATCGGAGGCTGATCCACCCCGGCCTCCAAATCGGAGGCTGAGCCACCCCGGCCTCCAAATAGGAGGCTGAGCCACCCCGGCCTCCAAATCGGAGGCTGATCGACCCCGGCCTCCAAATCGGAGGCTCATCGACCCCGGCCTCCAAATCGGAAGTTCATCGACCCCGGCCTCCAAATCAGAGGCTCTTTGACCTCAGCCTCCAAATCGGAAGCTCAACAACCCCGGCCTCCAAATTGAAGGCTGAGCGACCCCAGCCTCCAAATCTTACCCAGAGTGGCCCCGCCCACCAAATCGGACCCTGTGGGGCCCCGCCCACCAAATCGGACCCTGAGAGGCCCCGCCCACCAAATCGGACCCAGAGTGGTCCCGCCCACCAAATTGGACCCAGAGTGGTCCCGACCACCAAATTGGACCCAGACGGGCTCCGCCCACAAAATCAGACCCAGAGGGGCCCCTGCCACAAAATCAGACACTGAGGGGCCGCGGCCACAAAATCGGACCCTGATGGGCCCCAGTCACAAAATTGGACCCTGATAGACCCCGGCCACAAAATCGGACCCTGAGGGGCCCCAACCACAAAATCGGACCCTGAGGGGACCCAACCACAAAATCGGACCCTGAGAGGCCCCGCCCACCAAATTGGACCCAGAGTGGTCCCGCCCACCAAATTGGACCCAGAGGGGCCCCACCCACAAAATCGGACCCAGAGGGGCCCCTGCCACAAAATCGGACCCTGAGGGGCCCCACCCACAAAATCAGGCCCTGAGGTGCCCCACCCACAAAATCAGACCATGAGGCCAAAGTGGCCCCTGAGAGGCACCCACAGTTAAATCGTATCCTGAGTTGAAAGTCTTGCAGGGGCAGCAGGCAAGTCTCTCTTAAAGGGGCAGCCCGGGCACCATTTCAAACCACTATCTGTACTTCCTTCAGGAAATACACATCTAGTTATAGTGGTTTGAAAAAACCACTATATTGTAATCCGAACGCTGCTAACTTATTCTTCTTCTTCTTATTATTATTATTATTAAGTTGATTTCCGCAATTAATGCGGCCCGAACCGCTACACGCACAGACTCCGTTGAGGTGTCGTTTCGAAGCCAGCGTCCATGAGAGGTGTGCTAAGTATTTTTCGTGTCGATCGGATTTGTAGTTTTTGCACAACTTGCGTTTGAAAAATTTTTTTCCCGTCATTGGAATGCACTGGCTCCAATGCTTTTCAATAGGAAATGGCAAAACGTGCCCTGAGGCGATTGAAATGACAGTTGAGCTCATTGATATGCGCAGGCAGACCCAGTTACTATGCCAACGCCTACGAACGTCACATGACATCCCAAGGACAGAGATTCTGCCACATAATATCAGCTCTTAAAGTGAAACCCACAGCACAAATGCAAATCTAGCTTCATCACATGACACATGCCCCTGAGAGAGAATGTGCGTGCCAAAGTGGATTTAAAAGAAGCCCAGTGAGCCAAACTAGCTCTTAAAGGGCCAATGCGCCAAACTAATTGTTAAAGGCCCAGCGCACCCAAATGAGTCTTAAAGGGCCGACACACCAAATCGGAGACTGAGCCACCCCGGCCTCCAAATCGGACGCTGAGCCACCCCGGCCTCCAAATCGGACGCTGAGCCACCCCGGCCTCCAAATCGGAGGCTGATCCACCCCGGCCTCCAAATCGGAGGCTGATCGACCCAGGCCTCCAAATCGGAGGCTGAGCCACCCCGGCCTCCAAATAGGAGACTGAGCCACCCCGGCCTCCAAATCGGAGGCTGAGCCACCCCGGCCTCAAAATCGGAGGCTGAGTCACCCCATCCTCCAAATCGGAGGCTGAGCCACCCCGGCCTCCAAATCGGAGGCTGAGCCACCCCGGCCTCCAAATCGGAGGCTGAGCCACCCGGCCTCCAAATCGGAAGCTCATCGACCCCGGCCTCCAAATCGGAGGCTCTTTGACCTCGGCCTCCAAATCGGAGGCTCTTTGACCTCGGCCTCCAAATCGGAAGCTCAACGACCCCGGCCTCCAAATTGGAGGCTGAGCGACCCCAGCCTCCAAATCTTACCCAGAGTGGCCCCACCCACCAAATCGGACCCTGTGGGGCCCCGCTCACCAAATCGGACCCTGAGGCCCCGCCCACCAAATTGGACCCAGAGTGGTTCTGCCCACCAAATTGGACCCAGAGTGGTCCCGCCCACTAAATTGGACCCAGAGTGGTCCCGCCCACTAAATTGGACTCAGACCCAGAGGGGCCCCTGCCACAAAATCAGACCCTGAGGGGCCGCGGCCACAAAATTGGACCCTGATAGGCCCCGGACACAAAATCGGACCCTGAAGGGCCCCAACCACAAAATCGGACCCTGAGGGGACCCAACCACAAAATCGGACCCTGAGAGGTCCCGCCCACCAAATTGGACCCAGAGTGGTCCCGCCCACCAAATTGGACTCAGAGGGGCCCCACCCACAAAATCGGACCCAGAGGGGCCCCTGCCACAAAATCGGACCCTGAGGGGCCGCGGCCACAAAATCAGACCCTGAGGGGCCGCGGCCACAAAATCGGACCCTGAGGGGCCCCAACCACAAAATCGGACCCTGAGGGGCCCCAACCACAAAATCGGACCCTGAGGGGACCCAACCACAAAATCGGACCCTGAGGGGCCCCTGACACAAAATCGGACCCTGAGGGGCCCCGGCCACAAAATCGGACCCTGAGGGGCCCCGGCCACAAAATCGGACCCTGAGGGGCCCAATCCACAAAATCGGACCCTGAGGGGCCCTGCCCACCAAATTGGACCCTGAGGGGCCCCGCCCACCAAATCGGACCCTGAGAGGCCCCACCCAAAAAATCGGACCCTGACGGGCCCCGGCCACAAAATCGGACCCTGAGGGGCCCCACCCACAAAATTGGACCCTGAGGGGTTCCGGCCACAAAAATCGGATCCTGAGTGGTCCGGCCACAAAATCAGACCCTGAGGGGCCCCAGCCACAAAATCGGACCTTGAGGGGCCCCACCCACCAAATCAGACCCTGAGGGGCCCCGGCCACCAAATCGGACCCTGAGGGGCCCCGGCCACCAAATCGGACCCTGAGGGGCCCCACCCACAAAATCAGACCCTGAAGCCAAAGTGGCCCCTGAGAGGCACCCACAGTTAAATCGTATCCTGAGTTGAAAGTCTTGCAGGGGCAGCAGGCAAGTCTCTCTTAAAGGGGCAGCCCGGGCACCATTTCAAACCACTATCTGTACTTCCTTCAGGAAATACACATCTAGTTATAGTGGTTTGAAAAAACCACTATATTGTAATCCGAACGCTGCTAACTTATTCTTCTTCTTCTTATTATTATTATTATTAAGTTGATTTCCGCAATTAATACGGCCCGAACCGCTACACGCACAGACTCCGTTGAGGTGTCGTTTCGAAGCCAGCGTCCATGAGAGGTGTGCTAAGTATTTTTCGTGTCGATCGGATTTGTAGTTTTTGCGCAATTTGCGTTTGAAAATTTATTTTCCCGTCATTGGAATGCACTGTCTCAATGCATTTGAATGGGAAATGGCCAAACGTGCCCTGAGGCGATTGAAATGGCAGTTGAGCTCATTGATATGCGCAGGCAGACCCAGTTACTATGCCAACGCCTACGAACGTCACATGATCTCTCCAAGACAGAGCTTCTGCCACATAATATCAGCTCTTAAAGCAAAACCCACAGCACAAATGCAAATCTAGCTTCATCATATGACACTTGCCCCTGACAGAGAATGTGCGCCAAAGTGGATTTAGAAGCCCAGTGAGCCACCCTGGCTCTTAAAGGGCCGACGCGCCAAAGTGATTCTTAAAGAGCCGGCGCACCAAAATGAGTTTAAAGGGCCGGCGCGCCAAATCGAAAGCTGAGTGACCCAAGGCTCCAAATCGGAGGCTGATAGACCCTGGCCTACAAAAAGGAGGCTGAGCCACCCTGGCATCCAAATTGGACCCAGAGTGGCCCGCCCACCAAATCGGACCCAGAGTGGCCCCGCCCACCAAATCAGACCCAGAGTGGCCCCACCCACCAAATTGGATCCTGAGGGGCCCCACCCACAAAACCGGACCCTGAGGGGCCCCGGCCACAAAATCGGACCCTGAGGGGCCCCGCCTACAAAATTGAACCCTGAGGGGCCCCACCCACAAAATCAGATCCTGAGGGGACCCACCCACAAAATCGGATCCTGAGGGGCCCCACCCACAATATCGGACCCTGAGGGGCCCCACCCACAAAATCAGACCCTGAGGGCCCCGGTCACAAAATTGGATCCTGAGGGGCCCCAACCACAAAATCGATCCCTGAGGGGCCCCAACCACAAAATCGGACCCTGAGGGGCCCCACCCACAAAATTGGATCCTGAGGGGCCCCACCCACAAAATTGGACCCTGAGGGGCCCCGGCCAAAAAATTGGACCCTGAGGGGCCCCACCCACAAAATCAGACCCTGAGGGACCCCGGCCACAAAATCGGACCCTGAGGGGCCCCACCCACAAAATCGGACCCTGAGGGGATCCGGCCACAAAATCGGACCCTGAGGGGCCCCGGCCATAAAATCGGACCCTGAGGGGCCCCAACCACAAAATCGGACCCTGAGGGGCCCAACCACAAAATCGGACCCTGAGGGGCCCCAACCACAAAATCGGACCCTGAGGGGCCCCGCCTACAAAATTGAACCCTGAGGGGCCCCAACCACAAAATCAGATCCTGAGGGGACCCACCCACAAAATCGGATCCTGAGGGGCCCCACCCACAATATCGGACCCTGAGGGGCCCCACCCACAAAATCAGACCCTGAGGGCCCCGGTTACAAAATTGGATCCTGAGGGCCCCCAACCACAAAATCGATCCCTGAGGGGCCCCACCCACAAAACTGGACCCTGAGGGGCCCCACCCACAAAATTGGACCCTGAGGGGCCCCGGCCAAAAAATTGGACCCTGAGGGGCCCCACCCACAAAATTGGACCCTGAGGGGCCCCGGCCACAAAATCGGACCCTGAGGGACCCCGGCCACAAAATCGGACCCTGAGGGGCCCCTCCCACAAAATCGGACCCTGAGGGTATCCGGCCACAAAATCAGACCCTGAGGGGCCCCGGGCACAACATCGGACCCTGAGGGGCCCCACTCACAAAATCGGACCCTGAGGGGCCCCAACCACAAAATCGGACCCTGAGGGGCCCCAACCACAAAATCGGACCCTGAGGGGCCCCGGCCACAAAATCGGACCCTGAGGGGCCCCGGCCACAAAATTGGACCCTGAGGGGCCCCGGCCAAAAAATTGGACCCTGAGGGGCCCCACCCACAAAATTGGACCCTGAGGGGCCCCGGCCACAAAATCGGACCCTGAGGGACCCCGGCCACAAAATCGGACCCTGAGGGGCCCCACCCACAAAATCGGACCCTGAGGGGATCCGGCCACAAAATCAGACCCTGATGGGCCCCGGCCACAACATCGGACCCTGAGGGGCCCCACTCACAAAATCGGACCCTGAGGGGCCCCAACCACAAAATCGGACCCTGAGGGGCCCCAACCACAAAATCGGACCCTGAGGGGCCCCGGCCAAAAAATTGGACCCTGAGGGGCCCCACCCACAAAATTGGACCCTGAGGGGCCCCACCCACAAAATTAGACCCTGAGGGGCCCCGGCCACAACATCGGACCCTGAGGGGCCCCACTCACAAAATCGGACCCTGAGGGGCCCCAACCACAAAATCGGACCCTGAGGGGCCCCGGCCACAAAATCGGACCCTCACGGGCCCCGGCCACAAAATCGGACCCTCACAGCCCCAGCCACAAAATCGGACCCTGAGGGGCCCCGGCCATAAAATCGGACCCTGAGGGGCCCCGCCTACAAAATTGAACCCTGAGGGGCCCCACCCACAATATCGGACCCTGAGGGGCCCCACCCTCAAAATCAGACCCTGAGGGCCCCGGTCACAAAATTGGATCCTGAGGGGCCCCATCCACAAAATCGTTCCCTGAGGGGCCCCAACCACAAAATTGGACCCTGAGGGGCCCACCGACAAAATTGGACCCTGAGGGGCCCCACCCACAAAATTGGACCCTGAGAGGCCCCGGCCAAAAAATTGGACCCTGAGGGGCCCCACCCACAAAATTGGACCCTGAAGGGCCCCGGCCACAAAATCGGACCCTGAGGGGCCCTCACCCACAAAATCGGACCCTGAGGGGATCCGGCCACAAAATCAGACCCTGAGGGTCCCCGGCCACAACATCGGACCCTGAGGGGCCCCACTCACAAAATCGGACCCTGAGGGGCCCAGCCCACCAAATCGAACCCTGAGTGGCCCCGTCCACCAAATCGGACCCTAAGGGGCCCCACCCACAAAATCGGACTCTGAGGTGCCCCGGCCACAAAATCGGACCCAGAGGGGCCCCACCCACAAAATCGGGCCCTGAGGGGTCTCACCCACAAAATCGGTCCCTGAGGCCAAAGTGGCCCCTGAGAGGCACCCACAGTTAAAACGGATCCTGAGTTAAAAGTCTTGCAGGGGCAGCAGCCAAGTCTCTCTTAAAGGGGCAGCCCGGGCACCATTTCAAACCACTATCTGTACTTCCTTCAGTGAATACACATCTAGTATTAATGTTGTAATCTGACCGCTGCTAACTTATTCTTATTATTCAGTTGATTTCCGCAATTAATGCGGCCCGAACCGCTACACGCACAGACTCCGTTGAGGTGTTATTTCGAAGCCAGCGTCCACGAGAGGTGTGCTAAGTAATTTTTGTGTCGATTGGATTTGTAGTTTTTGCGCAATTTGCATTAGAAATTTTTTTTTCCCGTCATTTGAATGTATTGTCTCAATGCTTTTCAATGGGGAAATTTTGCCTTAGAGAAAATATGCCCTGAGGCGATTCAAATGGCAGTTTAGCTCATTGATATGCGCAGGCACACCCAGTTACTATGCCAACGCCAAAGAACTTCACATGACACCCTCAGGACACCGTTTCTGGCGATAATATCAGCTCTTAAAGCGAAACCCACAGCACAAATGCAAATCTAGCTTCATCACATGACGCACGCCCCTGAGAGAATGTACGCCAAAGTGAATTTAGAAGCCCAGTGTGCCAAACTAACTCTTAAACAGCCGACGCGCCTAAGTGAACCTTAAAGGGCCGGCGCACCAAAATGAGCCTTAAAGGGCCGGCGTGCCAAATCGAATGCTGAGTGACCCCAGGCTCCAAATCGGAGGCTGATCGACCCTGGCCTACAAATCGGAGGCTGAGCCACCCAGGCCAACAAATCGGCCCCGGAGTGGCCCTGCCCTCCAAATCGGACCGAGAGGCCCCGCCCACCAAATTGGACCCTGAGGGGCCCCGCTCACCAAATCAGACCCATAGTGCCCCCGCCCTCCAAATCAGACCCAGAGGGTGGCCCGCCCACCAAATCGAACCGAGGGGCCCCTCCCACCAAATCAGACTCAGAGTGGTCCCGCCTACCAAATTGTACCCTGAAGGGGCCCGCCCACCTAATCAGACCCAGAGTGGCCCCGCCCACCAAATCAGGCCATGAGGGGCGCTGCCCACCAAATCAGACCCTCAAGGGCCCCGCCTGCCAATTCATACCCTGAAGAGCCCCACCCACCAAATCAGATCCTGAGGGGATCCGCCCACCAAATCAGACCCTGAGAGGCCCCGTCTACCAAATCGGAACCAGAGGAGCCCCGCCCACGAAATTGGACCCTGTGGGGCCCCACTCACCAAATCGGACCCTGTGGGGCCCGCCCACCAAATTGGACCCAGAGTGGCCCCTCCCACCAAATCAGACCCTGTGGGGCCCCCGCCCATCAAGTCGGACCCTGTGGTGCCCCACCCACCAAATCGAACTCTGAGGGGCCCCCGCCCACCAAATCGGACCCAGAGGGGTCCCACCCACCAAATCTGACCCTAAGGGGCCCCGCCCACCTAATCAGACCCTGAGGGGTCCCACCCACCAAATCTGACCCTAAGGGGCCCCGCCCACCTAATCAGACCCAGAGTGGCCCCGCCCACCAAATCAGGCCATGAGGGGCGCCGCCCACCAAATCAGACCCTCAAGGGCCCCGCCTGCCAAATCATACCCTGAAGAGCCCCACCCACCAAATCAGATCCTGAGGGGACCCGCCCACCAAATCGGACCCTGAGAGGCCCCGTCTACCAAATCGGAACCAGCGGAGCCCCGCCCACGAAATTGGACCCTGTGGGGCCCCACTCACCAAATCGGACCCTGTGGGGCCCGCCCACCAAATTGGACCCAGAGTGGCCCCTCCCACCAAATCAGACCCTGTGGGGCCCCGCCCATCAAGTCGGACCCTGTGGTGCCCCACCCACCAAATCGAACTCTGAGGGGCCCCGCCCACCAAATCGGACCCAGAGGGGTCCCTCCTGCCAAATCAGACCCTGAGGGGCCGTGCCCACCAAACCGGACGCTGAGGGTCCTCGCCCACCAAATCGGCCCACCAATTCAAGCCCTGAGGAGCCCAGTCCACTGAATCAGATCCTGAGGGGCCCCACCCACCAAATCAGACCCTGAGGGGCCCCACAGGCCAAAGTGGCCCCTGAGAGGCACCCACAGGTAAAACGGATACTGAGTTGAAAGTCGTGCAGGGGCAGCAGGCAAGTCTCTCTTAAAGTCGCAGCCCGGGCACCATTTCAAACCACTAACTGTACTTCCTTCAGGAAATACACATCTAGTTATAGTGGTTTGAAAAAACCACTATATTGTAATCCGAACGCTGCTAACTTATTCTTCTTCTTATTATTATTATTATTATTAAGTTGATTTCCGCAATTAATGCGGCCCGAACCGCTACACGCACAGACTCCGTTGAGGTGTCGTTTCGAAGCCAGCGTCCATGAGAGGTGTGCTAAGTATTTTTCGTGTCGATCGGATTTGTAGTTTTTGCGCAATTTGCGTTTGAAAATTTTTTTTCCCGTCATTGGAATGCACTGTGTCAATGCTTTTCAATGGGAAGCTTAAAACGTGCCCTGAGGCGATTGAAATGGCAGTTGAGCTCATTGATATGCGCAGGCAGACCCAGTTACTATGCCAAGGCCTACGAACGTCACATGACATCTCCAGAACAGAGCTTTTGCCACATAATATCAGCTCTTAAAGCTAAACCCACGGCACAAATGCAAATCTAGCTTCATCACATGACGCATGCCCCTGAGAGAGAATGTGTGCGCCAAAGTGGATTTAGAAGCCCAGTGAGCCACCCTGGCTCTTAAAGGGCCGACGCGCCAAAGTGATTCTTAAAGAGCCGGCGCACCAAAATGAGTCTTAAAGGGCCGGCGTGCCAAATCGAAAGCTGAGTGACCCAAGGCTCCAAATCGGAGGCTGATAGACCCTGGCCTACAAAAAGGAGGCTGAGCAACCCTGGCATCCAAATCGGACCCAGAGTGGCCCCGCCCACGAAATCGGACCCAGAGTGGCCTCGCCCACCAAATCAGACCCAGAGTGGCCCCGCCCACCAAATTGGACCCTGAGGAGCCCCACCCACAAAATCGGACCGTGAAGGCCCCACCCACAAAATCGGACCATGAGGGGCCCCACCCACAAAATCGGACCCTGAGGGGCCCCGGCCACAAAATTGGACCCTGAGAGACCCCGGCCACAAAATCGAACCCAGAGGGGCCCCACCCACAAAATTGGACCCTGAGCGCCCCCAACCACAAAATCGGACCCTGAGGGGCCCCAACCCCAAAATCGGACCCTGAGGGGCCCCGGCACAAAATCGGACCCTCAGGGGCCCCGCCCTCAAAATCGGACCCTGAGCTGTCCCTCCCTCAAAAATCGGACCCTGAGAGGCCCCGCCCACCAAATCAGACCCTGAGGGGCTCCGCCAACCAAATCGGACTCTAAAGGGCCCCACCCACAAAATCAGACCCTGAGGGCCCCCAACCACAAAATAGGACCCTAAGGGGCCCCACCCTCAAAATCGGACCCTGAGTAGACCCGGCCACAAAATCGGACACTGAGGGGCCCCACCCACAAAATCGGACCCTGAGGGGTCCCAACCACAAAATCAAACCCTGAGGGGCCCCACCCTCAAAATCGGATCCTGAGGGGCCCAACCAACAAAATCGGACCCTGAGGGGCCCCGGCCACAAAATTGGAACCTGAGGGGCCCCGGCCACAAAATCAGACCCTGAGGGGTCCCAACCACGAAATCAGACCCTGAGGGGCCCCGGACTCAAAATCGGACCGTGAGGGCCCCCAACCACAAAATCGGACCCTGAGGGGCCCCAACCACAAAATCGGACCCTGAGAGACCCCGGCCACAAAATCGGACCCTGAGGGGCCCCGGCCACAAAATCGGACCTTGAGAGGCCCCGGCCACAAAATCAGACCCTGAGGGGCCCCGGCCACAAAATCGGACCCTGCGGGGTGCCGGCCACAAAATCAGACCCTGAGGGGTCCCAACCACAAAATCAGACCCTGAGGGGCCCCAGTCACAAAATCAGACCCTGAGCGACCCCAACCACAAAATCGGACCCTGAGGGGCCCCGGCCACAAAATCGGACACTGAGGGGCCCCAACCACAAAATCGGACCCTGAGGGGCCCCAGCCACGAAATCAGACCCTGAGGGGTGCCGGCCACAAAATCGGACCCTGAGGGCCCCCAACCACAAAATCAGACCCTGAGGGGCCCCGCCACAAAATCGGACCCTGAGGGCCCCCAACCACAAAACTGGACTCTGAGGGGCCCCAACCACAAAATCGGACCCTGAGGGGCCCCAACCACAAAATCGGACCCTGAGGGGCCCCGGCCACAATATCGGACCCTGAGAGACCCCGGCCACAAAATCGAACCCAGAGGGGCCCCACCCACAAAATTGGACCCTGAGTGGCCCCGCCCACCAAATCGGACCCTGAGGGTCCCCGCCCACAAAATCGGACCCTGAGGGGCCCCGCCCTCAAAATCGGACCCTGAGGGGCCCCACCCACAAAATCGGACCCTGAGGGGCCCCACCCTCAAAATCGGACCCTGAGGGGTCCAACCAAGAAAATCGCCACAAAATCGGACCATGAGGGGCCCCGGCCACAAAATCGGAGCCTGAGGGGCCCCGGCCACAAAATCGGACCCTGAGGGGTCCTGGCCACAAAATCAGGCCCTGAGGGGCCCCACCCACAAAATCAGACCCTGAGGGGCCCCGGCCATAAAATCGTACCCTGAGGGGCCCCGGCCATAAAATCGTACCCTGAGGGGCCCCGGCCACAAAATCGTACCCTGAGGGGCCCCACCCACAAAATCAGACCATGAGGGGCCCCACCCACAAAATCGGACCCTGAGGGGCCCCACCCATAAAATCGGACCCTGAGGGGACCCACCCACAAAATCGGACCCTGAGGGTCCACACCCACAAAATCGGACCCTGAGAGGCCACACCCACAAAATCAGACCCTGAGGGGCCCCACCCACAAAATTGGACCCTGAGGAATCCCGGCCACTAATTCAAATCCTGAGGAGCCCAGGCCACTGAATCGGATCCTGAGGGGCCCCACCCACCAAATCAGACCCTGAGGCCAAAGTGGCCCCTGAGAGGCACCCACATTTAAAACGGATACTGAGTTGAAAGTCTTGCAGGGGAAGCAGCCAAGTCTCTCTTAAAGGGGCAGCCCAGGCACCATTTCAAACCACTATCTGTACTTCCTTCAGGAAATACACATCTAGTATTAATGTTGTAATCCGAACGCTGCTAATTTATTCTTATTATTCAGTTGATTTCCGCAATTAATGCGGCCCGTACCGCTACACGCACAGACTCCGTTGAGGTGTCGTTTCGGAGCCAGCATACACGAGAGGTGTGCTATGCATTTTTCTTGTCGATCGGATTTGTATTTTTTGCGCAATTTGCATTTGAAAATTTTTTTTCCTGTCATTGGAATGCACTGTCTCAATGGATTTGAATGGGAAACTTAAAACGTGCCCTGAGGCGATTGAAATGGCAGTAAAGCTCATTGATATGCGCAGGCACACCCAGTTACTATGCCAACGCCTACGAACGTCACATGACGCCCCCAGGACAGAGATTCTGCCACATAATATCAGCTCTTAAAGCGAAACCCACAGCACAAATGCAAATCTAGCATTATCACATGACGCATGCCCCTGAGAGAGAATGTGCGCCAAAGTGCGCCCCCGCCCACCAAATCGGACCCTGAGCGACCCCGCCCACCAAATCGATTTCTGAAAGGCCCCACCCACAAAATCGGACCCTGAGGGGCCCCACCCACAAAATCGGACACTGAGGGGCCCCAACCACAAAATCGAACCCAGAGTGGCCCAGCCCACCAAATCGAACTCTGAGGGGCCCCACCCACAAAATCGAACCCTGAGGGTCCCCACCCACAAAATCGGACCAAGAGGGGCCCCGGCCACAAAATCGTTCCCTGAGGGGCCCCGGCCACAAAATCAGACCCTGATGGGCCCTACCCACAAAATGGGACCCTGAGGGGCTCCGCCCACCAAATCAGACCCAGAATGGCCCCTGCCCAGCAAATCGGACCCTGAGGGGCCCCACCCACCAAATCAGACCCTGAGGGGCCCCGCCCACCAAATCGGACCCTGAAAGGGCCTGCTCACCAAATTGAACTCTGAGAGGCCCCGCTCACCAAATCGGACCCTGAGGGGCCCCGCCCACCAAATCAGATTCTGAGTGGCCCTGCCCACCAAATTGGACCCTGAGGGGCCCCACCCACTGAATCGGACCCTGAGTGGCCCCGCCCACCAAATCGGACCCTGAGGGACCCCGCCCACCAAATTGGATTCTGAAGGGCCTCAACCAGAATATCGGACCCCGAGGGGTCCCGGACACAAAATCAGGCCATGAGGGGCCCCACCCACAAAATCAGACCCTGAGGGGCCCCAACCACAAATTCGGACCCTGAGGAGCCCCACCCACCAAATAGGACCCTAAGGGGCCCCGCCCACCTAATCGGACCCTGAGGGACCCCGCCCACCAAAACGGATTCTGAAGGGCCCCAACCACCAAATCAGACCCTGAGGGGCCCCACCACCCAAATCAGACCGTGAGGAGCTCCGGCCACCAAATTGGACCCTGAGGGGCCCCACCCACCAAATCGGACCCTGAGGGGCCCCGGCCACAAAATCGGACCCTAAGGGGCCACACCCACAAAATCAGGCCCTGAGGGGCCCCACCCACAAAATCGGACCCTGAGGTCAAAGTGGCCCCTGAGAGGCACCCACATTTAAAACGGATCCTGAGTTGAAAGTCTTGCAGGGGCAGCAGGCAAGTCTCTCTTAAGGGGCAGCCCGGGCACCATTTCAAACCACTATCTGTACTTCCTTCAGGAAATACACATCTAGTATTATTATTACTATTCAGTTGATTTCCGCAATTAATGCGGCCCGAACCGCTACACGCACAGACTCCGTTGAGGCCTCGTTTCGAAGCCAGTGTCCTCGAGTGGTGTGCTAAGTATTTTTCATGTAGATCGGATTTGGAGTTTTTGCGCAGTTTGCGCTTGAAAAAACATTTTCCTCAGTGCATTTCAATGGGAAAATGTTGCCATAGGGAAAACATGGGACAGTCGTGAGGTGGCAGTTAAGCTCATTGATATGCGCAGGTTCACCCAGTTACTATGCCAACGCCTACGAACGTCACATGACCTCTCTAGGACAGCGTTTCTGGCAGATAATTTCAGCTCTTAAAGCGAAACCAACAGCTTAAATGCAAATCTAGCTTCATCACATGACGCATGCCAATGAGAGAGAATGTGCGCCAAAGTGGATTTAGAAGCCCAGTGAACCAAACTGGCTCTTAAAGGGCCGACGTGCCAAATTAATTCTTAAAGGGCCGGCGCACCGAAATGAGTCTTAAAGGGCCGGGGCGCCAAATCGAAAGCTGAGTGACCCCAGGCTCCAAATCGGAAGCTGAGCCACCCCGACCTCCAAATCGGAGGCTGATCCACCCTGGCCTCCAAATCGGACCCAGCGTGGCCCCGCTAAAAAAATCAGACCCTGAGTGACCCCGCCCACCAAAACGAACCCAGAGTGGCACAGCCCACCAAATCGGACCCTGAGGGGCCCCACCCACCAAATCGGACCCTGAAGGGCCCCGCCCACCAAATCGGACCCTGAAGGGCCCCGCCCACCAAATCGGACCCTGAGGGGCCCCACCCACCAAATCGGACCCTGATGGGCCCCGCCCACCAAATCGGATTCTGAAAGGCCCCAACCACAAAATCGGACACTGAGGGGCCCGGACACAAAATCGGACCCTGAGGGGCCCCACCCACAAAATCGGACCCTGAGGGGCCCCACCCACAATATCGGACCCTGAGGGGCCCCGCCCACCAAATCGGACCCTGAGTGGCCCCGCCCACCAAATCGGACCCTGAGGGGCCCCACCCACCAAATCGGACCCTGAGGTGCCCCGGCCACAAAATCGGACCCTGAGGGGCCCCACCCACCAAATCGGACCCTGAGGTGCCCCGGCCACAAAATCGGACCCTTAGTGGCCCCACCCACAAAATCAGGCACTGAGGGGTCCCACCCACAAAATCAGACCCTGAGGGGCCCCGCCCACCAAATAGGACCCTGAGGGGCCCCACCCAGCAAATCAGACCATGAGGGGCCCCACCCACAAAATCGGACCCTGAGGGGCCCCACCCACAAAATCAGACCCTGAGGGGCCACACCAACAAAATTGGACCCTGAGGGATCCCGACCACCAATTCAAACCCTAAGGAGCCCAGGCCACCAAATCGGATCCTGAGGGGCCCCACCCACCAAATCAGACCCTGAGGCCAAAGTGGCCCCTGAGAGGCACCCACACTTAAAACGGATCCTGAGTTGAAAGTCTTGCTGGGGCAGCAGGCAAGTTTCTCTTAAAGGGGCAGCCCGGGCACCATTTCAAACCACTATCTGTACTTCCTTCAGGAAATACACATCTAGTATTAATGTTGTAATCCGAACGCTGCTAACTTATTCTTATTTTTCAGTTGATTTCCGCAATTAATGCGGCCCGAACCGCTACACGCACAGACTCCGTTGAGGCTTCGTTTCGAAGCCAGCGTCCATGATAGGTGTGCTAAGTATTTTTCGTGTCGATCGGATTTGGAATTTTTGCGCAATTTGCGTTTGAAAAAACATTTTCCTCAATGCATTTTAATGGGAAAATGTTGCCATAGGGAAAACATGGGGCTGTCGGGTGAGGTGGCAGTTAAGCTCATTGATATGCGCAGGCTCACCCAGTTACAATGCCAACGCCTACGAACGTCACATGACCTCTCCAGGACAGAGTTTCTGGCAGATAATTTCAGCTCTTAAAGCGAAACCCACAGCATAAATGCAAATCTAGCTTCATCACATGACGCATGCCCCTGAGAGAGAATGTGCGCTAAAGTGGATTTAGAAGCCGAGTGCGCCAAACTGGCTCTTAAAGGTCCGACGCGCCAAATTGATTCTAAAAAGGGCCGGCGCACCGAAATGAGTCTTAAAGGGCCGGCGCGTCAAATCGAAATCTGAGTGACCCCAGGCTCCAAATCGGAGGCTGAGCCACCTTGCCCTCCAAATCGGACCCTGAGGGGCCCCGCCCACCAAATCGGACCCTGAGGGGCCCCGCCCACCAAATCGGACCCTGAGGGGGCCCGCCCACCAAATCAGACCCTGAGGGGCTCGACCCACAAAATCAGACCCTGAGGGGCCCCAACCACAAATTCGGACCCTGAGGAGCTCCACCCACCAAATGGGACCCTAAGGGGCACCAGCCACCAAATCGGACCCTGAGGGGCCCCGACCACAAAAATCGGACCCTGAGGGGCCCCGGCCACAAAAACGGACCCTGAGGGGCCCCAGCCACAATATCGGACCCTGAGGGGCCCCAGCCACAAAATCCGACCCTGAGGGGCCCCGGTCACGAAATCGGACCCTGAGGGGCCCCGGCCACGAAATCGGACACTGAGGGGCGCTGGCCACAAAATCGGACCCTGAGGGGCCCCAACCACAAAATCAGACCCTGAGGGGCCCCGGCCACAAAGTCGGACCCTGAGGGCCCCCAACCACAAAACTGGACCCTGAGAGGCCCCAACCACAAAATCGAACCCAGAGGGGCCCCACCCACAAAATTGGTCCCTGAGGGTTCCCGCCAACCAAATTGGACCCTCAGGGGCCCCGCCCACAAAATCGGACCCTGAGGGGCCCCGCCCTCAAAATCGGACCCTGATAGGCCCCGCCCACCAAATCGGACCCTGAGGGGCCCCGCCAACCAAATCGGACTCTGAGGGGCCCCACCCACAAAATCGGACCCTGAGGGCCCCCAATCACAAAATCGGACCCTGAGGGGCCCCGGCCACAAAATCGGACCCTGAGAGACCACGGCCACAAAATCGAACCCAGAGGAGCCCCACCCACAAAATTGGGCCCTGGGGGACCCGCTCACCAAATCGGACCCTGAGGGGCACCGTCCACAAAATCCGACCCTGAGGGGCCCCGCCCTCAAAATCGGATCCTGAGGGGCCCAACCAACAAAATCGGACCCTGAGGGGCCCCAGCCACAAAATTGGGCCCTGAGGGGCCCCGGCCACAAAATCGGACCCTGAGGGGCCCCGGCCACAAAATCAGACCCTGAGGGGCCCCGGCCACAAAATCGGACCCTGATGGGCCCCACCCTTAAAATCAAATCCTGAGGGGCCCAACCAACAAAATCGGACCCTGAGGGGCCCCAGCCACAAAATTGGACCCTGAGGGGCCCCAGCCACAAAATCGGACCCTGAGGGGCCCCGGCCACAAAATCGGACCCTGAGGGGACCCGGCCACAAAATCGGACCCTGAGGGGCCCCAGCCACAAAATCGGACCCTGAGGGGCCCCGGCCACAAGATCAGACCCTGAGGGGCGCCGGCCACAAAATCAAACCCTGAGGGGCCCCAACCACAAAATCGGACCCTGAGGGGCCCCAACCACAAAATCGGATCCTGAGGGGCCCCGGCCACAAAATCGGACCCTGAGAGACCCCGGCCACAAAATCGAACCCAGAGGGGACCCACCTACAAAATTGGACCCTGAGGGGCCCCACCCACAAAATTGGACCATGAGGGGCCCCGCCCACAAAATCGGACCCTGAGGGACCCCGCCCTCAAAATCGGACCCTGAAGGGCCCCACCAACCAAATCGGACTCTGAGGGGCCCCACCCACAAAATCGGACCCTGAGGGCCCCCAACCACAAAATCGGACCCTAAGGGGCCCCGGCCACAAAATCGGACCCTGAGAGACCCCGCCCACAAAATCGGACCCTGAGGGGCCCCAGCCACAAAATCGGACACTGAGGGGCCCCGGCCACAAAATCGGACCCTGAGAGGCCCCAGCCACAAAAACGGACCTAGAGCGGCCCAACCACAAAATCGGACCCTGAGGGGCCCCGGCCACAAAATCGGACCCTGAGGAGCCCCGGCCACAAAATCAGACCCTGAGGGGCGCCTGCCACAAAATCGAACCCTGAGGGGCCCCAACCACAAAATCGGACCCTGAGGGGCCCCAACCACAAAATCAGACCCTGAGGGGCCCCGGACACAAAATCGGACCCTGAGAGACCCCGGCCACAAAATTGGACCCAGAGGGGCCCCACCCACAAAATTGGACCCTGAGGGGCCCCGCCCACAAAATCGGACCCTGAGGGGCCCCGCCCTCAAAATCGGACCCTGAAGGGCCCCACCAACCAAATCGGACTCTGAGGGGCCCCACCCACAAAATCGGACCCTGAGGGCCCCCAACCACAAAATCGGACCCTAAGGGGCCCCGGCCGCAAAATCGGACCCTGCGGGGCCGCATCCACCAAATCGGACCCTGAGGGGCCCCACCCACCAAATTGGACCCTGACGTGCCTCGGCCACCAAATCAGACCCTGATGGGCCTCCCCACCAAATCGGACCCTGAGGGGCCCCACCCACAAAATTGGACCCTGAGGGGCCCCACCCACACAATCGGACCCTGAGGCCAAAGTGGCCCCTGTGAGGCACTCACAGTTAAAACGGATCCTGAGTTGAAAGTCTTGCAGGGGCGGCAGGCAAGTCTCTTAAAGGGGCAGCCCGGGCACCATTTCAAACCACTATTTGTACTTCCTTCAGGAAATACACATCTAGTTATAGTGGTTTGAAAAAACCACTATATTGTAATCCGAACACTGCTAACTTCTTCTTCTTCTTCTTATTATTAAGTTGATTTCCGCAATTAATGCGGACCGAACCGCTACACGCACAGACTCCGTTGAGGTGTCGTTTCGAAGCCAGCGTCCATGAGAGGTGTGCTAAGTATTTTTGGTGTCGATCGGATTTGTAGTTTTTGCGCAATTTGCGTTTGAAAATTTTTTTTCCCGTCATTGGAATGCACTGTCTCCAATGCTTTTCAATAGGAAATGGCAAAACGTGCCCTGAGGCGATTGAAATGGCAGTTGAGCTCATTGATATGCGCAGGCAGACCCAGTTACTATGCCAACGCCTACGAACTTCACTTGAACCCCAGCACAGAGCCTCTGCCACATAATATCAGCTCTTAAAGCGAAACCCACAGCACAAATGCAAATCTAGCTTCATCACATGACACATGCCCCTGAGAGAGAATGTGTGCGCCAAAGTGGATTTAAAAGAAGCCCAGTGAGCCAAACTAGCTCTTAAAGGGCCAACGCGCCAAAGTGATTGTTAAAGGGCCAACGCGCCAAAGTGATTGTTAAAGGGCCAGCGCACTCAAATGAGTCTTAAAGGGCCGACACACCAAATCGGAGGCTGAGCCACCCCGGCCTCCAAATCGGAGGCTGAGCCACCCCGGCCTCCAAATCGGAGGCTGAGCCGCCCCGGCCTCCAAATCGGAGGCTGAGCCACTCCGGCCTCCAAATCGGACGCTGAGCCACCCCGGCCTCCAAATCGGAGGCTGATCCACCACGGCCTCCAAATCGGAGGCTGATCCACCCCGCCCTCCAAATCGGAGGCTGATCCACCCCAGCCTCCAAATCGGAGGCTGATCCACCCCGGCCTCCAAATCGGAGGCTGATCGACCCAGGCCTCCAAATCAGAGGCTGAGGCACCCCGGCCTCCAAATCGGAGGCTGAGCCACCCCGGCCTCCAAATCGGAGGCTGAGCCACCCCGGCCTCCAAATCGGAGGCTGAGCCACCCCGGCCTCCAAATAGGAGGCTGAGCCACCCCGGCCTCCAAAACGGAGGCTGAGCCACCCCGGCCTCCAAATCGGAGGCTGATCGACCCCGGCCTCCAAATAGGAGGCTGAGCCACCCCGGCCTCCAAATCGGAGGCTGAGCCACCCCGGCCTCCAAATCGGAGGCTGAGCCACCCCGGCCTCCAAATCGGAGGCTGAGCCACCCCGGCCTCCAAATCGGAGGCTGAGCCACCCCGGCCTCCAAATCGGAGGCTGAGCCAACCCGGCCTCCAAATCGGAGGCTGAGCCAACCCAGCCTCCAAATCGGAGGCTCATCGACCCCGGCCTCCAAATCGGAAGCTCATCGACCCCGGCCTCCAAATCGGAGGCTCATCGACCCCGGCCTCCAAATCGGAAGCTCATCGACCCCGGCCTCCAAATCGGAGGCTCTTCGACCTCGGCCTCCAAATCGGAAGCTCAACGACCCCGGCCTCCAAATTGGAGGCTGAGCAACCCCAGCCTCCAAATCTTACCCAGAGTGGCCCCACCCACCAAATCAGACCCAGAGAGGCCACACCCACAAAATAGGAGCCTGATGGATCCCGGCCACCAATTCAAGCCCTGAGGGGCCCCACCCTCAAAATCGGACCCTGAGGGGCCCAATCAACAAAATCGGACCCTGAGGGGCCCCAGCCACAAAATCGGACCCTGAGGGGCCCCACCCACAAAATCGGACCCTGAGAGACCCCACCCGCAAAATCAGACCATGAGGGGCCCCGGCCATAAAATCAGACCCTGAGGGGCCCCGGCCATAAAATCGGACCCTGAGGGGCCCCAGACACAAAATCATACCCTGAGGGGCCCCACCCACAAAATCAGACCATGAGGGGCCCCACCCACAAAATCGGACCCTGAGGGTCCCCACCCACAAAATCGGACCCTGAGGGGCAAACACCCACAAAATCCGACCCTGAGGGGCCACACCCACAAAATTGGACCCTGAGGAATCCCTGCAACTAATTCAAATCCTGAGGAGCCCAGGCCACCGAATCGGATCCTGAGGGGCCCCACCCACCAAATCAGACCCTGAGGCCAAAGTGGCCCCTGAGAGGCACCCACATTTAAAACGGATCCTGAGTTGAAAGTCTTGCAGGGGCAGCAGGCAAGTCTCTCTTAAAGGGGCAGACCGGGCACCATTTCAAACCACTATCTGTACTTCCTTCAGGAAATACACATCTAGTATTAATGTTGTAATCCGAACGCTGCTAACTTTTTCTTTTTATTCAGTTGATTTCCGCAATTAATGCGGCCCGAACCGCTACACGCACAGACTCCGTTGAGGTGTTGTTTCGAAGCCAGCGTCCACGAGAGGTGTGCTAAGTATTTTTCGTGTCGATCGGATTTGTAGTTTTTGCGCAATTTGCGTTTGAAAATTTTTTTTCCCCGTCATTGGAATGCGTGTCTCAATGCTTTTCAATTGGCAACTTAAAACGTGCCCTGAGGCAATTCAAATGGCAGTAAAGCTCATTGATATGCGCAGGCACACCCATTTACTATGCCAACGCCTACGAACGTCACATGACGCCCCCAGGACAGAGCTTTTGGCACATAATATCAGCTCTTAAAGCGAAACCCACAGCACAAATGCAAATCTAGCCTCATCACATGACGCATGCCCCTGAGAGAGAATGTGTGCCAAAGTGGATTTAGAAGCCCAGTGAGCCACCCTGTCTCTAAAACGGCCGACGCGCCAAAGTGATTCTTAAAGGGCCAGCGTGCCAAATCGAAAACTGAGTGACCCCAGGCTCCAAATCGGAGGCTTAGCCACCCCGGCCTCCAGATTGGAGGCTGATCGACCCTGGCCTCCAAATCGGACCCAGCGTGGACCCGCTCAAGAAATCGGACCCAGAGGGGCTCCGTTCACCAAATCAGACCCAGAGTGGCCCCACCCAGCAAATCGGACCCAGAGTAGCCTCGCCCACCAAATCGGACCCTGAGAGGTCCCGCCCACCAAATTGGACCCAGAGTGGTCCCGCCCACCAAATCGGACCCAGAGTGGTCCCGCCCACCAAATCAGACCCTAAGGGGCCCCACCCACAAAATCGGACCCTGAGGGGCCCCTGCCACAAAATCAGACCCTGAGGGGCCCAACAAAATCGGACCCTGAGGGGCCCCGCCCACCAAACCGTACCCTGAGTAGCCCCGCCCAACAAAACAGACCCAGAGTGGCTCCACCCACCAAATTGGACCCAGAGTGGCCCCACCCACAAAATTGGACCCTGAGGGGCCCCGGCCACAAAATCGGACCCTGAGGGGCCCCACCCACAAAATCAGACCCTGAGGGGATCTGGCCACAAAATCACACCCTGAGGGGCCCCACCCACAAAATCGGACCCTGAGGGGCCCCACCCACAAAATCGGAGCCTGAGGGATCCCCGCTAACAATTCAAGCCCTGAGGAGCCCAGGCCAAGGAACCGGATCCTGAGGGGCCCCACCCACCAAATCAGACCCTAAGGGGCCCCACCCACAAAATCGGACCCTGAGGGGCCCCACCCACAAAATCAGAGCCTGAGGGATCCCCGCTAACAATTCAAGCACTGAGGAGCCCAGGCCAAGGAATCGGATCCTGAGGGGCCCCACCCACCAAATCAGACCCTAAGGCCAAAGTGGCCCCTGAGAGGCACTCATAGTTAAAACGGATCCTGAGTTGAAAGTCTTGCAGAGTCAGTAGGCAAGGCTCTCTTAAAGGGGCAGCCCAGGCACCATTTCAAACCACTATCTGCACTTCCTTCAGGAAATACACATCTAGTATTATTATTATTATTCAGTTGATTTTCCGCAATTAATGTGGCCCGAACCGCTACACGCACAGACTCCGTTGAGGTGTTTTTTGGAAGCCAGCGTCCACGAGAGGTGTGCTAAGTATTTTTCGTGTCAATCGGATTTGTAGTTTTTGCGCAATTTGCGTTTGAAAAAACATTTTCCTCAATGCATTTCAATGAGAAAATATTTCCACAGGGAAAACATGCCCTGAGGCGATTGAAATGGCAGTTGAGCTCATTGATATGCGCAGGCAGACCCAGTTACTATGCCAACATCTTCGAACTTCACATGACCCCCCCCTCCGAGGACAGAGTTTCTGCCAGATAATTTCTGCCCTTAAAGCAAAACCCACAGCACAAATGCAAATCTAGCTTCATCACATGACGCATGTCCCTGAGAGAGAATGTACGCCAAAGTGGATTTAGAAGCCCAGTGAGCCAAACTGGCTCTTAAAGGGCTGAGGCGCCAAAGTGATTCTTAAAGGGCCAGCGCACCAAAATGAGTCTTAAAGGGCCGGCGCGACAAATCGAAAGCTGAGTGACTCCAGGCTCCAAATCGGAGGCTTAGCCATCCCGGCCTCCAGATTGGAGGCTGATCGACCCTGGCCTCCAAATCGGACCCAGCGTGGACCCGCTCAAGAAATCGGACCCAGTGGGGCTCCGTTCACCAAATCAGACCCAGAGAGGCCCCACCCAGCAAATCGGACCCAGAGTAGCCCCGCCCACCAAATCGGACCCTGAGAGGTCCCGCCCACCAAATTGGACCCAGAGTGGTCCCGCCCACCAAATCGGACCCAGAGTGGTCCCGCCCACCAAATCAGACCCTAAGGGGCCCCACCCACAAAATCGGACCCTGAGGGGCCCCTGCCACAAAATCAGACCCTGAGGGGCCCAACAAAATCGGACCCTGAGGGGCCCCGCCCACCAAATCGTACCCTGAGTAGCCCCGCCCAACAAAACAGACCCAGAGTGGCTCCACCCACCAATTCGGACCCAGAGTGGCCCCACCCACAAAATTGGACCCTGAGGGGCCCCGGCCACAAAATCGGACCCAGAGTGACCCCACCCACAAAATTGGACCCTGAGGGGCCCCGGCCACAAAATCTGACCCTGAGGGGCCCCACCCACAAAATCAGACCCTGAGGGGATCCGGCCACAAAATCACACCCTGAGGGGCCCCACCCACAAAATCGGACCCTGAGGGGCCCCACCCACAAAATCGGACCCTGAGGGGCCCCACCCACAAAATCGGAGCCTGAGGGATCCCCACTAACAATTCAAGCCCTGAGGAGCCCAGGCCATGGAATCGGATCCTGAGGGGCCCCACCCACCAAACAGACCCTAAGGGGCCCCACCCACAAAATCGGACCCTGAGGGGCCCACCCACAAAATCAGAGCCTGAGGGATCCCCGCTAACAATTCAAGCCCTGAGGAGCCCAGGCCAAGGAATCGGATCCTGAGGGGCCCCACCCACCAAATCAGACCCTAAGGCCAAAGTGGCCCCTGAGAGGCACTCACAGTTAAAACGGATCCTGAGTTGAAAGTCTTGCAGAGTCAGCAGGCAAGTCTCTCTTAAAGGGGCAGCCCGGGCACCATTTCAAACCACTATCTGCACTTCCTTCAGGAAATACACATCTAGTTATAGTGGTTTGAAAAAAACACTATATTGTAATCCGAACGCTGCTAACTTATTCTTCTTATTATTATTAAGTTGATTTCCGCAATTAATGCGGCCCGAACCGCTACACGCACAGACTCCGTTGAGGTGTCGTTTCGAAGCCAGCGTCCATGAGAGGTGTGCTAAGTATTTTTCGTGACGATCGGATTTGTAGTTTTTGCGCAATTTGCGTTTGAAAATTTTTTTTCCCGTCATTGGAATGCACTGTCTCCTATGCTTTTCAATAGGAAATGGCAAAACGTGCCCTGAGGCGATTGAAATGACAGTTGAGCTCATTGATATGCGCAGGCAGACCCAGTTACTATGCCAACGCCTACGAACTTCACTTGAACCCCAGCACAGAGCCTCTGCCACATAATATCAGCTCTTAAAGCGAAACTCACAGCACAAATGCAAATCTAGCTTCATCACATGACACATGCCCCTGAGAGAGAATGTGTGCGCCAAAGTGGATTTAAAAGAATCCCAGTGAGCCAAACTAGCTCTTAAAGGGCCAACGCGCCAAAGTGATTGTTAAAGGGCCAGCGCACCCAAATGAGTCTTAAAGGACCGACACACCAAATCGGAGACTGAGCCACCCCGGCCTCCAAATCGGAGGCTGAGCCACCCCGGCCTCCAAATCGGAGGCTGAGCCACCCCGGCCTCCAAATCGGAGGCTAAGCGACCTCGGCCTCCAAATCGGAGGCTGAGCGACCCCGGCCTCCAAATCGGAGGCTGAGCCACCCCGGCCTCCAAATCGGAGGCTGATCCACCCCGGCCTCCAAATCGGAGACTGATCCACCCCGGCCTCCAAATCGGAGGCTGATCCACCCCGGCCTCCAAATCGGAGGCTGAGCCACCCCGGCCTCCAAATCGGAGGCTGAGCCACCCCGGCCTCCAAATCGGAGGCTGAGCCACCCCGGCCTCCAAATCGGAGGCTGAGCGACCCCGGCCTCCAAATCGGAGGCTGAGCGACCCCGGCCTCCAAATCGGAGGCTGAGCCACCCCGTCCTCCAAATCGGAGGCTGAGCCACCCCGGCCTCCAAATCGCAGGCTGAGCCACCCCGGCCTCCAAATCGGAGGCTGATCCACCCCGGCCTCCAAATCGGAGGCTGATCCACCCCGGCCTCCAAATCGGAGGCTGAGCCACCCCGGCCTCCAAATCGGAGGCTGATCCACCCCGGCCTCCAAATCGGAGGCTGAGCCAACCCGGCCTCCAAATCGGAGGCTCTTTGACCTCGGCCTCCAAATCGGAAGCTCAACGACCCCGGCCTCCAAATTGGAGGCTGAGCGACCCCAGCCTCCAAATCTTACCCAGAGTGGCCCCACCCACCAAATCAGACCCAGAGAGTCCCTGCCCACCAAATCGGACCCTGAGGGGCCCTGCCCACCAAATAGGACCCTGTGGGGCCCCGCCCACCAAATCGGACCCTGAGAGGCCCCGCCCACCAAATCGGACCCTGAGGGGCCCTGCCCACCAAATAGGACCCTGTGGGGCCCCAACCACAAAATCGGACCCTGAGGGGACCCAACCACAAAATCGGACCCTGAGGGGCCCCTGACACAAAATCGGACCCTGAGGGGCCCCGGCCACAAAATCGGACCCTGAGGGGCCCAGCCCACAAAATCGGACCCTGAGGGGCCCTGCCCACCAAATTGGACCCTGAGGGGCCCCGCCCACCAAATCGGACCCTGAGAGGCCCCACCCACAAAATCGGACCCTGACGGGCCCCGGCCACAAAATCGGACCCTGAGGGGCCCCACCCACAAAATTGGACCCTGAGGGGTTCCGGACACAAAAATCGGATCCTGAGTGGCCCCGGCCACAAAATCGGACCCTGAGGGGCCCCAGCCACAAAATCGGACCTTGAGGGGCCCCACCCACCAAATGGGACCCTGAGGGGCCCCGGCCACCAAATCGGACCCTGAGGGGCCCCGGCCACCAAATCGGAACCTGAGTGGCCGCGGCCACAAAATCGGACCCTGAGGGGCCCCACCCATAAAATCGGACCCTGAGTGGCCACACCCACAAAATCAGGCCCTGAGGGGCCCCACCCACAAAATCAGACCCTGAGGCCAAAGTGGCCCCTGAGAGGCACCCACAGTTAAATCGTATCCTGAGTTGAAAGTCTTGCAGGGGCAGCAGGCAAGTCTCTCTTAAAGGGGCAGCCCGGGCAAAATTTCAAACCACTATCTGTACTTCCTTCAGGAAATACACATCTAGTTATAGTGGTTTGAAAAAACCACTATATTGTAATCCGAACGCTGCTAACTTATTCTTCTTATTATTATTATTAAGTTGATTTCCGCAATTAATGCGGCCCGAACCGCTACACGCACAGACTCCGTTGAGGTGTCGTTTCGAAGCCAGCGTCCATGAGAGGTGTGCTAAGTATTTTTGGTGTCGATCGGATTTGTAGTTTTTGCGCAATTTGCGTTTGAAATTTTTTTTTCCCGTCATTGGAATGCACTGTCTCCAATGCTTTTCAATAGGAAATGGCAAAACGTGCCCTGAGGCGATTGAAATGACAGTTGAGCTCATTGATATGCGCAGGCAGACCCAGTTACTATGCCAACGCCTACGAACTTCACTTGAACCCCAGCACATAGCCTCTGCCACATAATATCAGCTCTTAAAGCGAAACCCACAGCACAAATGCAAATCTAGCTTCATCACATGACACATGCCCCTGAGAGAGAATGTGTGCGCCAAAGTGGATTTAAAAGAAGCCCAGTGAGCCAAACTAGCTCTTAAAGGGCCAACGCGCCAAAGTGATTGTTAAAGGGCCAGCGCACTCAAATGAGTCTTAAAGGGCCGACACACCAAATCGGAGACTGAGCCACCCCGGCCTCCAAATCGGAGGCTGAGCCACCCGGCCTCCAAATCGGAGGCTGAGCTACCCCGGCCTCCAAATCGGAGGCTGATCCACCCCGGCCTCCAAATCGGAGGCTGATCCACCCCGGCCTCCAAATCGGAGGCTGATCCACCCCGGCCTCCAAATCGGAGGCTGATCGACCCAGGCCTCCAAATCAGAGGCTGAGCCACCACGGCCTCCAAATCGGAGGCTGAGCCACCCCGGCCTCCAAATCGGAGGCTGAGCCACCCCGGCCTCCAAATCGGAGGCTGATCGACCCCGGCCTCCAAATCGGAGGCTGAGAAACCCCGGCCTCCAAATCGGAGGCTGAGCCACCCCGGCCTCCAAATCGGAGGCTGAGCCACCCCGGCCTCCAAATCGGAGGCTGAGCCACCCCGGCCTCCAAATCGGAGGCTGAACCACCCCGGCCTCCAAATCGGAGGCTGATCCACCCCGGCCTCCAAATCGGAGGCTGATCCACCCCGGCCTCCAAATCGGAGGCTGATCCACCCCGGCCTCCAAATCGGAGGCTGATCGACCCAGGCCTCCAAATCGGGGGCTGAGCCACCCCGGCCTCCAAATCGGAGGCTGAGCCACCCCAGCCTCCAAATAGGAGGCTGAGCCACCCCGGCCTCCAAATAGGAGGCTGAGCCACCCCGGCCTCCAAATCGGAGGCTGAGCCACCCCGGTCTCCAAATCGGAAGCTCATCGACCCCGGCCTCCAAATCGGAGGCTCTTTGACCTCGGCCTCCAAATCGGAAGCTCAACGACCCCGGCCTCCAAATTGGAGGCTGAGCGACCCCAGCCTCCAAATCTTACCCAGAGTGGCCCCACCCACCAAATCAGACCCAGAGAGGCCACACCCACAAAATAGGAGCCTGAGGGATCCCGGCCAACAATTCAAGCCCTGAGGGGCCCCACCCTCAAAATCGGACCCTGAGGGGCCCAATCAACAAAATCGGACCCTGAGGGGCCCCAGCCACAAAATCGGACCCTGAGGGGCCCCACCCACAAAATCGGACCCTGAGAGGCCCCACCAGCAAAATCAGACCCTGAGGGGCCCCGGCCATAAAATCAGACCCTGAGGGGCCCCGGCCATAAAATCGGACCCTGAGGGGCCCCGGACACAAAATCATACCCTGAGGGGCCCCACCCACAAAATCAGACCATGAGGGGCCCCACCCACAAAATCGGACCCTGAGGGTCCCCACCCATAAAATCGGACCCTGAGGGGACCAACCCACAAAATCGGACCCTGAGGGGCAAACACCCACAAAATCCGACCCTGAGGGGCCACACCCACAAAATTGGACCCTGAGGAATCCCGGCAACTAATTCAAATCCTGAGGAGCCCAGGCCACCGAATCGGATCCTCAGGGGCCCCACCCACCAAATCAGACCCTGAGGCCAAAGTGGCCCCTGAGAGGCACCCACATTTAAAACGGATCCTGAGTTGAAAGTCTTGCAGGGGCAGCAGGCAAGTCTCTCTTAAAGGGGCAGACCGGGCACCATTTCAAACCACTATCTGTACTTCCTTCAGGAAATACACATCTAGTTATAGTGGTTTGAAAAAACCACTATATTGTAATCCGAACGCTGCTAACTTATTCTTCTTCTTCTTCTTCTTCTTATTATTAAGTTGATTTCCGCAATTAATGCAGCCCGAACCGCTACACGCACAGACTCCGTTGAGGTGTCGTTTGGAAGCCAGCGTCCATGAGAGGTGTGCTAAGTATTTTTCGTGTCGATCGGATTTGTAGTTTTTACGCAATTTGCGTTTGAAATTTTTTTTTCCCGTCATTGGAATGCACTGTGTCAATGCTTTTCAATGGGAAGCTTAAAACGTGCCCTGAGGCGATTGAAATGGCAGTTGAGCTCATTGATATGCGCAGGCAGACCCAGTTACTATGCCAACGCCTACGAACGTCACATGACATCTCCAGAACAGAGCTTTTGCCACATAATATCAGCTCTTAAAGCTAAACCCACGGCACAAATGCAAATCTAGCTTCATCACATGACGCATGCCCCTGAGAGAGAATGTGTGCGCCAAAGTGGATTTAGAAGCCCAGTGAGCCACCCTGGCTCTTAAAGGGCCGACGCGCCAAATTGATTCTTAAAGAGCCGGCGCACCAAAATGAGTCTTAAAGGGCTGGCGCGCCAAATCGAAAGCTGAGTGACCCAAGGCTCCAAATCGGAGGCTGATAGACCCTGGCCTACAAAAAGTAGGCTGAGCAACCCTGGCATCCAAATCGGACCCAGAGTGGCCCCGCCCACGAAGTCGGACCCAGAGTGGCCTCGCCCACCAAATCAGACCCAGAGTGGCCCCGCCCACCAAATTGGACCCTGAGGAGCCCCACCCACAAAATCGGACCCTGAAGGCCCCACCCACAAAATCGGACCCTGAGGGGCCAGACCCACAGAATCGGACCCTGAGGGGCCCCACCCACAAAATCGGACCCTGACTGGCCCCGGCCACAAAATCGGACCCTGTCGGGACCCGGCCACAAAATCGGACCCTGAGGGACCCCACCTACAAAATTGAACCCCGAGGGGCCCCAACCACAAAATCGGACCATGAGGGGCCCCAACCACAAAATCGGACCCAGAGTGGACCTGCCCACCAAAATGGACCCAGGGGGCTCCACCCACAAAATCAGACCCTAAGGGGCCCCACCCACAAAATCGGACCCTGAGTAGACCCGGCCACAAAATCAGACCCTGAGGGGCCCCAACCACAAAATCGGACCCTGAGGGGCCCCGGCCACAAAATCGGACCCTGAGGGGCCCCAGCCACAAAATCGGACCCTGAGGGGCCCCAGCCACAAAATCGGACCCTGAGGGTCCCCGGCCACAAAATCGGACCCTGAGCGGCCCAACCACAAAATCGGACCCTGAGGGGCCCCGGCCACAAAATCGGACCCTGAGGGGACCCAGCCACAAAATCGGACCCTGAGGGGCCCCGGCCACGAAATCGGACCCTGACGGGTGCCGGCCACAAAATCGGACCCTGAGGGGCCCCAACCACAAAACCGGACCCTGAGGGGCCCCAACCACAAAATCGGACCCTGAGGGGCCCCGGCCACAAAATCTGACCCTGAGAGACCCCGGCCACAAAATCGAACCCAGAGGGGCCCCACCCACAAAATTGGACCCTAAGCGCCCCCAACCACAAAATCGGCCCTGAGGGGCCCCGGCCACAAAATCGGACCCTCAGGGGCCCCGCCCTCAAAATCGGACCCTCAGGGGCCCCGCCCTCAAAATCGGACCCTGAGAGGCCCCGCCCACCAAATCAGACCCTGAGAGGCCCCGCCAACCAAATCGGACTCTAAGGGGCCCCACCCACAAAATCAGACCCTGAGGGCCCCCAACCACAAAATAGGACCCTAAGGGGCCCCACCCTCAAAATCGGACCCTGAGTAGACCCGGCCACAAAATCAGACCCTGAGGGGCCCCAACCACAAAATCGGACCCTGAGGGGCCCAGGCCACAAAATCGAACCCTGAGGGGCCCCACCCTCAAAATCGGATCCTGAGGGGCCCAACCAACAAAATCGGACTCTGAGGGGCCCCAGCCACAAAATCGGACACTGAGGGGCCCCACCCACAAAATCAGACCTGAGGGGATCCGGCCACAAAATCAAACCCTGAGGGGCCCCACCCACAAAATCGGACCCTGAGGGGCCCCAACCACAAAATCGGACCCTGAGGGGCCCCGGCCACAAAATCGGACCCTGAGGGGCCCCGGCCACAAAATCGGACCCTGAGGGGCCCCGCCTACAAAATCGGACCCTGAGGGGATCCGGCCACAAAATTAGACCCTGAGGGGCCCCACCCACAAAATTGGACCCTGAGGGGCCCCACCCACAAAATCGGACCCTGAGGGGCCACACCCACAAAATCGGAGCCTGAGGGATCCCCGCCAACAATTCAAGCCCTGAGGAGCCCAGGCCAAGGAATCAGATCCTGAGGCGCCCCACCCACCAAATCAGACCCTGAGGCCAAAGTGGCCCCTGAGAGGCACTCACAGTTAAAATAGATCCTGAGTTGAAAGTCTTGCAGAGGCAGCAGGCAAGTCTCTCTTAAAGGGGCAGCCCGGGCACCATTTCAAACCACTATCTGTACTTCCTTCAGGAAATACACATCTAGTATTAATTTTGTCACTTTATAAAAAGCAGTTGCTTATGTGATGATGTTTACATGAGCGTATAAAAATATCGTTATTTTCATCTAGAAAAAAACGACTTTCCATCTGTATTGTCATCCGTATGGCATCCATTTTTAGACGTCAGAAGTGAATAAAATTTTAAAGAATAGTGTCCTGTGTTAGAAGAATATTTATAGTGGTTTGAAAAAACCACTATATTGTAATCCGAACGCTGCTAACTTATTCTTCTTCTTCTTATTATTATTATTAAGTTGATTTCCGCAATTAATGCGGCCCGAACCGCTACACGCACAGACTCCGTTGAGGTGTCGTTTCGAAGCCAGCGTCCATGAGAGGTGTGCTAAGTATTTTTCGTGTCGATCGGATTTGTAGTTTTTGCGCAATTTGCGTTTGAAATTTTTTTTTCCCATCATTGGAATGCACTGTCTCCAATGCTTTTCAATAGGAAATGGCAAAACGGGCCCTGAGGCGATTGAAATGACAGTTGAGCTCATTGATATGCGCAGGCAGACCCAGTTACTATGCCAACGCCTACGAACTTCACTTGAACCCCAGCACAGAGCCTCTGCCACATAATATCAGCTCTTAAAGCGAAACTCACAGCACAAATGCAAATCTAGCTTCATCACATGACACATGCCCCTGAGAGAGAATGTGTGCGCCAAAGTGGATTTAAAAGAAGCCCAGTGAGCCAAATAGCTCTTAAAGGGCCAACGCGCCAAAGTGATTGTTAAAGGGCCAGCGCACCCAAATGAGTCTTAAAGGGCCGACACACCAAATCGGAGGCTGAGCCACCCCGACCTCCAAATCGGAGGCTGAGCCAGGCTGATCGACCCCGGCCTCCAAATCGGAGGCTGATCGACCCCGGCCTCCAAATCGGAGGCTGATCGACCCCGGCCTCCAAATCGGAGGCTGATCCACCCGGCCTCCAAATCGGAGGCTGAGCCACCCCGGCCTCCAAATCGGAGGCTGAGCCACCCCGGCCTCCAAATCGGAGGCTGAGCCACCCCGGCCTCCAAATCGGAGGCTGAGCCACCCCGGCCTCCAAATCGGAGGCTCATCGACCCCGGCCTCCAAATCGGAAGCTCATCGACCCCTGCCTCCAAATCTGAGGCTCTTTGACCTCGGCCTCCAAATCGGAAGCTCAACGACCCCGGCCTCCAAATCTTACCCAGAGTGGCCCCAGCCTCCAAATCTGACCCAGAGAGGCCCTGCCCACCAAATCGGACCCTGTGGGGCCCCGCCCACCAAATCAGACCCTGTGGGGCCCCGCCCACCAAATTGGACCCTGAGAGGCCCCGCCCACCAAATTGGACCCAGAGTGGTCCCGCCCACCAAATTGGACCCAGAGTGGTCCCGCCCACCAAATCGGACCCAGTGGGGCTCCGCCCACAAAATCAGACCCAGAGGGGCCCTTGCCACAAAATCAGACCCTGTGGGGCCGCGGCCACAAAATCGGACCCTGATGGGCCCCAGTCACAAAATTGGACCCTGATAGGCCCCGGCCACAAAATCGGACCCTGAGGGGCCCCAACCACAAAATTGGACCCTGAGGGGCCCCGGCCACCAAATCGGACCCTGAGGGGCCCCGGCCACCAAATCGGACCCTGAGGGGCCCCGGCCACAAAATCGGACCCTGAGGGACCCCACCCACAAAATTGGACCCTGAGGGGTTCCAGCCACAAAAATCGGATCCTGAGTGGCCCCGGCCACAAAATCGGACCCTGAGGGACCCCAGCCACAAAATCGGACCTTGAGGGGCCCCACCCACCAAATCAGACCCTGAGGGGCCCCGGCCACCAAATCGGACCCTGAGGGGCCCCGGCCACCAAATTGGACCCTAAGGGGCCCCGGCCACAAAATCGGACCCTGAGGGGCCCCACCCACAAAATCGGACCCTGAGGGGCCCCACCCACAAAATCAGGCCCTGAGGGGCCCCACCCACAAAATCAGACCCTGAGGCCAAAGTGGCCCCTGAGAGGCACCCACAGTTAAATCGTATCCTGACTTGAAAGTCTTGCAGGGGCAGCAGGCAAGTCTCTCTTAAAGGGGCAGCCCGGGCACCATTTCAAACCACTATCTGTACTTCCTTCAGGAAATACACATCTAGTATTAATGTTGTAATCCGAACGCTGCTAACTTTTTCTTTTTATTCAGTTGATTTCCGCAATTAATGCGTCCCGAACCGCTACACGCACAGACTCCGTTGAGGTGTTGTTTCGAAGCCAGCGTCCACAAGAGGTGTGCTAAGTATTTTTCGTGTCGATCGGATTTGTAGTTTTTGCGCAATTTGCGTTTGAAAATTTTTTTTCCCCGTCATTGGAATGCGTGTCTCAATGCTTTTCAATTGGCAACTTAAAACGTGCCCTGAGGCAATTCAAATGGCAATAAAGCTCATTGATATGCGCAGGCACACCCATTTACTATGCCAACGCCTACGAACGTCACATGACGCCCCCAGGACAGAGCTTTTGGCACATAATATCAGCTCTTAAAGCGAAACCCACAGCACAAATGCAAATCTAGCCTCATCACATGACGCATGCCCCTGAGAGAGAATGTGTGCCAAAGTGGATTTAGAAGCCCAGTGAGCCACCCTGTCTCTAAAACGGCCGACGCGCCAAAGTGATTCTTAAAGGGCCAGCGTGCCAAATCGAAAACTGAGTGACCCCAGGCTCCAAATCGGAGGCTTAGCCACCCCGGCCTCCAGATTGGAGGCTGATCGACCCTGGCCTCCAAATCGGACCCAGCGTGGACCCGCTCAAGAAATCGGACCCAGAGGGGCTCCGTTCACCAAATCAGACCCAGAGTGGCCCCACCCAGCAAATCGGACCCAGAGTAGCCTCGCCCACCAAATTGGACCCTGAGAGGTCCCGCCCACCAAATTGGACCCAGAGTGGTCCCGCCCACCAAATCGGACCCAGAGTGGTCCCGCCCACCAAATCAGACCCTAAGGGGCCCCACCCACAAAATCGGACCCTGAGGGGCCCCTGCCACAAAATCAGACCCTGAGGGGCCCAACAAAATCGGACCCTGAGGGGCCCCGCCCACCAAACCGTACCCTGAGTAGCCCCGCCCAACAAAACAGACCCAGAGTGGCTCCACCCACCAAATCGGACCCAGAGTGGCCCCACCCACAAAATTGGACCCTGAGGGGCCCCGGCCACAAAATCGGACCCTGAGGGGCCCCACCCACAAAATCAGACCCTGAGGGGATCCGGCCACAAAATCACACCCTGAGGGGCCCCACCCACAAAATCGGACCCTGAGGGGCCCCACCCACAAAATCGGAGCCTGAGGGATCCCCGCTAACAATTTAAGCCCTGAGGAGCCCAGGCCATGGAATCGGATCCTGAGGGGCCCCACCCACCAAATCAGACACTAAGGGGCCCCACCCACAAAATCGGACCCTGAGGGGCCCCACCCACAAAATCAGAGCCTGAGGGATCCCCGCTAACAATTCAAGCCCTGAGGAGCCCAGGCCAAGCAATCGGATCCTGAGGGGCCCCACCCACCAAATCAGACCCTAAGGCCAAAGTGGCCCCTGAGAGGCACTCATAGTTAAAACGGATCCTGAGTTGAAAGTCTTGCAGAGTCAGCAGGCAAAGCTCTCTTAAAGGGGCAGCCCAGGCACCATTTCAAACCACTATCTGCACTTCCTTCAGGAAATACACATCTAGTATTATTATTATTATTCAGTTGATTTTCCGCAATTAATGTGGCCCGAACCGCTACACGCACAGACTCCGTTGAGGTGTTTTTTGGAAGCCAGCGTCCACGAGAGGTGTGCTAAGTATTTTTCGTGTCAATCGGATTTGTAGTTTTTGCGCAATTTGCGTTTGAAAAAACATTTTCCTCAATGCATTTCAATGAGAAAATATTTCCACAGGGAAAACATGCCCTGAGGCGATTGAAATGGCAGTTGAGCTCATTGATATGCGCAGGCAGACCCAGTTACTATGCCAACATCTTCGAACTTCACATGACCCCCCCCTCCGAGGACAGAGTTTCTGCCAGATAATTTCTGCCCTTAAAGCAAAACCCACAGCACAAATGCAAATCTAGCTTCATCACATGACGCATGTCCCTGAGAGAGAATGTACGCCAAAGTGGATTTAGAAGCCCAGTGAGCCAAACTGGCTCTTAAAGGGCTGAGGCGCCAAAGTGATTCTTAAAGGGCCAGCGCACCAAAATGAGTCTTAAAGGGCCGGCGCGACAAATCGAAAGCTGAGTGACTCCAGGCTCCAAATCGGAGGCTTAGCCACCCCGGCCTCCAGATTGGAGGCTGATCGACCCTGGCCTCCAAATCGGACCCAGCGTGGACCCGCTCAAGAAATCGGACCCAGAGGGGCTCCGTTCTCCAAATCAGACCCAGAGTGGCCCCACCCAGCAAATCGGACCCAGAGTAGCCTCGCCCACCAAATTGGACCCTGAGAGGTCCCGCCCACCAAATTGGACCCAGAGTGGTCCCGCCCACCAAATCGGACCCAGAGTGGTCCCGCCCACCAAATCAGACCCTAAGGGGCCCCACCCACAAAATCGGACCCTGAGGGGCCCCTGCCACAAAATCAGACCCTGAGGGGCCCAACAAAATCGGACCCTGAGGGGCCCCGCCCACCAAACCGTACCCTGAGTAGCCCCGCCCAACAAAACAGACCCAGAGTGGCTCCACCCACCAAATCGGACCCAGAGTGGCCCCACCCACAAAATTGGACCCTGAGGGGCCCCGGCCACAAAATCGGACCCTGAGGGGCCCCACCCACAAAATCAGACCCTGAGGGGATCCGGCCACAAAATCACACCCTGAGGGGCCCCACCCACAAAATCGGACCCTGAGGGGCCCCACCCACAAAATCGGAGCCTGAGGGATCCCCGCTAACAATTTAAGCCCTGAGGAGCCCAGGCCATGGAATCGGATCCTGAGGGGCCCCACCCACCAAATCAGACACTAAGGGGCCCCACCCACAAAATCGGACCCTGAGGGGCCCCACCCACAAAATCAGAGCCTGAGGGATCCCCGCTAACAATTCAAGCCCTGAGGAGCCCAGGCCAAGCAATCGGATCCTGAGGGGCCCCACCCACCAAATCAGACCCTAAGGCCAAAGTGGCCCCTGAGAGGCACTCATAGTTAAAACGGATCCTGAGTTGAAAGTCTTGCAGAGTCAGCAGGCAAGGCTCTCTTAAAGGGGCAGCCCAGGCACCATTTCAAACCACTATCTGCACTTCCTTCAGGAAATACACATCTAGTATTATTATTATTATTCAGTTGATTTTCCGCAATTAATGTGGCCCGAACCGCTACACGCACAGACTCCGTTGAGGTGTTTTTTGGAAGCCAGCGTCCACGAGAGGTGTGCTAAGTATTTTTCGTGTCAATCGGATTTGTAGTTTTTGCGCAATTTGCGTTTGAAAAAACATTTTCCTCAATGCATTTCAATGAGAAAATATTTCCACAGGGAAAACATGCCCTGAGGCGATTGAAATGGCAGTTGAGCTCATTGATATGCGCAGGCAGACCCAGTTACTATGCCAACATCTTCGAACTTCACATGACCCCCCCCTCCGAGGACAGAGTTTCTGCCAGATAATTTCTGCCCTTAAAGCAAAACCCACAGCACAAATGCAAATCTAGCTTCATCACATGACGCATGTCCCTGAGAGAGAATGTACGCCAAAGTGGATTTAGAAGCCCAGTGAGCCAAACTGGCTCTTAAAGGGCTGAGGCGCCAAAGTGATTCTTAAAGGGCCAGCGCACCAAAATGAGTCTTAAAGGGCCGGCGCGACAAATCGAAAGCTGAGTGACTCCAGGCTCCAAATCGGAGGCTTAGCCACCCCGGCCTCCAGATTGGAGGCTGATCGACCCTGGCCTCCAAATCGGACCCAGCGTGGACCCGCTCAAGAAATCGGACCCAGAGGGGCTCCGTTCACCAAATCAGACCCAGAGTGGCCCCACCCAGCAAATCGGACCCAGAGTAGCCTCGCCCACCAAATTGGACCCTGAGAGGTCCCGCCCACCAAATTGGACCCAGAGTGGTCCCGCCCACCAAATCGGACCCAGAGTGGTCCCGCCCACCAAATCAGACCCTAAGGGGCCCCACCCACAAAATCGGACCCTGAGGGGCCCCTGCCACAAAATCAGACCCTGAGGGGCCCAACAAAATCGGACCCTGAGGGGCCCCGCCCACCAAACCGTACCCTGAGTAGCCCCGCCCAACAAAACAGACCCAGAGTGGCTCCACCCACCAAATCGGACCCAGAGTGGCCCCACCCACAAAATTGGACCCTGAGGGGCCCCGGCCACAAAATCGGACCCTGAGGGGCCCCACCCACAAAATCAGACCCTGAGGGGATCCGGCCACAAAATCACACCCTGAGGGGCCCCACCCACAAAATCGGACCCTGAGGGGCCCCACCCACAAAATCGGAGCCTGAGGGATCCCCGCTAACAATTTAAGCCCTGAGGAGCCCAGGCCATGGAATCGGATCCTGAGGGGCCCCACCCACCAAATCAGACACTAAGGGGCCCCACCCACAAAATCGGACCCTGAGGGGCCCCACCCACAAAATCAGAGCCTGAGGGATCCCCGCTAACAATTCAAGCCCTGAGGAGCCCAGGCCAAGCAATCGGATCCTGAGGGGCCCCACCCACCAAATCAGACCCTAAGGCCAAAGTGGCCCCTGAGAGGCACTCATAGTTAAAACGGATCCTGAGTTGAAAGTCTTGCAGAGTCAGCAGGCAAGGCTCTCTTAAAGGGGCAGCCCAGGCACCATTTCAAACCACTATCTGCACTTCCTTCAGGAAATACACATCTAGTATTATTATTATTATTCAGTTGATTTTCCGCAATTAATGTGGCCCGAACCGCTACACGCACAGACTCCGTTGAGGTGTTTTTTGGAAGCCAGCGTCCACGAGAGGTGTGCTAAGTATTTTTCGTGTCAATCGGATTTGTAGTTTTTGCGCAATTTGCGTTTGAAAAAACATTTTCCTCAATGCATTTCAATGAGAAAATATTTCCACAGGGAAAACATGCCCTGAGGCGATTGAAATGGCAGTTGAGCTCATTGATATGCGCAGGCAGACCCAGTTACTATGCCAACATCTTCGAACTTCACATGACCCCCCCCTCCGAGGACAGAGTTTCTGCCAGATAATTTCTGCCCTTAAAGCAAAACCCACAGCACAAATGCAAATCTAGCTTCATCACATGACGCATGTCCCTGAGAGAGAATGTACGCCAAAGTGGATTTAGAAGCCCAGTGAGCCAAACTGGCTCTTAAAGGGCTGAGGCGCCAAAGTGATTCTTAAAGGGCCAGCGCACCAAAATGAGTCTTAAAGGGCCGGCGCGACAAATCGAAAGCTGAGTGACTCCAGGCTCCAAATCGGAGGCTTAGCCACCCCGGCCTCCAGATTGGAGGCTGATCGACCCTGGCCTCCAAATCGGACCCAGCGTGGACCCGCTCAAGAAATCGGACCCAGTGGGGCTCCGTTCACCAAATCAGACCCAGAGTGGCCCCACCCAGCAAATCGGACCCAGAGTAGCCCCGCCCACCAAATCGGACCCTGAGAGGTCACACCCACCAAATTGGACCCAGAGTGGTCCCGCCCACCAAATCGGACCCAGAGTGGTCCCGCCCACCAAATCAGACCCTAAGGGGCCCTCCCACAAAATCGGACCCTGAGGGGCCCCTGCCACAAAATCAGACCCTGAGGGGCCCAACAAAATCGGACCCTGAGGGGCCCCGCCCACCAAATCGGACCCTGAGTAGCCCCGCCCAACAAAACAGGCCCAGAGTGGCTCCACCCACCAAATCGGACCCAGAGTGGCCCCACCCACAAAATTGGACCCTGAGGGGCCCCAGCCACAAAATCGGACCCAGAGTGGCCCCACCCACAAAATTGGACCCTGAGGGGCCCCGGCCACAAAATCGGACCCTGAGGGGCCCCACCCACAAAATCAGACCCTGAGGGGATCCGGCCACAAAATCACACCCTGAGGGGCCCCACCCACAAAATCGGACCCTGAGGGGCCCCACCCACAAAATCGGAGCCTGAGGGATCCCCGCTAACAATTCAAGCCCTGAGGAGCCCAGGCCATGGAATCGGATCCTGAGGGGCCCCACCCACCAAATCAGACCCTAAGGGGCCCCACCCACAAAATCGGACCCTAAGGGGCCCACCCACAAAATCAGAGCCTGAGGGATCCCCGCTAACAATTCAAGCCCTGAGGAGCCCAGGCCAAGGAATCGGATCCTGAGGGGCCCCACCCACCAAATCAGACCCTAAGGCCAAAGTGGCCCCTGAGAGGCACTCACAGTTAAAACGGATCCTGAGTTGAAAGTCTTGCAGAGTCAGCAGGCAAGTCTCTCTTAAAGGGGCAGCCCGGGCACCATTTCAAACCACTATCTGCACTTCCTTCAGGAAATACACATCTAGTTATAGTGGTTTGAAAAAACCACTATATTGTAATCCGAACGGTGCTAACTTATTCTTCTTATTATTATTATTAAGTTGATTTCCGCAATTAATGCGGCCCGAACCGCTACACGCACAGACTCCGTTGAGGTGTCGTTTCGAAGCCAGCATCCATGAGAGGTGTGTTAAGTATTTTTCGTGTTGATCGGATTTGTAGTTTTTGCGCAATTTGCGTTTGAAAATTTTTTTTCCCGTCATTGGAATGCACTGTCTCCTATGCTTTTCAATAGGAAATGGCAAAACGTGCCCTGAGGCGATTGAAATGACAGTTGAGCTCATTGATATGCGCAGGCAGACCCAGTTACTATGCCAACGCCTACGAACTTCACTTGAACCCCAGCACAGAACCTCTGCCACATAATATCAGCTCTTAAAGCGAAACTCACAGCACAAATGCAAATCTAGCTTCATCACATGACACATGCCCCTGAGAGAGAATGTGTGCGCCAAAGTGGATTTAAAAGAAGCCCAGTGAGCCAAACTAGCTCTTAAAGGGCCAACGCGCCAAAGTGATTGTTAAAGGGCCAGCGCACCCAAATGAGTCTTAAAGGACCGACACACCAAATCGGAGACTGAGCCACCCCGGCCTCAAAATCGGAGGCTGATCCACCCCGGCCTCCAAATCGGAGACTGATCCACCCCGGCCTCCAAATCGGAGGCTGATCCACCCCGGCCTCCAAATCGGAGGCTGAGCCACCCCGGCCTCCAAATCGGAGGCTGAGCCACCCCGGCCTCCAAATCGGAGGCTGAGCCACCCCGGCCTCCAAATCGGAGGCTGAGCGACCCCGGCCTCCAAATCGGAGGCTGAGCGACCCCGGCCTCCAAATCGGAGGCTGAGCCACCCCGGCCTCCAAATCGGAGGCTGAGCCACCCCGGCCTCCAAATCGGAGGCTGATCCACCCCGGCCTCCAAATCGGAGGCTGATCCACCCCGGCCTCCAAATCGGAGGCTGATCCACCCCGGCCTCCAAATCGGAGGCTGATCCACCCCGGCCTCCAAATCGGAGGCTGAGCCACCCCGGCCTCCAAATCGGAGGCTCATCGACCCCGGCCTCCAAATCGGAAGCTCATCGACCCCTGCCTCCAAATCGGAGGCTCTTTGACCTCGGCCTCCAAATCGGAAGCTCAACGACCCCGGCCTCCAAATTGGAGGCTGAGCGACCCCAGCCTACAAATCTTACCCAGAGTGGCCCCACCCACCAAATCAGACCCAGAGAGTCCCTGCCCACCAAATCGGACCCTGAGGGGCCCTGCCCACCAAATAGGACCCTGTGGGGCCCCGCCCACCAAATCGGACCCTGAGAGGCCCCGCCCACCAAATTGGACCCAGAGTGGTTCCGCCCACCAAATTGGTCCCAGAGTGGTCCCGCCCACCAAATTGGACCCAGAGTGGTCCCGTCCACCAAATTGGACCCAGTGGGGCTCCGCCCACAAAATCAGACCCAGAGGGGCCCCTGCCACAAAATCAGACCCTGAAGGGCCGCGGCCACAAAATCGGACCCTGATGGGCCCCGGTCACAAAATTGGACCCTGAGGGGCCCCAACCACAAAATCGGACCCTGAGGGGACCCAACCACAAAATCGGACCCTGAGAGGCCCCGCCCACCAAATTGGACCCAGAGTGGTCCCGCCCACCAAATTGGACCCAGAGGGGCCCCACCCACAAAATTGGACCCAGAGGGGCCCCAACCACAAAATCGGACCCTGAGGGGACCCAACCACAAAATCGGACCCTGAGGGGCCCCTGACACAAAATCGGACCCTGAGGGGCCCCGGCCACAAAATCGGACCCTGAGGGGCCCAGCCCACAAAATCGGACCCTGAGGGGCCCTGCCCCCCAAATTGGACCTTGAGGGGTCCCGCCCACCAAATCGGACCCTGAGAGGCCCCACCCACAAAATCGGACCCTGACGGACCCCGGCCACAAAATCGGACCCTGAGGGGCCCCACCCACAAAATTGGACCCTGAGGGGTTCCGGACACAAAAATCGGATCCTGAGTGGCCCCGGCCACAAAATCGGACCCTGAGGGGCCCCAGCCACAAAATCGGACCTTGAGGGGCCCCACCCACCAAATGGGACCCTGAGGGGCCCCGGCCACCAAATCGGACCCTGAGGGGCCCCGGCCACCAAATCGGAACCTGAGTGGCCGCGGCCACAAAATCGGACCCTGAGGGGCCCCACCCACAAAATCGGACCCTGAGTGGCCACACCCACAAAATCAGGCCCTGAGGGGCCCCACCCACAAAATCAGACCCTGAGGCCAAAGTGGCCCCTGAGAGGCACCCACAGTTAAATCGTATCCTGAGTTGAAAGTCTTGCAGGGGCAGCAGGCAAGTCTCTCTTAAAGGTGCAGCCCGGGCAAAATTTCAAACCACTATCTGTACTTCCTTCAGGAAATACACATGTAGTTATAGTGGTTTGAAAAAACCACTATATTGTAATCCGAACGCTGCTAACTTATTCTTCTTCTTATTATTATTAAGTTGATTTCCGCAATTAATGCGGCCCGAACCGCTACACGCACAGACTCCGTTGAGGTGTCGTTTCGAAGCCAGCGTCCATGAGAGGTGTGCTAAGTATTTTTGGTGTCGATCGGATTTGTAGTTTTTGCGCAATTTGCGTTTGAAAATTTTTTTTCCCGTCATTGGAATGCACTGTCTCCAATGCTTTTCAATAGGAAATGTCATAACGTGCCCTGAGGCGATTGAAATGACAGTTGAGCTCATTGATATGCGCAGGCAGACCCAGTTACTATGCCAACGCCTACGAACTTCACTTGAACCCCAGCACATAGCCTCTGCCACATAATATCAGCTCTTAAAGCGAAACCCACAGCACAAATGCAAATCTAGCTTCATCACATGACACATGCCCCTGAGAGAGAATGTGTGCGCCAAAGTGGATTTAAAAGAAGCCCAGTGAGCCAAACTAGCTCTTAAAGGGCCAACGCGCCAAAGTGATTGTTAAAGGGCCAGCGCACTCAAATGAGTCTTAAAGGGCAGACACACCAAATCGGAGACTGAGCCACCCCGGCCTCCAAATCGGAGGCTGAGCCACCCCGGCCTCCAAATCGGAGGCTGAGCCACCCCGGCCTCCAAATCGGAGGCTGATCCACCCCGGCCTCCAAATCGGAGGCTGATCCACCCCGGCCTCCAAATCGGAGGCTGATCCACCCCGGCCTCCAAATCGGAGGCTGATCGACCCAGGCCTCCAAATCAGAGGCTGAGCCACCACGGCCTCCAAATCGGAGGCTCTTTGACCTCGGCCTCCAAATCGGAAGCTCAACGACCCCGGCCTCCAAATTGGAGGCTGAGCGACCCCAGCCTCCAAATCTTACCCAGAGTGGCCCCACCCACCAAATCAGACCCAGAGAGGCCACACCCACAAAATAGGAGCCTGAGGGATCCCGGCCAACAATTCAAGCCCTGAGGGGCCCCACCCTCAAAATCGGACCCTGAGGGGCCCAATCAACAAAATCGGACCCTGAGGGGCCCCAGCCACAAAATCGGACCCTGAGGGGCCCCACCCACAAAATCGGACCCTGAGAGGCCCCACCAGCAAAATCAGACTCTGAGGGGCCCCGGCCATAAAATCAGACCCTGAGGGGCCCCGGCCATAAAATCGGACCCTGAGGGGCCCCGGACACAAAATCATACCCTGAGGGGCCCCACCCACAAAATCAGACCATGAGGGGCCCCACCCACAAAATCGGACCCTGAGGGTCCCCACCCATAAAATCGGACCCTGAGGGGACCCACCCACAATATCGGACCCTGAGGGGCAAACACCCACAAAATCCGACCCTGAGGGGCCACACCCACAAAATTGGACCCTGAGGAATCCCGGCAACTAATTCAAATCCTGAGGAGCCCAGGCCACCGAATCGGATCCTCAGGGGCCCCACCCACCAAATCAGACCCTGAGGCCAAAGTGGCCCCTGAGAGGCACCCACATTTAAAACGGATCCTGAGTTGAAAGTCTTGCAGGGGCAGCAGGCAAGTCTCTCTTAAAGGGGCAGACCGGGCACCATTTCAAACCACTATCTGTACTTCCTTCAGGAAATACACATCTAGTTATAGTGGTTTGAAAAAACCACTATATTGTAATCCGAACGCTGCTAACTTATTCTTCTTCTTATTATTATTATTATTATTAAGTTGATTTCCGCAATTAATGCAGCCCGAACCGCTACACGCACAGACTCCGTTGAGGTGTCGTTTCGAAGCCAGCGTCCATGAGAGGTGTGCTAAGTATTTTTCGTGTCGATCGGATTTGTAGTTTTAACGCAATTTGCGTTTGAAATTTTTTTTTCCCGTCATTGGAATGCACTGTGTCAATGCTTTTCAATGGGAAGCTTAAAACGTGCCCTGAGGCGATTGAAATGGCAGTTGAGCTCATTGATATGCGCAGGCAGACCCAGTTACTATGCCAACGCCTATGAACGTCACATGACATCTCCAGAACAGAGCTTTTGCCACATAATATCAGCTCTTAAAGCTAAACCCACGGCACAAATGCAAATCTAGCTTCATCACATGACGCATGCCCCTGAGAGAGAATGTGTGCGCCAAAGTGGATTTAGAAGCCCAGTGAGCCACCCTGGCTCTTAAAGGGCCGACGCGCCAAATTGATTCTTAAAGAGCCGGCGCACCAAAATGAGTCTTAAAGGGCCGGCGTGCCAAATCGAAAGCTGAGTGACCCAAGGCTCCAAATCGGAGGCTGATAGACCCTGGCCTACAAAAAGTAGGCTGAGCAACCCTGGCATCCAAATCGGACCCAGAGTGGCCCCGCCCACGAAGTCGGACCCAGAGTGGCCTCGCCCACCAAATCAGACCCAGAGTGGCCCCGCCCACCAAATTGGACCCTGAGGAGCCCCACCCACAAAATCGGACCCTGAAGGCCCCACCCACAAAATCGGACTCTGAGGGGCCACACCCACAGAATCGGACCCTGAGGGGCCCCACCCACAAAATCGGACCCTGACTGGCCCCGGCCACAAAATCGGACCCTGACGGGACCCGGCCACAAAATCGGACCCTGAGGGACCCCACCTACAAAATTGAACCCCGAGGGGCCCCAACCACAAAATCGGACCATGAGGGGCCCCAACCACAAAATCGGACCCAGAGTGGACCTGCCCACCAAAATGGACCCAGGGGGCTCCACCCACAAAATCAGACCCTAAGGGGCCCCACCCACAAAATCGGACCCTGAGTAGACCCGGCCACAAAATCAGACCCTGAGGGGCCCCAACCACAAAATCGGACCCTGAGGGGCCCCGGCCACAAAATCGGACCCTGAGGGGCCCCAGCCACAAAATCGGACCCTGAGGGGCCCCAGCCACAAAATCGGACCCTGAGGGTCCCCGGCCACAAAATCGGACCCTGAGCGGCCCAACCACAAAATCGGACCCTGAGGGGCCCCGGCCACAAAATCGGACCCTGAGGGGACCCAGCCACAAAATCGGACCCTGAGGGGCCCCGGCCACGAAATCGGACCCTGACGGGTGCCGGCCACAAAATCGGACCCTGAGGGGCCCCAACCACAAAACCGGACCCTGAGGGGCCCCAACCACAAAATCGGACCCTGAGGGGCCCCGGCCACAAAATCTGACCCTGAGAGACCCCGGCCACAAAATCGAACCCAGAGGGGCCCCACCCACAAAATTGGACCCTAAGCGCCCCCAACCACAAAATCGGCCCTGAGGGGCCCCGGCCACAAAATCGGACCCTCAGGGGCCCCGCCCTCAAAATCGGACCCTCAGGGGCCCCGCCCTCAAAATCGGACCCTGAGAGGCCCCGCCCACCAAATCAGACCCTGAGAGGCCCCGCCAACCAAATCGGACTCTAAGGGGCCCCACCCACAAAATCAGACCCTGAGGGCCCCCAACCACAAAATAGGACCCTAAGGGGCCCCACCCTCAAAATCGGACCCTGAGTAGACCCGGCCACAAAATCAGACCCTGAGGGGCCCCAACCACAAAATCGGACCCTGAGGGGCCCAGGCCACAAAATCGAACCCTGAGGGGCCCCACCCTCAAAATCGGATCCTGAGGGGCCCAACCAACAAAATCGGACTCTGAGGGGCCCCAGCCACAAAATCGGACACTGAGGGGCCCCACCCACAAAATCAGACCTGAGGGGATCCGGCCACAAAATCAAACCCTGAGGGGCCCCACCCACAAAATCGGACCCTGAGGGGCCCCAACCACAAAATCGGACCCTGAGGGGCCCCGGCCACAAAATCGGACCCTGAGGGGCCCCGGCCACAAAATCGGACCCTGAGGGGCCCCGCCTACAAAATCGGACCCTGAGGGGATCCGGCCACAAAATTAGACCCTGAGGGGCCCCACCCACAAAATTGGACCCTGAGGGGCCCCACCCACAAAATCGGACCCTGAGGGGCCACACCCACAAAATCGGACCCTGAGGGGCCACACCCACAAAATCGGAGCCTGAGGGATCCCCGCCAACAATTCAAGCCCTGAGGAGCCCAGGCCAAGGAATCAGATCCTGAGGCGCCCCACCCACCAAATCAGACCCTGAGGCCAAAGTGGCCCCTGAGAGGCACTCACAGTTAAAATAGATCCTGAGTTGAAAGTCTTGCAGAGGCAGCAGGCAAGTCTCTCTTAAAGGGGCAGCCCGGGCACCATTTCAAACCACTATCTGTACTTCCTTCAGGAAATACACATCTAGTATTAATTTTGTCACTTTATAAAAAGCAGTTGCTTATGTGATGATGTTTACATGAGCGTATAAAAATATCGTTATTTTCATCTAGAAAAAAACGACTTTCCATCTGTATTGTCATCCGTATGGCATCCATTTTTAGACGTCAGAAGTGAATAAAATTTTAAAGAATAGTGTCCTGTGTTAGAAGAATATTTATAGTGGTTTGAAAAAACCACTATATTGTAATCCGAACGCTGCTAACTTATTCTTCTTCTTCTTATTATTATTATTAAGTTGATTTCCGCAATTAATGCGGCCCGAACCGCTACACGCACAGACTCCGTTGAGGTGTCGTTTCGAAGCCAGCGTCCATGAGAGGTGTGCTAAGTATTTTTCGTGTCGATCGGATTTGTAGTTTTTGCGCAATTTGCGTTTGAAATTTTTTTTTCCCATCATTGGAATGCACTGTCTCCAATGCTTTTCAATAGGAAATGGCAAAACGGGCCCTGAGGCGATTGAAATGACAGTTGAGCTCATTGATATGCGCAGGCAGACCCAGTTACTATGCCAACGCCTACGAACTTCACTTGAACCCCAGCACAGAGCCTCTGCCACATAATATCAGCTCTTAAAGCGAAACTCACAGCACAAATGCAAATCTAGCTTCATCACATGACACATGCCCCTGAGAGAGAATGTGTGCGCCAAAGTGGATTTAAAAGAAGCCCAGTGAGCCAAATAGCTCTTAAAGGGCCAACGCGCCAAAGTGATTGTTAAAGGGCCAGCGCACCCAAATGAGTCTTAAAGGGCCGACACACCAAATCGGAGGCTGAGCCACCCCGACCTCCAAATCGGAGGCTGAGCCAGGCTGATCGACCCCGGCCTCCAAATCGGAGGCTGATCGACCCCGGCCTCCAAATCGGAGGCTGATCGACCCCGGCCTCCAAATCGGAGGCTGATCCACCCCGGCCTCCAAATCGGAGGCCGAGCCACCCCGGCCTCCAAATCGGAGGCTGAGCCACCCCGGCCTCCAAATCGGAGGCTGAGCCACCCCGGCCTCCAAATCGGAGGCTGAGCCACCCCGGCCTCCAAATCGGAGGCTGAGCCACCCCGGCCTCCAAATCGGAGGCTCATCGACCCCGGCCTCCAAATCGGAAGCTCATCGACCCCTGCCTCCAAATCTGAGGCTCTTTGACCTCGGCCTCCAAATCGGAAGCTCAACGACCCCGGCCTCCAAATCTTACCCAGAGTGGCACCAGCCTCCAAATCTGACCCAGAGAGGCCCTGCCCACCAAATCGGACCCTGTGGGGCCCCGCCCACCAAATCGGACCCTGTGGGGCCCCGCCCACCAAATTGGACCCTGAGAGGCCCCGCCCACCAAATTGTACCCAGAGTGGTCCCGCCCACCAAATTGGACCCAGAGTGGTCCCGCCCACCAAATCGGACCCAGTGGGGCTCCGCCCACAAAATCAGACCCAGAGGGGCCCTTGCCACAAAATCAGACCCTGTGGGGCCGCGGCCACAAAATCGGACCCTGATGGGCCCCAGTCACAAAATTGGACCCTGATAGGCCCCGGCCACAAAATCGGACCCTGAGGGGCCCCAACCACAAAATTGGACCCTGAGGGGCCCCGGCCACCAAATCGGACCCTGAGGGGCCCCGGCCACCAAATCGGACCCTGAGGGGCCCCGGCCACAAAATCGGACCCTGAGGGGCCCCACCCACAAAATTGGACCCTGAGGGGTTCCAGCCACAAAAATCGGATCCTGAGTGGCCCCGGCCACAAAATCGGACCCTGAGGGGCCCCACCCACAAAATCGGAGCCTGAGGGATCCCCGCTAACAATTTAAGCCCTGAGGAGCCCAGGCCATGGAATCGGATCCTGAGGGGCCCCACCCACCAAATCAGACACTAAGGGGCCCCACCCACAAAATCGGACCCTGAGGGGCCCCACCCACAAAATCAGAGCCTGAGGGATCCCCGCTAACAATTCAAGCCCTGAGGAGCCCAGGCCAAGCAATCGGATCCTGAGGGGCCCCACCCACCAAATCAGACCCTAAGGCCAAAGTGGCCCCTGAGAGGCACTCATAGTTAAAACGGATCCTGAGTTGAAAGTCTTGCAGAGTCAGCAGGCAAGGCTCTCTTAAAGGGGCAGCCCAGGCACCATTTCAAACCACTATCTGCACTTCCTTCAGGAAATACACATCTAGTATTATTATTATTATTCAGTTGATTTTCCGCAATTAATGTGGCCCGAACCGCTACACGCACAGACTCCGTTGAGGTGTTTTTTGGAAGCCAGCGTCCACGAGAGGTGTGCTAAGTATTTTTCGTGTCAATCGGATTTGTAGTTTTTGCGCAATTTGCGTTTGAAAAAACATTTTCCTCAATGCATTTCAATGAGAAAATATTTCCACAGGGAAAACATGCCCTGAGGCGATTGAAATGGCAGTTGAGCTCATTGATATGCGCAGGCAGACCCAGTTACTATGCCAACATCTTCGAACTTCACATGACCCCCCCCTCCGAGGACAGAGTTTCTGCCAGATAATTTCTGCCCTTAAAGCAAAACCCACAGCACAAATGCAAATCTAGCTTCATCACATGACGCATGTCCCTGAGAGAGAATGTATGCCAAAGTGGATTTAGAAGCCCAGTGAGCCAAACTGGCTCTTAAAGGGCTGAGGCGCCAAAGTGATTCTTAAAGGGCCAGCGCACCAAAATGAGTCTTAAAGGGCCGGCGCGACAAATCGAAAGCTGAGTGACTCCAGGCTCCAAATCGGAGGCTTAGCCACCCCGGCCTCCAGATTGGAGGCTGATCGACCCTGGCCTCCAAATCGGACCCAGCGTGGACCCGCTCAAGAAATCGGACCCAGTGGGGCTCCGTTCACCAAATCAGACCCAGAGTGGCCCCACCCAGCAAATCAGACCCAGAGTAGCCCCGCCCACCAAATCGGACCCTGAGAGGTCCCGCCCACCAAATTGGACCCAGAGTGGTCCCGCCCACCAAATCGGACCCAGAGTGGTCCCGCCCACCAAATCAGACCCTAAGGGGCCCTCCCACAAAATCGGACCCTGAGGGGCCCCTGCCACAAAATCAGACCCTGAGGGGCCCAACAAAATCGGACCCTGAGGGGCCCCGCCCACCAAATCGTACCCTGAGTAGCCCCGCCCAACAAAACAGGCCCAGAGTGGCTCCACCCACCAAATCGGACCCAGAGTGGCCCCACCCACAAAATTGGACCCTGAGGGGCCCCGGCCACAAAATCGGACCCAGAGTGGCCCCACCCACAAAATTGGACCCTGAGGGGCCCCGGCCACAAAATCGGACCCTGAGGGGCCCCACCCACAAAATCAGACCCTGAGGGGATCCGGCCACAAAATCACACCCTGAGGGGCCCCACCCACAAAATCGGACCCTGAGGGGCCCCACCCACAAAATCGGACCCTGAGGGGCCCCACCCACAAAATCGGAGCCTGAGGGATCCCCGCTAACAATTCAAGCCCTGAGGAGCCCAGGCCATGGAATCGGATCCTGAGGGGCCCCACCCACCAAATCAGACCCTAAGGGGCCCCACCCACAAAATCGGACCCTAAGGGGCCCACCCACAAAATCAGAGCCTGAGGGATCCCCGCTAACAATTCAAGCCCTGAGGAGCCCAGGCCAAGGAATCGGATCCTGAGGGGCCCCACCCACCAAATCAGACCCTAAGGCCAAAGTGGCCCCTGAGAGGCACTCACAGTTAAAACGGATCCTGAGTTGAAAGTCTTGCAGAGTCAGCAGGCAAGTCTCTCTTAAAGGGGCAGCCCGGGCACCATTTCAAACCACTATCTGCACTTCCTTCAGGAAATACACATCTAGTTATAGTGGTTTGAAAAAACCACTATATTGTAATCCGAACGGTGCTAACTTATTCTTCTTCTTATTATTATTAAGTTGATTTCCGCAATTAATGCGGCCCGAACCGCTACACGCACAGACTCCGTTGAGGTGTCGTTTCGAAGCCAGCGTCCATGACAGGTGTGCTAAGTATTTTTCGTGTCGATCGGATTTGTAGTTTTTGCGCAATTTGCGTTTGAAAATTTTTTTTCCCGTCATTGGAATGCACTGTCTCCTATGCTTTTCAATAGGAAATGGCAAAACGTGCCCTGAGGCGATTGAAATGACAGTTGAGCTCATTGATATGCGCAGGCAGACCAGTTACTATGCCAACGCCTACGAACTTCACTTGAACCCCAGCACAGAACCTCTGCCACATAATATCAGCTCTTAAAGCGAAACTCACAGCACAAATGCAAATCTAGCTTCATCACATGACACATGCCCCTGAGAGAGAATGTGTGCGCCAAAGTGGATTTAAAAGAAGCCCAGTGAGCCAAACTAGCTCTTAAAGGGCCAACGCGCCAAAGTGATTGTTAAAGGGCCAGCGCACCCAAATGAGTCTTAAAGGACCGACACACCAAATCGGAGACTGAGCCACCCCGGCCTCCAAATCGGAGGCTGAGCCACCCCGGCCTCCAAATCGGAGGCTGAGCCACCCCGGCCTCCAAATCGGAGGCTGAGCCACCCCGGCCTCCAAATCGGAGGCTGAGCCACCCCGGCCTCCAAATCGGAGGCTGAGCGACCCCGGCCTCCAAATCGGAGGCTGAGCGACCCCGGCCTCCAAATCGGAGGCTGAGCCACCCCGGCCTCCAAATCGGAGGCTGATCCACCCCGGCCTCCAAATCGGAGACTGATCCACCCCGGCCTCCAAATCGGAGGCTGATCCACCCCGGCCTCCAAATCGGAGGCTGAGCCACCCCGGCCTCCAAATCGGAGGCTGAGCCACCCCGGCCTCCAAATCGGAGGCTGAGCCACCCCGGCCTCCAAATCGGAGGCTGAGCGACCCCGGCCTCCAAATCGGAGGCTGAGCGACCCCGGCCTCCAAATCGGAGGCTGAGCCACCCCGGCCTCCAAATCGGAGGCTGAGCCACCCCGGCCTCCAAATCGGAGGCTGATCCACCCCGGCCTCCAAATCGGAGGCTGATCCACCCCGGCCTCCAAATCGGAGGCTGATCCACCCCGGCCTCCAAATCGGAGGCTGATCCACCCCGGCCTCCAAATCGGAGGCTGAGCCACCCCGGCCTCCAAATCGGAGGCTCATCGACCCCGGCCTCCAAATCGGAAGCTCATCGACCCCTGCCTCCAAATCGGAGGCTCTTTGACCTCGGCCTCCAAATCGGAAGCTCAACGACCCCGGCCTCCAAATTGGAGGCTGAGCGACCCCAGCCTACAAATCTTACCCAGAGTGGCCCCACCCACCAAATCAGACCCAGAGAGTCCCTGCCCACCAAATCGGACCCTGAGGGGCCCTGCCCACCAAATAGGACCCTGTGGGGCCCCACCCACCAAATCGGACCCTGAGAGGCCCCGCCCACCAAATTGGACCCAGAGTGGTTCCGCCCACCAAATTGGTCCCAGAGTGGTCCCTCCCACCAAATTGGACCCAGAGTGGTCCCGTCCACCAAATTGGACCCAGTGGGGCTCCGCCCACAAAATCAGACCCAGAGGGGCCCCTGCCACAAAATCAGACCCTGAAGGGCCGCGGCCACAAAATCGGACCCTGATGGGCCCCGGTCACAAAATTGGACCCTGAGGGGCCCCAACCACAAAATCGGACCCTGAGGGGACCCAACCACAAAATCGGACCCTGAGAGGCCCCGCCCACCAAATTGGACCCAGAGTGGTCCCGCCCACCAAATTGGACCCAGAGGGGCCCCACCCACAAAATTGGACCCAGAGGGGCCCCAACCACAAAATCGGACCCTGAGGGGACCCAACCACAAAATCGGACCCTGAGGGGCCCCTGACACAAAATCGGACCCTGAGGGGCCCCGGCCACAAAATCGGACCCTGAGGGGCCCAGCCCACAAAATCGGACCCTGAGGGGCCCTGCCCACCAAATTGGACCCTGAGGGGCCCCGCCCACCAAATCGGACCCTGAGAGGCCCCACCCACAAAATCGGACCCTGACGGACCCCGGCCACAAAATCGGACCCTGAGGGGCCCCACCCACAAAATTGGACCCTGAGGGGTTCCGGACACAAAAATCGGATCCTGAGTGGCCCCGGCCACAAAATCGGACCCTGAGGGGCCCCAGCCACAAAATCGGACCTTGAGGGGCCCCACCCACCAAATGGGACCCTGAGGGGCCCCGGCCACCAAATCGGACCCTGAGGGGCCCCGGCCACCAAATCGGAACCTGAGTGGCCGCGGCCACAAAATCGGACCCTGAGGGGCCCCACCCACAAAATCGGACCCTGAGTGGCCACACCCACAAAATCAGGCCCTGAGGGGCCCCACCCACAAAATCAGACCCTGAGGCCAAAGTGGCCCCTGAGAGGCACCCACAGTTAAATCGTATCCTGAGTTGAAAGTCTTGCAGGGGCAGCAGGCAAGTCTCTCTTAAAGGTGCAGCCCGGGCAAAATTTCAAACCACTATCTGTACTTCCTTCAGGAAATACACATCTAGTTATAGTGGTTTGAAAAAACCACTATATTGTAATCCGAACGCTGCTAACTTATTCTTCTTCTTATTATTATTAAGTTGATTTCCGCAATTAATGCGGCCCGAACCGCTACATGCACAGACTCCGTTGAGGTGTCGTTTCGAAGCCAGCGTCCATGAGAGGTGTGCTAAGTATTTTTGGTGTCGATCGGATTTGTAGTTTTTGCGCAATTTGCGTTTGAAAATTTTTTTTCCCGTCATTGGAATGCACTGTCTCCAATGCTTTTCAATAGGAAATGGCAAAACGTGCCCTGAGGCGATTGAAATGACAGTTGAGCTCATTGATATGCGCAGGCAGACCCAGTTACTATGCCAACGCCTAGGAACTTCACTTGAACCCCAGCACATAGCCTCTGCCACATAATATCAGCTCTTAAAGCGAAACCCACAGCACAAATGCAAATCTAGCTTCATCACATGACACATGCCCCTGAGAGAGAATGTGTGCGCCAAAGTGGATTTAAAAGAAGCCCAGTGAGCCAAACTAGCTCTTAAAGGGCCAACGCGCCAAAGTGATTGTTAAAGGGCCAGCGCACTCAAATGAGTCTTAAAGGGCAGACACACCAAATCGGAGACTGAGCCACCCCGGCCTCCAAATCGGAGGCTGAGCCACCCCGGCCTCCAAATCGGAGGCTGAGCCACCCCGGCCTCCAAATCGGAGGCTGATCCACCCCGGCCTCCAAATCGGAGGCTGATCCACCCCGGCCTCCAAATCGGAGGCTGATCCACCCCGGCCTCCAAATCGGAGGCTGATCGACCCAGGCCTCCAAATCAGAGGCTGAGCCACCACGGCCTCCAAATCGGAGGCTGAGCCACCCCGGCCTCCAAATCGGAGGCTGAGCCACCCCAGCCTCCAAATCGGAGGCTGAGCCACCCCGGCCTCCAAATCGGAGGCTGATCGACCCCGGCCTCCAAATCGGAGGCTGAGCCACCCCGGCCTCCAAATCGGAGGCTGAGTCACCCCGGCCTCCAAATCGGAGGCTGAGCCACCCCGGCCTCCAAATCAGAGGCTGAGCCACCCCGGCCTCCAAATCGGAGGCTGAGCCACCCCGGCCTCCAAATCGGAGGCTGAACCACCCCAGCCTCCAAATCGGAGGCTGATCCACCCCGGCCTCCAAATCGGAGGCTGATCCACCCCGGCCTCCAAATCGGAGGCTGATCGACCTAGGCCTCGGAAATCGGAGGCTGAGCCACCCCGGCCTCCAAATCGGAGGCTGAGCCACCCCGGCCTCCAAATAGGAGGCTGAGCCACCCCGGCCTCCAAATAGGAGGCTGAGCCACCCCGGCCTCCAAATCGGAGGCTGAGCCACCCCGGCCTCCAAATCGGAAGCTCATCGACCCCGGCCTCCAAATCGGAGGCTCTTTGACCTCGGCCTCCAAATCGGAAGCTCAACGACCCCGGCCTCCAAATTGGAGGCTGAGCGACCCCAGCCTCCAAATCTTACCCAGAGTGGCCCCACCCACCAAATCAGACCCAGAGAGGCCACACCCACAAAATAGGAGCCTGAGGGATCCCGGCCAACAATTCAAGCCCTGAGGGGCCCCACCCTCAAAATCGGACCCTGAGGGGCCCAATCAACAAAATCGGACCCTGAGGGGCCCCAGCCACAAAATCGGACCCTGAGGGGCCCCACCCACAAAATCGGACCCTGAGAGGCCCCACCAGCAAAATCAGACCCTGAGGGGCCCCGGCCATAAAATCAGACCCTGAGGGGCCCCGGCCATAAAATCGGACCCTGAGGGGCCCCGGACACAAAATCATACCCTGAGGGGCCCCACCCACAAAATCAGACCATGAGGGGCCCCACCCACAAAATCGGACCCTGAGGGTCCCCACCCATAAAATCGGACCCTGAGGGGACCCACCCACAAAATCGGACCCTGAGGGGCAAACACCCACAAAATCCGACCCTGAGGGGCCACACCCACAAAATTGGACCCTGAGGAATCCCGGCAACTAATTCAAATCCTGAGGAGCCCAGGCCACCGAATCGGATCCTCAGGGGCCCCACCCACCAAATCAGACCCTGAGGCCAAAGTGGCCCCTGAGAGGCACCCACATTTAAAACGGATCCTGAGTTGAAAGTCTTGCAGGGGCAGCAGGCAAGTCTCTCTTAAAGGGGCAGACCGGGCACCATTTCAAACCACTATCTTTACTTCCTTCAGGAAATACACATCTAGTATTATTATTATTATTCAGTTGATTTTCCGCAATTAATGTGGCCCGAACCGCTTCACACACAGACTCCGTTGAGGTGTTTTTTGGAAGCCAGCGTCCACGAGAGGTGTGCTAAGTATTTTTCGTGTCAATCGGATTTGTAGTTTTTGCGCAATTTGCGTTTGAAAAAACATTTTCCTCAATGCATTTCAATGAGAAAATATTTCCACAGGGAAAACATGCCCTGAGGCGATTGAAATGGCAGTTGAGCTCATTGATATGCGCAGGCAGACCCAGTTACTATGCCAACATCTTCGAACTTCACATGACCCCCCCCCGAGGACAGAGTTTCTGCCAGATAATTTCTGCCCTTAAAGCAAAACCCACAGCACAAATGCAAATCTAGCTTCATCACATGACGCATGTCCCTGAGAGAGAATGTACGCCAAAGTGGATTTAGAAGCCCAGTGAGCCAAACTGGCTCTTAAAGGGCTGAGGCGCCAAAGTGATTCTTAAAGGGCCAGCGCACCAAAATGAGTCTTAAAGGGCCGGCGCGACAAATCGAAAGCTGAGTGACTCCAGGCTCCAAATCGGAGGCTGAGCCACCCCTGCCTCCAAATAGGAGGCTGATCGACCCTGGCCTCCAAATCGGACCCAGAGTGGTCCCACCCACCAAATCGGACCCAGAGTGGCCCCACCCACCAAATCGGACCCAGAGTGGCCCCGCCCAACAAATCGGACCCTGAATGACCCCGCCCACCAAATCAGACACAGAGTGGCCCCATCCACCAAATCGGACCATGAGGGGCCACGCTCACCAAATCGGACCGTGAGGGGCCCCGCCCACCAAATCGGACCCAGAGTGGCCCCGCCCACCAAATCAGACCCTGAGGGGCCCCGCTCACCAAATCGGACCCTGAGGGGCCCCGCTCACGAAATTGAACTTTGAGGGGCCCCGCTCACCAAATCGGACCCTTAGGGGCCACGCCCACCAAATCGGACCCTGAGGGTTCCCGCCCACCAAATCGGACTCTGAGAGATCCCGCCCACCAAATCGGACCCTGAGGGGCCCTGCTCACCAAATCGGACCCTGAGGGGCCCTGCTCACCAAATTGGACCCTGAGGGGCCCCACTCACCAAATTGGACCCTGAGGGGCCACGCCCACCAAATCGGACCCTGAGGGGCCCCGCCCACCAAATCAGATTCTGAAAGGCCCCAACCACCAAATCGGACCCTGAGGGGTCCAGCCCACCAAATCGGACCCTGAAGGGCCCTGCCCCCCAAATAGGACCCTGAGGGGCCCCGCCCACCAAATCGGACCCTGAGGGGCCCCACCAAGCAAATCGGACCCTGAGGGGCCCCGCCCACCAAATCGGACCCTGAGGGGGCCCGCCCACCAAATCGGACCCTGAGAGGCCCCGCCCACCAAATCGAACCCTGAGGGTCCCCGCTCACCAAATTGGACCCTGAGGGATTCCGACCACAAGATCGGACCCTGAGGGGCCCTGGCCACAAAATCGGACCCTGAGGGGCCCCACCCACAAAATCGAGCCCTGAGGGGCCCAACCCACAAAATGGGACCCTGAGGCCAAAGTGGCCCCTGAGAGGCACCCACAGTTAAAACGGATCCTGAGTTGAAAGTCTTGCAGGGGCAGCAGGCAAGTCTATCTTAAAGGGGTAGCCCGGGCACCATTTCAAACCACTATCTGTACTTCCTTCAGGAAATACACATCTAGTTATAGTGGTTTGAAAAAACCACTATATTGTAATCCGAACGCTGCTAACTTATTCTTCTTCTTATTATTATAGTGGTTTGAAAAAACCACTATATTGTAATCCGAACGCTGCTAACTTATTCTTCTTCTTATTATTATTAAGTTGATTTCCGCAATTAATGCGGCCCGAACCGCTACACGCACAGACTCCGTTGAGGTGTCGTTTCGAAGCCAGCATCCACGAGTGGTGTGCTAAGTATTTTTCGTGTCGATCGGATTTGTAGTTTTTGCGCAATTTGCGTTTGAAAAAACATTTTCCTCAATGCATTTCAATGGGAAAATGTTGCCATAGGGAAAAAATGGGACAGTCGTGAGGTGGCAGTTAAGCTCATTGATATGCGCAGGCTCACCCAGTTACTATGCCAATGCCTATGAACTTCACATGACCTCTCCAGGACAGAGCTTCTGGCAGATAATTTCAGCTCTTAAAGCAAAACCCACAGCACAAATGCAAATCTAGCTTCATCACATGACGCATGCCCCTGAGAGAGAATGTGCGCTAAAGTGGATTTAGAAGCCCAGTGAGCCAAACTGGCTCTTAAAGGGCCGACGCGCCAAAGTGATTCTTAAAGGGCCGGCGCGCCAAATCGAAAGCTGAGTGACCCTAGGCTACAAATTGGAAGCTGAGCCACCCCGGCCTCCAAATCGGAGGCTGAGCCACCCTGTCCTCCAAATCGGACCCAGCGTGGCCCCACTCAAAAAGTCAGACCCTGAGTGGCCCCGCCCACCAAAATGGACACAGAGTGGCACAGCCCACCAAATCGGACCCTGAGGGGCCCCGCCCACCAAAATGGACCATGAAGGGCCTCGCCCACTAAATCGGACCCAGAGTGGCCCCGCCCACCAAATCGGACCCTGAGGGGCCGCATCCATCAAATCAGACCCTGAGGGGCCCCACCCACCAAATCAGACCCTGAGGGGCCCCACCCACAAAATTGGACTCTGAATGGCCCCACCCAAAAAATCGGACCCTGAGGGGTTCCAGCCACAAAATCGGACCCTGAGGGGCCCCGGCCACCAAATCGGACCCTGAGGGGCCCCGGCCACCAAATCGGACCCTGAGGGGCCCCACCCACCAAATCGGACCCTGAGGGGCCCCACCCAAAAAATCGGGCCCTGAGGGGCCCCACCCACAAGATCGGACCATGAGGCCATAGTGGCCCCTGAGAGGCACCCACAGTTAAATCAGATCCTGAGTTGAAAGTCTTGCAGGGGCAGCAGGCAAGTCTCTCTTAAAGGGGCAGCCCGGGCACCATTTCAAACCACTATCTGTACTTCCTTCAGGAAATGCACATCTAGTTATTAAGTTGATTTCCACAATTAATGCGGCCCGAACCGCTACACGCACAGACTCCGTTGAGGTGTCGTTTCGAAGCCAGCATCCACGAGAGGTGTGATAAGTATTTTTCGTGTCGATCGGATTTGTAGTTTTTGCGCAATTTGCGTTTGAAAATTTTTTTTCCCGTCATTGGAATGCACTGTCTCCAATGCTTTTCAATGGGTAATGGCAAAACGTGCCCTGAGGCAATTGAATTGACAGTTGAGCTCATTTATATGCGCAGGCAGAACCAGTTACTATGCCAATGCCTACGAACTTCACTTGAACCCCAGCACAGAGCCTCTGCCACATAATATCAGCTCTTAAAGCGAAACTCACAGCACAAATGCAAATCTAGCTTCATCACATGACACATGCCCCTGAGAGAGAATGTGTGCGCCAAAGTGGATTTAAAAGAAGCCCAGTGAGCCAAACTAGCTCTTAAAGGGCCAACGCGCCAAAGTGATTGTTAAAGGGCCAGCGCACCCAAATGAGTCTTAAAGGGCCGACACACCAAATCGGAGACTGAGCCACCCCGGCCTCCAAATCGGAGGCTGAGCCACCCCGGCCTCCAAATCGGACGCTGAGCCACCCCGGCCTCCAAATCGGAGGCTGATCGACCCCGGCCTCCAAATCGGAGGCTCTTTGACCTCGGCCTCCAAATCGGAAGCTCAACGACCCCGGCCTCCAAATTGGAGGCTGAGCGACCCCAGCCTCCAAATCTTACCCAGAGTGGCCCCACCCACCAAATCAGACCCAGAGAGGCCACACCCACAAAATAGGAGCCTGAGGGATCCCGGCCAACAATTCAAGCCCTGAGGGGCCCCACCCTCAAAATCGGACCCTGAGGGGCCCAATCAACAAAATCGGACCCTGAGGGGCCCCAGCCACAAAATCGGACCCTGAGGGGCCCCACCCACAAAATCGGACCCTGAGAGGCCCCACCAGCAAAATCAGACCCTGAGGGGCCCCGGCCATAAAATCAGACCCTGAGGGGCCCCGGCCATAAAATCGGACCCTGAGGGGCCCCGGACACAAAATCATACCCTGAGGGGCCCCACCCACAAAATCAGACCATGAGGGGCCCCACCCACAAAATCGGACCCTGAGGGTCCCCACCCATAAAATCGGACCCTGAGGGGACCCACCCACAAAATCGGACCCTGAGGGGCAAACACCCACAAAATCCGACCCTGAGGGGCCACACCCACAAAATTGGACCCTGAGGAATCCCGGCAACTAATTCAAATCCTGAGGAGCCCAGGCCACCGAATCGGATCCTCAGGGGCCCCACCCACCAAATCAGACCCTGAGGCCAAAGTGGCCCCTGAGAGGCACCCACATTTAAAACGGATCCTGAGTTGAAAGTCTTGCAGGGGCAGCAGGCAAGTCTCTCTTAAAGGGGCAGACCGGGCACCATTTCAAACCACTATCTGTACTTCCTTCAGGAAATACACATCTAGTATTATTATTATTATTCAGTTGATTTTACGCAATTAATGTGGCCCGAACCGCTACACACACAGACTCCGTTGCGGTGTTTTTTGGAAGCCAGCGTCCACGAGAGGTGTGCTAAGTATTTTTCGTGTCAATCGGATTTGTAGTTTTTGCGCAATTTGCGTTTGAAAAAACATTTTCCTCAATGCATTTCAATGAGAAAATATTTCCACAGGGAAAACATGCCCTGAGGCGATTGAAATGGCAGTTGAGCTCATTGATATGCGCAGGCAGACCCAGTTACTATGCCAACATCTTCGAACTTCACATGACCCCCCCCCGAGGACAGAGTTTCTGCCAGATAATTTCTGCCCTTAAAGCAAAACCCACAGCACAAATGCAAATCTAGCTTCATCACATGACGCATGTCCCTGAGAGAGAATGTACGCCAAAGTGGATTTAGAAGCCCAGTGAGCCAAACTGGCTCTTAAAGGGCTGAGGCGCCAAAGTGATTCTTAAAGGGCCAGCGCACCAAAATGAGTCTTAAAGGGCCGGCGCGACAAATCGAAAGCTGAGTGACTCCAGGCTCCAAATCGGAGGCTGAGCCACCCCTGCCTCCAAATAGGAGGCTGATCGACCCTGGCCTACAAATCGGAGGCTGAGTCACCCTGGCCTCCAAATCGGACCCAGAGTGGTCCCACCCACCAAATCGGACCCAGAGTGGCCCCACCCACCAAATCGGACCCAGAGTGGCCCCGCCCAACAAATCGGACCCTGAATGACCCCGCCCACCAAATCAGACACAGAGTGGCCCCATCCACCAAATCGGACCATGAGGGGCCACGCTCACCAATTCGGACCGTGAGGGGCCCCGCCCACCAAATCGGACCCAGAGTGGCCCCGCCCACCAAATCAGACCCTGAGGGGCCCCGCTCACCAAATCGGACCCTGAGGGGCCCCGCTCACGAAATTGAACTCTGAGGGGCCCCGCTCACCAAATCGGACCCTTAGGGGCCACGCCCACCAAATCGGACCCTGAGGGTTCCCGCCCACCAAATCGGACTCTGAGAGATCCCGCCCACCAAATCGGACCCTGAGGGGCCCTGCTCACCAAATCGGACCCTGAGGGGCCCTGCTCACCAAATTGGACCCTGAGGGGCCCCACTCACCAAATTGGACCCTGAGGGGCCCCGCCCACCAAATCGGACCCTGAGGGGCCCCGCCCACCAAATCAGATTCTGAAAGGCCCCAACCACCAAATCGGACCCTGAGGGGTCCAGCCCACCAAATCGGACCCTGAAGGGCCCTGCCCCCCAAATAGGACCCTGAGGGGCCCCGCCCACCAAATCGGACCCTGAGGGGCCCCACCAAGCAAATCAGACCCTGAGGGGCCCCGCCCACCAAATCGGACCCTGAGGGGGCCCGCCCACCAAATCGGACCCTGAGAGGCCCCGCCCACCAAATCGAACCCTGAGCGTCCCCGCTCACCAAATTGGACCCTGAGGGGTTCCGACCACAAGATCGGACCCTGAGGGGCCCTGGCCACAAAATCGGACCCTGAGGGGCCCCACCCACAAAATCGAGCCCTGAGGGGCCCAACCCACAAAATGGGACCCTGAGGCCAAAGTGGCCCCTGAGAGGCACCCACAGTTAAAACGGATCCTGAGTTGAAAGTCTTGCAGGGGCAGCAGGCAAGTCTATCTTAAAGGGGTAGCCCGGGCACCATTTCAAACCACTATCTGTACTTCCTTCAGGAAATACACATCTAGTTATAGTGGTTTGAAAAAACCACTATATTGTAATCCGAACGCTGCTAACTTATTCTTCTTCTTATTATTATAGTGGTTTGAAAAAACCACTATATTGTAATCCGAACGCTGCTAACTTATTCTTCTTCTTATTATTATTAAGTTGATTTCCGCAATTAATGCGGCCCGAACCGCTACACGCACAGACTCCGTTGAGGTGTCGTTTCGAAGCCAGCATCCACGAGTGGTGTGCTAAGTATTTTTCGTGTCGATCGGATTTGTAGTTTTTGCGCAATTTGCGTTTGAAAAAACATTTTCCTCAATGCATTTCAATGGGAAAATGTTGCCATAGGGAAAAAATGGGACAGTCGTGAGGAGGCAGTTAAGCTCATTGATATGCGCAGGCTCACCCAGTTACTATGCCAATGCCTATGAACTTCACATGACCTCTCCAGGACAGAGCTTCTGGCAGATAATTTCAGCTCTTAAAGCAAAACCCACAGCACAAATGCAAATCTAGCTTCATCACATGACGCATGCCCCTGAGAGAGAATGTGCGCCAAAGTGGATTTAGAAGCCCAGTGAGCCAAACTGGCTCTTAAAGGGCCGACGCGCCAAAGTGATTCTTAAAGGGCCGGCGCGCCAAATCGAAAGCTGAGTGACCCTAGGCTACAAATTGGAAGCTGAGCCACCCCGGCCTCCAAATCGGAGGCTGAGCCACCCTGTCCTCCAAATCGGACCCAGCGTGGCCCCACTCAAAAAGTCAGACCCTGAGTGGCATCGCCCACCAAAATGGACACAGAGTGGCACAGCCCACCAAATCGGACCCTGAGGGGCCCCGCCCACCAAAATGGACCATGAAGGGCCTCGCCCACTAAATCGGACCCAGAGTGGCCCCGCCCACAAAATCGGACCCTGAGGGGCCGCATCCATCAAATCAGACCCTGAGGGGCCCCACCCACCAAATCAGACCCTGAGGGGCCCCACCCACAAAATTGGACTCTGAATGGCCCCACCCAAAAAATCGGACCCTGAGGGGTTCCAGCCACAAAATCGGACCCTGAGGGGCCCCGGCCACCAAATCGGACCCTGAGGGGCCCCGGCCACCAAATCGGACCCTGAGGGGCCCCACCCACCAAATCGGACCCTGAGGGGCCCCACCCAAAAAATCGGGCCCTGAGGGGCCCCACCCACAAGATCGGACCATGAGGTCATAGTGGCCCCTGAGAGGCACCCACAGTTAAATCGGATCCTGAGTTGAAAGTCTTGCAGGGGCAGCAGGCAAGTCTCCCTTAAAGGGGCAGCCCGGGCACCATTTCAAACCACTATCTGTACTTCCTTCAGGAAATGCACATCTAGTTATTAAGTTGATTTCCACAATTAATGCGGCCCGAACCGCTACACGCACAGACTCCGTTGAGGTGTCGTTTCGAAGCCAGCATCCACGAGAGGTGTGATAAGTATTTTTCGTGTCGATCGGATTTGTAGTTTTTGCGCAATTTGCGTTTGAAAATTTTTTTTCCCGTCATTGGAATGCACTGTCTCCAATGCTTTTCAATGGGTAATGGCAAAACGTGCCCTGAGGCAATTGAAATGACAGTTGAGCTCATTGATATGCGCAGGCAGAACCAGTTACTATGCCAACGCCTACGAACTTCACTTGAACCCCAGCACAGAGCCTCTGCCACATAATATCAGCTCTTAAAGCGAAACTCACAGCACAAATGCAAATCTAGCTTCATCACATGACACATGCCCCTGAGAGAGAATGTGTGCGCCAAAGTGGATTTAAAAGAAGCCCAGTGAGCCAAACTAGCTCTTAAAGGGCCAACGCGCCAAAGTGATTGTTAAAGGGCCAGCGCACCCAAATGAGTCTTAAAGGGCCGACACACCAAATCGGAGACTGAGCCACCCCGGCCTCCAAATCGGAGGCTGAGCCACCCCGGCCTCCAAATCGGACGCTGAGCCACCCCGGCCTCCAAATCGGAAGCTGATCGACCCTGGCCTCCAAATCGGAGGCTGATGGACCCCGGCCTCCAAATCGGAGGCTGATCGACCCCGGCCTCCAAATCGGAGGCTGATCGACCCCGGCCTCCAAATCGGGGGCTGAGCCACCCCGGCCTCCAAATCGGAGGCTCATAGACCCCGGCCTCCAAATCGGAAGCTCATCGACCCCTGCCTCCAAATCAGAGGCTCTTTGACCTCGGCCTCCAAATCGGAAGCTCAACGACCCCGGCGTCCAAATTGGAGGCTGAGCGACCCCAGCATCCAAATCTTACCCAGAGTGGCCCCGCCCACCAAATTGGACCCAGTGGGGCTCCGCCCACAAAATCAGACCCAGAGGGGCCCCTGCCACAAAATCGGACCCTGAGGGGCCGCGGCCACAAAATCAGACCCTGAGGGGCCCCTCCCACCAAATCGGACCCTGAGGGGCCCCGCCCACCAAATCGGACCCTGAGGGGCCCCGGCCACCAAATCAGACCCTGAGGGGCCGCGGCCACAAAATCGGACCCTGAGGGGCCCCAACCACAAAATCGGACCCTGAGGGGACCCAACCACAAAATCGGACCCTGAGGGGCCCCTGACACAAAATCGGACCCTGAGGGGCCCAACCCACAAAATCGGACCCTGAGGGGCCCAACCCACAAAATCGGACCCTGAGGGGCCCCTCCCACCAAATCGGACCCTGAGGGGCCCCGCCCACCAAATCGGACCCTGAGGGGCCCCACCCACAAAATCGGACCCTGAGGGGCCCCACCCACAAAATCGGACCCTGAGGGGTTCCGGCCACAAAAATCGGATCTTGAGTGGCCCCGGCCACAAAATTGGACCCTGAGGGGCCCCGGCCACAAAATCGGACCTTGAGGGGCCCCGGCCACCAAATCGGACCCTGAGGGGCCCCGGCCACCAAATCGGACCCTGAGGGGCCCCGGCCACCAAATCGGTCCCTGAGGTGCCCCGTCCACAAAATTGGACCCTGAGGGGCCCCACCCACAAAATCAGACCCTGAGGGGCCCCACCCACAAAATCAGGCCCTGAGGGGCCCCACCCACAAAATCAGACCCTGAGGCCAAAGTGGCCCCTGAGAGGCACCCACAGTTAAATCGTATCCTGAGTTGAAAGTCTTGCAGGGGCAGCAGGCAAGTCTCTCTTAAAGGGGCAGCCCGGGCACCATTTCAAACCACTATCTGTACTTCCTTCAGGAAATATACATCCAGTATTATTATTACTATTCAGTTGATTTCCGCAATTAATGCGGCCCGAACCGCTACATGCACAGACTCCGTTGAGGTGTCGTTTCGAAGCCAGCGTCCATGAGAGGTGTGCTAAGTATTTTTCGTGTCGATCGGATTTGAAGTTTTTGCGCAATTTGCGTTTGAAAATTTTTTTCCCCGTCATTGGAATGCACTGTCTCCAATGCTTTTCAATGGGAAGCTTAAAACATGTCCTGAGGCGATTGAAATGGCAGTTGAGCTCATTGATATGCGCAGGCCCACCCAGTTACTATGCCAACACCTACGAAAGTCACATGACGCCCCCAGGAGAGAACTTCTGACACATAATATCAGCTCTTAAAGCAAAACCCACAGCACAAATGCAAATCTAGCTTCATCACATGACGCATGCCCCTGATAGAGAATGTGCGCCAAAGTGGATTTAGAAGCACAGTGAGCCACCCTGGCTCTTAAAGGGCCGACGCGCCAAAGTGATTCTTAAAGAGCCGGCACACCAAAATGAGTCTTAAAGGGCAGGCGTGCCAAATCGAAAGCTGAGTGACCCAAGGCTCCAAATCGGAGGCTGATAGACCCTGGCCTACAAAAAAGAGGCTGAGCCACCCTGGCATCCAAATCGGACCCAGAGTGGCCCCGCCTACCAAATCGGACCCAGAGTGGCCCCGCCCACCAAATCAGACCCAGAGTGGCCCCGCCCACCAAATTGGACCCTGAGGGGCCCCACCCACAAAATCGGACCCTAAAGGGCCCCACCCACAAAATCGGACCCTGAGGGGACACACCCACAAAATCCGACCCTGAGGGGCCCCAGCCACAAAATCAGACCCTAAGGGGCCCTGCCCACCAAATTGGACCCTGAGGGACTCCACCCACCTAATCGGACCCTGAGAGGCCTCGTCCACCAAATCGGACCCTGAGGGTCCCCACCCACTAAATCAAACCCTAAGGGACCACGCCCACCAAATCGGACCCTGAAGGGCCCCCCACCAAATTGGACCCAGAGTGGCCCTGCCCACCAAATCAGACCCAGGGGGCCCCACCCACAAAATTGGACTCTAAGGGGCCCCGCCCACAAGATCGGACCGAGAGGCCCCGGCCACAAAATCTGACCCTGAGGGATCCTGTCCACCATTTCAAGCCCTGAGGAGCCCAGGCCACCGAATAGGCTCCTGAGGGGCCCCGCCCACCAAATCGGACACTGTGGGGCCCCGCCAACTAAATTGAACCCTGAGGGGTCCCAATCACAAAATCGGACCCTGAGGGGCCCCGGACACAGAATCGGACCCTGAGGGGCCCCGGCCACAAAATCGGACCCTGAGGAGCCCCGCCCACCAAATCGGACCCTGAGGTTCCCCGCTCACCAAATTGGACCCTGAGGGGCCCCGCCCACCAAATCGGACCCAGAGTAGCTCCGCCCAACAAAACGGACCCAGAGTGGCCCCACCCACCAAATCGGACCCTGAGGGGTTACACTCACAAAATCGGACCCTGAGGGGCCCCAACCACAAAATCGGACCCTGAGGAGCCCCGGCTACAAAATCGGGACTTGAGGGGCCCCACCTACAAAATTGGACCCTGAGGGGCCCTGGCCACAAAATCAGACCCTGAGGGTCCCACCCACAAAATCGGACCCTGATGGGCCCCGGCCACCAAATCGGACCCTGAGGGGCCCCGGCCACCAAATCGGACCCTGAGGGGCCCCGCCCACCAAATCGCATTCTGAAGGGCCCCAACCACAAAATCGGACCCGGAGGGGCCCCGGACACAAAGTCGCACCCTGAGGGGCCCCACCCACAAAATCAGACCCTGAGGAGCCCCACCCACCAAATCGGACCCTAAGGTGCCCCGCCCACCAAATCGGACCCTTAGGGGCCCCGCCCACCAAATCGGACCCTTAGGGGCCCCCACCAAATTGGACCCAAATCAGACCCAGGGGGCCCCACCCACAAAATCGGACCCTGAGGGGCTCCGGCCACCAAATCGGACCCTGAGGGGCTTCAACCACAAAATTGGACCCTAAGGGGCCCCACCCACCAAATCGGACCCTGAGGTGCCCCACCCACAAAATCAGACCTTGAGGGGCCCCGGCCACATAATCGGACCCTAAGGGGCCCCGCCCGCCAAATCGAATTCTGAAAGGCCCCAACCACAAATTCTTACCATGAGGGGCCCTGGACACAAAATCGGACCCTGTGGGGCTCCACCCACAAAATCGGACCCTGAGGGGCCCCAACCACAAAACCGGACCCTGAGGGGCTCCGCCCACCAAATCTGACCCTGAGGGGCCCCGCTGACCAAATCGGGGGCTGAGCCACCCCGGCCTCCAAATCGGAGGCTCAACGACCCCGACCTCCAAATCGGAGGCTCAACGACCCCGGCCTCCAAATCGGAGGCTCGACGTCCCCGGCCTCCAAATCGGAGGCTCGACGACCCCGGCCTCCAAATCGGAAGCTCATCGACCACGGCCTCCAGATCGGAAGCTCATCGACCCCGGCCTCCAAATCGGAAGCTCATCGACCCCGGCCTCCAAATCGGAAGCTCATCGACCCCGGCCTCCAAATCGGAGGCTGAGCGACCCCAGCCTCCAAATCTTACCCAGATTGACCCCACCCACCAAATTAAACCAAGAGAGGCCCTGCCCACCAAACCGGACCGAGGGGCCCCGCCCACCAAATTGGACCCCGTGGGGCCCCGCCCACTAAATCAGACCCAGAGTGGCCCCGCCCATCAAATCAAATCCTGAGAGGTCCCGCCCACCAAATTGGACCCAGAGTGGTCCCACCCACCAAATCGGACCCAGAGTGGTCCCGCCCACCAAATCGGACTCAGGGGGCCCCAACCACAAAATCGGACCCTGAAGGGCCCCAGCCACCAAATCGGACCCTGAGGGGCCCCGGCCACAAAATCGTACCCTGAGGGGCCCCGGCCACCACATCGGACCCTGAGGGGCCCCACCAACCAAATCGGACACTGAGGGGCTCCACCCAACAAATCGGACCCTGGGGGCCACACCCACCAAATCGGTCCCTGAGGGGCCCTGGCCACAAAATCAAACCCTGAGGGGCCCCAGCCAATTAATCGGACCCTGAGGGGCCCCACCCACAAAATCGGACCCTGAGGGACCCACACTACCAAATCAGACCATGAGGGGCCCCGGCCACAAAATCGGACCCTGAGGGGCCCCGCCCACCAAATCGGACCCTGAGGGGCCCCGCCCACCAAATCGGACCCTGAGGGGCCCCGCCCACCAAATCGGACCCTGAGGGGCCCCGCCCACCAATTCGGATTCTGAAGGGCCCCAACCACAAAATCGGACCCTGAGGGGCCCCGGACACAAAATCGGACCCTGAGGGGCTCCAACCACAAATTCGGACCCTGAGGAGCCCCACCCACCAAAAAGAACCCTGAGGGGCCCCGCCCACCAAATCGGACCCTGAGGGGCCCCGCCCACCAAATCGGACCCTGAGGGGCCACGCCCACCAAATCGGACCCTGAGGGGCCCCGCCCACCAAATCAAACCCTGAGGGATACCACCCACCAAATCGGACCCTGAGGGGCCCCGCCCACCAAATCAGACCATGAGGGTCCCCGCACACCAAATCGGACCCTGAGGGGCCCCCCACCAAATTGGACCCTAAGGGGCCCCGGCCACAAAATCGGACCCTGAGGGGCCCTGCCCACCAAATCGGATTCTGAAGGGCCCCAACCACAAAATCGGACCCGGAGGGGCCCCGGACACAAAATCAGACCCTGAGAGGCTCCAACCACAAATTCGGACCCTGAGGAGCCCCAACCACTAAATCGGACCCTGAGGGGCCCCGCCCACCAAATCGGACCTTGATGGGCCCTGCCCACCAAATTGGACCCTGAGGGATCCCGCCCACCAAATCGGACCCCGAGGGGCCTCGTCCACCAAATCAGACCCTGAGGGGCCCCGCCCACCAAATCGGACTCTGAGGGGCCCCGCCCACCAAATCGAACCCTGAGGGGCCCCGCTCACCAAATCGGACCCTGAGGGGCCCTGTCCACCAAATCTGACCCTGAAGGGCCCCGCCCACCAAATAGGACCCTGAGGGGCCCCACCCAGTAAATCAGACACTGAGGGGCCCCGCCCACCAAATCGGATCCTGAGGGGCACCGCTCACCAAATCGGACCCTGAGAGGCCCTGCTCACCAAATTGAACTCTAAGAGGCCCCGTTCACCAAATCGGACCCTGAGGGGCCCCGCCCACCAAATTGGACCCTGATGGGCCCCGCCCACCAAATCGGACCCTGAGGGGCCCCGCCCAACAAATCGGACTCAGAGATCCTGACCACCAAATCAGACCCTGAGGGGCCCCACTAACCAAATCGGACCCTGAGGGGCCCTGCTCACCAAATCGGACCCTGAGGGGCCCTGCTCCCCAAATTGAACTCTGAGGGGCCCCGCTCACCAAATCGGACCCTGAGGGGCCCCGCCCACCAAATCGGATTCTGAATGGCCCCAACCACAAAATCGGACCCTGAGGGGCCCCGGACACAAAATCGGACCCTGATGGGCCCCAACCACAAAATCGAACCCAGAGTGGCCCAGCCCACCAAATCGGACCCTGAGGAGCCCCACCTACAAAATCGGACCCTGAGGGGACCCACCCACCAAATCAGACCCTGTGGGGCCCTGCCCACCAAATCGGATCCTGAGGGGCACCGCTCACCAAAGCGGACCCTGAGGGGCCCTGCTCACCAAATTGAACTCTAAGAGGCCCCGTTCACCAAATCGGACCCTGAGGGTCCCCGCTCACCAAATCGGACCCTGAGGGGCTCCGCCCACCAAATCAGATTCTGAAAGACCCCAATGACAAAATCGGACCCTGAGAGGCCCGGACACAAAATCAGACCCTGAGGGGCCCCACCCACAAAATCGGACCCTGAGGGGCCCCAACTAAAAAATTGGACCCTGAGGGGACCCGCCCACCAAATTTGAATCTCAGGGGCCCCGCTGACCAAATCGTACCCTGAGGGGCCCAATTGACCAAATCGGACCCATAGGGGCCCTGCTCACCAAATCGGGCCCTGAGGGGCCCCACCCACCAAATCGGATTCTGAGTGGCCCCGCCCACCAAATCGGGCCCTGAGGGGCCCCGCCCACAAAATCAGACCCTGAGGGGCCCCAACCACAAATTCAGACCCTAAGGGGCCCCGCCCACCAAATCATACACTGAGGGGCCCCGCCCACCAAATCGGACAACTGAGGGGCCCCCCACTAAATTGGACCCAGAGTGGCCCCGCCCACCAAATCAGACCCGGGGGCCCCACCCACAAAATCAAACACTGAGGGGCCCCGGCCACCAAATCTGACCCTAAGGGGCTCCACCCACAAATTCGGACCCTGAGGGGCCCAATCACAAAATCTGACACTGAGGGGCCCCGCCCACCAAATCTGACCCTGAGGGGCCCCGCTGACCAAATTGGTCCCTGAGGGTCCCCACTGACAAAATCGGACCCTGAGGGGCCCCGCTCACCAAATTGGACTCTGAGGGGCCCCGCTCACCAAATCGGACCCTGAGGGGCCCCGCCCACCAAATAGGATTCCGAGTGGCCCCGCCCACCAAATCGGACCCTAAGGGGCCCCGCCCACCAAATCGGATTCTGAAGGGTCCCAACCACAAAATCGGACCCTGATTGGCCCCGGACACAAAATCGGTCCCTGAGGGGCCCAAGCCACAAATTCGGACCCTGAGGAGCCCCACCCACCAAATCGGATCCTAAGGGGCCCCGCCCACCAAATCGGACCCTGAGGGGACCCGCCCACCAAGTCGGACCCTGAAGGGCCCCCACCAAATTTGACCCAGAGTGGCCCCGTCCACCAAATCAGACCTAGGGGGCCCCACCCACAAAATCAGACCCTGAGGGGCCTTGGCCACCAAATCGGACCCTGAGGGGCCCCGACCACAAAATTGGACCCTGAGGGGCCCCGGCCACAAAATCGGACCCTGAGGGGCCCCACCCACCAAATCGGACCCTGAGGGGCTCCGCCCACCAAATCAGATTCTGAAAGACCCCAACGACAAAATCGGACCCTGAGGGGCCCAGACACAAAATCAGACCCTGAGGGGCCCCACCCACAAAATCGGACCCTGAGGGGCCCCAACTAAAAAATTGGACCCTGAGGGGACCCACCCACCAAATTTGAATCTCAGGGGCCCCGCTGACCAAATCGTACCCTGAGGGGCCCAATTGACCAAATCGGACCCATAGGGGCCCTGCTCACCAAATCGGGCCCTGAGGGGCCCCACCCACCAAATCGGATTCTGAGTGGCCCCGCCCACCAAATCGGACAACTGAGGGGCCCCCCACTAAATTGGACCCAGAGTGTCCCCGCCCACCAAATCAGACCCGGGGGCCCCACCCACAAAATCAAACACTGAGGGGCCCCGGCCACCAAATCGGACCCTAAGGGGCTCCACCACAAATTCGGACCCTGAGGGGCCCAATCACAAAATCTGACACTGAGGGGCCCCGCCCACCAAATCTGACCCTGAGGGGCCCCGCTGACCAAATTGGTCCCTGAGGGGCCCCACTGACAAAATCGGACCCTGAGGGGCCCCGCTCACCAAATTGGACTCTGAGGGGCCCCGCTCACCAAATCGGACCCTGAGGGGCCCCGCCCACCAAATAGGATTCCGAGTGGCCCCGCCCACCAAATCGGACCCTAAGGGGCCCCGCCCACCAAATCGGACCCTGAGTGGCCCCACCCACCAAATCGGACCCTGAGGGGCCTCACCCACCAAATCGGATTCTGAAGGGTCCCAACCACAAAATCGGACCCTGATTGGCCCCGGACACAAAATCGGTCCCTGAGGGGCCCAAGCCACAAATTCGGACCCTGAGGAGCCCCACCCACCAAATCGGATCCTAAGGGGCCCCGCCCACCAAATCCGACCCTGAGGGGCCCCGCCCACCAATCGGACCCTGAGGGGGCCCGCCCACCAAATCGGACCCTGAGAGGCCCCGCCCACCAAATCGAACCCTGAGCGTCCCCGCTCACCAAATTGGACCCTGAGGGGTTCCGACCACAAGATCGGACCCTGAGGGGCCCTGGCCACAAAATCGGACCCTGAGGGGCCCCACCCACAAAATCGAGCCCTGAGGGGCCCAACCCACAAAATGGGACCCTGAGGCCAAAGTGGCCCCTGAGAGGCACCCACAGTTAAAACGGATCCTGAGTTGAAAGTCTTGCAGGGGCAGCAGGCAAGTCTCTCTTAAAGGGGCAGCCCGGGCACCATTTCAAATCACTATCTGTACTTCCTTCAGGAAATACACATCTAGTTATAGTGGTTTGAAAAAACCACTATATTGTAATCCGAACGCTGCTAACTTATTCTTCTTATTATTATTATAGTGGTTTGAAAAAACCACTATATTGTAATCCGAACGCTGCTAACTTATTCTTCTTCTTCTTATTAAGTTGATTTCCGCAATTAATGCGGCCCGAACCGCTACACGCACAGACTCCGTTGAGGTGTCGTTTCGAAGCCAGCATCCACGAGTGGTGTGCTAAGTATTTTTCGTGTCGATCGGATTTGTAGTTTTTGCGCAATTTGCGTTTGAAAAAACATTTTCCTCAATGCATTTCAATGGGAAAATGTTGCCATAGGGAAAAAATGGGACAGTCGTGAGGAGGCAGTTAAGCTCATTGATATGCGCAGGCTCACCCAGTTACTATGCCAATGCCTATGAACTTCACATGACCTCTCCAGGACAGAGCTTCTGGCAGATAATTTCAGCTCTTAAAGCAAAACCCACAGCACAAATGCAAATCTAGCTTCATCACATGACGCATGCCCCTGAGAGAGAATGTGCGCCAAAGTGGATTTAGAAGCCCAGTGAGCCAAACTGGCTCTTAAAGGGCCGACGCGCCAAAGTGATTCTTAAAGGGCCGGCGCGCCAAATCGAAAGCTGAGTGACCCTAGGCTACAAATTGGAAGCTGAGCCACCCCGGCCTCCAAATCGGAGGCTGAGCCACCCTGTCCTCCAAATCGGACCCAGCGTGGCCCCACTCAAAAAGTCAGACCCTGAGTGGCATCGCCCACCAAAATGGACACAGAGTGGCACAGCCCACCAAATCGGACCCTGAGGGGCCCCGCCCACCAAAATGGACCATGAAGGGCCTCGCCCACTAAATCGGACCCAGAGTGGCCCCGCCCACCAAATCGGACCCTGAGGGGCCGCATCCATCAAATCAGACCCTGAGGGGCCCCACCCACCAAATCAGACCCTGAGGGGCCCCACCCACAAAATTGGACTCTGAATGGCCCCACCCAAAAAATCGGACCCTGAGGGGTTCCAGCCACAAAATCGGACCCTGAGGGGCCCCGGCCACCAAATCGGACCCTGAGGGGCCCCACCCACCAAATCGGACCCTGAGGGGCCCCACCCAAAAAATCGGGCCCTGAGGGGCCCCACCCACAAGATCGGACCATCCACGAGAGGTGTGATAAGTATTTTTCGTGTCGATCGGATTTGTAGTTTTTGCGCAGTTTGCGTTTGAAAATTTTTTTTCCCGTCATTGGAATGCACTGTCTCCAATGCTTTTCAATGGGTAATGGCAAAACGTGCCCTGAGGCAATTGAAATGACAGTTGAGCTCATTGATATGCGCAGGCAGAACCAGTTACTATGCCAACGCCTACGAACTTCACTTGAACCCCAGCACAGAGCCTCTGCCACATAATATCAGCTCTTAAAGCGAAACTCACAGCACAAATGCAAATCTAGCTTCATCACATGACACATGCCCCTGAGAGAGAATGTGTGCGCCAAAGTGGATTTAAAAGAAGCCCAGTGAGCCAAACTAGCTCTTAAAGGGCCAACGCGCCAAAGTGATTGTTAAAGGGCCAGCGCACCCAAATGAGTCTTAAAGGGCCGACACACCAAATCGGAGACTGAGCCACCCCGGCCTCCAAATCGGAGGCTGAGCCACCCCGGCCTCCAAATCGGACGCTGAGCCACCCCGGCCTCCAAATCGGAAGCTGATCGACCCTGGCCTCCAAATCGGAGGCTGATGGACCCCGGCCTCCAAATCGGAGGCTGATCGACCCCGGCCTCCAAATCGGAGGCTGATCGACCCCGGCCTCCAAATCGGGGGCTGAGCCACCCCGGCCTCCAAATCGGAGGCTCATAGACCCCGGCCTCCAAATCGGAAGCTCATCGACCCTGGCCTCCAAATCAGAGGCTCTTTGACCTCGGCCTCCAAATCGGAAGCTCAACGACCCCGGCCTCCAAATTGGAGGCTGAGCGACCCCAGCATCCAAATCTTACCCAGAGTGGCCCCGCCCACCAAATTGGACCCAGTGGGGCTCCGCCCACAAAATCAGACCCAGAGGGGCCCCTGCCACAAAATCGGACCCTGAGGGGCCGCGGCCACAAAATCAGACCCTGAGGGGCCCCTCCCACCAAATCGGACCCTGAGGGGCCCCGCCCACCAAATCGGACCCTGAGGGGCCCCGGCCACCAAATCAGACCCTGAGGGGCCGCGGCCACAAAATCGGACCCTGAGGGGCCCCAACCACAAAATCGGACCCTGAGGGGACCCAACCACAAAATCGGACCCTGAGGGGCCCCTGACACAAAATCGGACCCTGAGGGGCCCAACCCACAAAATCGGACCCTGAGGGGCCCAACCCACAAAATCGGACCCTGAGGGGCCCCTCCCACCAAATCGGACCCTGAGGGGCCCCGCCCACCAAATCGGACCCTGAGGGGCCCCACCCACAAAATCGGACCCTGAGGGGCCCCACCCACAAAATCGGACCCTGAGGGGTTCCGGCCACAAAAATCGGATCCTGAGTGGCCCCGGCCACAAAATTGGACCCTGAGGGGCCCCGGCCACAAAATCGGACCTTGAGGGGCCCCGGCCACCAAATCGGACCCTGAGTGGCCCCGGCCACCAAATCGGACCCTGAGGGGCCCCGGCCACCAAATCGGACCCTGAGGTGCCCCGGCCACAAAATTGAACCCTGAGGGGCCCCACCCACAAAATCAGACCCTGAGGGGCCCCACCCACAAAATCAGGCCCTGAGGGGCCCCACCCACAAAATCAGACCCTGAGGCCAAAGTGGCCCCTGAGAGGCACCCACAGTTAAATCGTATCCTGAGTTGAAAGTCTTGCAGGGGCAGCAGGCAAGTCTCTCTTAAAGGGGCATCCCGGGCACCATTTCAAACCACTATCTGTACTTCCTTCAGGAAATACACATCTAGTATTATTATTACTATTCAGTTGATTTCCGCAATTAATGCGGCCCGAACCGCTACATGCACAGACTCCGTTGAGGTGTCGTTTCGAAGCCAGCGTCCATGAGACGTGTGCTAAGTATTTTTCGTGTCGATCGGATTTGAAGTTTTTGCGCAATTTGCGTTTGAAAATTTTTTTCCCCGTCATTGGAATGCACTGTCTCCAATGCTTTTCAATGGGAAGCTTAAAACATGTCCTGAGGCGATTGAAATGGCAGTTGAGCTCATTGATATGCGCAGGCCCACCCAGTTACTATGCCAACACCTACGAAAGTCACATGACGCCCCCAGGAGAGAACTTCTGACACATAATATCAGCTCTTAAAGCAAAACCCACAGCACAAATGCAAATCTAGCTTCATCACATGACGCATGCCCCTGATAGAGAATGTGCGCCAAAGTGGATTTAGAAGCACAGTGAGCCACCCTGGCTCTTAAAGGGCCGACGCGCCAAAGTGATTCTTAAAGAGCCGGCACACCAAAATGAGTCTTAAAGGGCAGGCGTGCCAAATCGAAAGCTGAGTGACCCAAGGCTCCAAATCGGAGGCTGATAGACCCTGGCCTACAAAAAAGAGGCTGAGCCACCCTGGCATCCAAATCGGACCCAGAGTGGCCCCGCCTACCAAATCGGACCCAGAGTGGCCCCGCCCACCAAATCAGACCCAGAGTGGCCCCGCCCACCAAATTGGACCCTGAGGGGCCCCACCCACAAAATCGGACCCTAAAGGGCCCCACCCACAAAATCGGACCCTGAGGGGACACACCCACAAAATCCGACCCTGAGGGGCCCCAGCCACAAAATCAGACCCTAAGGGGCCCTGCCCACCAAATTGGACCCTGAGGGACTCCACCCACCTAATCGGACCCTGAGAGGCCTCGTCCACCAAATCGGACCCTGAGGGTCCCCACCCACCAAATCAAACCCTAAGGGACCACGCCCACCAAATCGGACCCTGAAGGGCCCCCCACCAAATTGGACCCAGAGTGGCCCTGCCCACCAAATCAGACCCAGGGGGCCCCACCCACAAAATTGGACTCTAAGGGGCCCCGCCCACAAGATCGGACCGAGAGGCCCCGGCCACAAAATCTGACCCTGAGGGATCCTGTCCACCATTTCAAGCCCTGAGGAGCCCAGGCCACCGAATAGGCTCCTGAGGGGCCCCGCCCACCAAATCGGACACTGTGGGGCCCCGCCAACTAAATTGAACCCTGAGGGGTCCCAATCACAAAATCAGACCCTGAGGGGCCCCGGACACAGAATCGGACCCTGAGGGGCCCCGGCCACAAAATCGGACCCTGAGGAGCCCCGCCCACCAAATCGGACCCTGAGGTTCCCCGCTCACCAAATTGGACCCTGAGGGGCCCCGCCCACCAAATCGGACCCAGAGTAGCTCCGCCCAACAAAACGGACCCAGAGTGGCCCCACCCACCAAATCGGACCCTGAGGGGTTACACTCACAAAATCGGACCCTGAGGGGCCCCAACCACAAAATCGGACCCTGAGGAGCCCCGGCTACAAAATCGGGACTTGAGGGGCCCCACCTACAAAATTGGACCCTGAGGGGCCCTGGCCACAAAATCAGACCCTGAGGGGTCCCACCCACAAAATCGGACCCTGATGGGCCCCGGCCACCAAATCGGACCCTGAGGGGCCCCGGCCACCAAATCGGACCCTGAGGGGCCCCGCCCACCAAATCGCATTCTGAAGGGCCCCAACCACAAAATCGGACCCGGAGGGGCCCCGGACACAAAGTCGCACCCTGAGGGGCCCCACCCACAAAATCAGACCCTGAGGAGCCCCACCCACCAAATCGGACCCTAAGGTGCCCCGCCCACCAAATCGGACCCTTAGGGGCCCCGCCCACCAAATCGGACCCTTAGGGGCCCCCACCAAATTGGACCCAAATCAGACCCAGGGGGCCCCACCCACAAAATCGGACCCTGAGGGGCTCCGGCCACCAAATCGGACCCTGAGGGGCTTCAACCACAAAATTGGACCCTAAGGGGCCCCACCCACCAAATCGGACCCTGAGGTGCCCCACCCACAAAATCAGACCTTGAGGGGCCCCGGCCACATAATCGGACCCTAAGGGGCCCCGCCCGCCAAATCGAATTCTGAAAGGCCCCAACCACAAATTCTTACCATGAGGGGCCCTGGACACAAAATCGGACCCTGTGGGGCTCCACCCACAAAATCGGACCCTGAGGGGCCCCAACCACAAAACCGGACCCTGAGGGGCTCCGCCCACCAAATCTGACCCTGAGGGGCCCCGCTGACCAAATCGGGGGCTGAGCCACCCCGGCCTCCAAATCGGAGGCTCAACGACCCCGACCTCCAAATCGGAGGCTCAACGACCCCGGCCTCCAAATCGGAGGCTCGACGTCCCCGGCCTCCAAATCGGAGGCTCGACGACCCCGGCCTCCAAATCGGAAGCTCATCGACCACGGCCTCCAGATCGGAAGCTCATCGACCCCGGCCTCCAAATCGGAAGCTCATCGACCCCGGCCTCCAAATCGGAAGCTCATCGACCCCGGCCTCCAAATCGGAGGCTGAGCGACCCCAGCCTCCAAATCTTACCCAGATTGACCCCACCCACCAAATTAAACCCAGAGAGGCCCTGCCCACCAAACCGGACCGAGGGGCCCCGCCCACCAAATTGGACCCCGTGGGGCCCCGCCCACTAAATCAGACCCAGAGTGGCCCCGCCCATCAAATCAAATCCTGAGAGGTCCCGCCCACCAAATTGGACCCAGAGTGGTCCCACCCACCAAATCGGACCCAGAGTGGTCCCGCCCACCAAATCGGACCCAGGGGGCCCCAACCACAAAATCGGACCCTGAAGGGCCCCAGCCACCAAATCGGACCCTGAGGGGCCCCGGCCACAAAATCGTACCCTGAGGGGCCCCGGCCACCACATCGGACCCTGAGGGGCCCCACCAACCAAATCGGACACTGAGGGGCTCCACCCAACAAATCGGACCCTGGGGCCACACCCACCAAATCGGTCCCTGAGGGGCCCTGGCCACAAAATCAAACCCTGAGGGGCCCCAGCCAATTAATCGGACCCTGAGGGGCCCCACCCACAAAATCGGACCCTGAGGGACCCACACTACCAAATCAGACCATGAGGGGCCCCGGCCACAAAATCGGACCCTGAGGGGCCCCGCCCAACAAATCGGACCCTGAGGGGCCCCGCCCACCAAATCGGACCCTGGGGGCCACACCCACCAAATCGGTCCCTGAGGGGCCCTGGCCACAAAATCAAACCCTGAGGGGCCCCAGCCAATTAATCGGACCCTGAGGGGCCCCACCCACAAAATCGGACCCTGAGGGACCCACACTACCAAATCAGACCATGAGGGGCCCCGGCCACAAAATCGGACCCTGAGGGGCCCCGCCCAACAAATCGGACCCTGAGGGGCCCCGCCCACCAAATCGGACCCTGAGGGGCCCCGCCCACCAAATCGGACCCTGAGGGGCCCCGCCCACCAATTCGGATTCTGAAGGGCCCCAACCACAAAATCGGACCCTGAGGGGCCCCGGACACAAAATCGGACCCTGAGGGGCTCCAACCACAAATTCGGACCCTGAGGAGCCCCACCCACCAAAAAGAACCCTGAGGGGCCCCGCCCACCAAATCAGACCCTGAGGGGCCCCGCCCACCAAATCGGACCCTGAGGGGCCCCGCCCACCAAATCGGACCCTGAGGGGCCCCGCCCACCAAATCAAACCCTGAGGGATACCACCCACCAAATCGGACCCTGAGGGGCCCCGCCCACCAAATCAGACCATGAGGGTCCCCGCACACCAAATCGGACCCTGAGGGGCCCCCCACCAAATTGGACCCTAAGGGGCCCCGGCCACAAAATCGGACCCTGAGGGGCCCTGCCCACCAAATCGGATTCTGAAGGGCCCCAACCACAAAATCGGACCCGGAGGGGCCCCGGACACAAAATCAGACCCTGAGAGGCTCCAACCACAAATTCGGACCCTGAGGAGCCCCAACCACTAAATCGGACCCTGAGGGGCCCCGCCCACCAAATCGGACCTTGATGGGCCCTGCCCACCAAATTGGACCCTGAGGGATCCCGCCCACCAAATCGGACCCCGAGGGGCCTCGTCCACCAAATCAGACCCTGAGGGGCCCCGCCCACCAAATCGGACTCTGAGGGGCCCCGCCCACCAAATCGAACCCTGAGGGGCCTCGCTCACCAAATCGGACCCTGAGGGGCCCTGTCCACCAAATCTGACCCTGAAGGGCCCCGCCCACCAAATAGGACCCTGAGGGGCCCCACCCAGTAAATCAGACACTGAGGGGCCCCGCCCACCAAATCGGATCCTGAGGGGCACCGCTCACCAAATCGGACCCTGAGAGGCCCTGCTCACCAAATTGAACTCTAAGAGGCCCCGTTCACCAAATCGGACCCTGAGGGGCCCCGCCCACCAAATTGGACCCTGATGGGCCCCGCCCACCAAATCGGACCCTGAGGGGCCCCGCCCAACAAATCGGACTCAGAGATCCTGACCACCAAATCAGACCCTGAGGGGCCCCACTAACCAAATCGGACCCTGAGGGGCCCTGCTCACAAAATCGGACCCTGAGGGGCCCTGCTCCCCAAATTGAACTCTGAGGGGCCCCGCTCACCAAATCGGACCCTGAGGGGCCCCGCCCACCAAATCGGATTCTGAATGGCCCCAACCACAAAATCGGACCCTGAGGGGCCCCGGACACAAAATCGGACCCTGATGGGCCCCAACCACAAAATCGAACCCAGAGTGGCCCAGCCCACCAAATCGGACCCTGAGGAGCCCCACCTACAAAATCGGACCCTGAGGGGACCCACCCACCAAATCAGACCCTGTGGGGCCCTGCCCACCAAATCGGATCCTGAGGGGCACCGCTCACCAAAGCGGACCCTGAGGGGCCCTGCTCACCAAATTGAACTCTAAGAGGCCCCGTTCACCAAATCGGACCCTGAGGGTCCCCGCTCACCAAATCGGACCCTGAGGGGCTCCGCCCACCAAATCAGATTCTGAAAGACCCCAATGACAAAATCGGACCCTGAGGGGCCCGGACACAAAATCAGACCCTGAGGGGCCCCACCCACAAAATCGGACCCTGAGGGGCCCCAACTAAAAAATTGGACCCTGAGGGGACCCGCCCACCAAATTTGAATCTCAGGGGCCCCGCTGACCAAATCGTACCCTGAGGGGCCCAATTGACCAAATCGGACCCATAGGGGCCCTGCTCACCAAATCGGGCCCTGAGGGGCCCCACCCACCAAATCGGATTCTGAGTGGCCCCGCCCACCAAATCGGGCCCTGAGGGGCCCCGCCCACAAAATCAGACCCTGAGGGGCCCCAACCACAAATTCAGACCCTAAGGGGCCCCGCCCACCAAATCATACACTGAGGGGCCCCGCCCACCAAATCGGACAACTGAGGGGCCCCCCACTAAATTGGACCCAGAGTGGCCCCGCCCACCAAATCAGACCCGGGGGCCCCACCCACAAAATCAAACACTGAGGGGCCCCGGCCACCAAATCTGACCCTAAGGGGCTCCACCCACAAATTCGGACCCTGAGGGGCCCAATCACAAAATCTGACACTGAGGGGCCCCGCCCACCAAATCTGACCCTGAGGGGCCCCGCTGACCAAATTGGTCCCTGAGGGTCCCCACTGACAAAATCGGACCCTGAGGGGCCCCGCTCACCAAATTGGACTCTGAGGGGCCCCGCTCACCAAATCGGACCCTGAGGGGCCCCGCCCACCAAATAGGATTCCGAGTGGCCCCGCCCACCAAATCGGACCCTAAGGGGCCCCGCCCACCAAATCGGATTCTGAAGGGTCCCAACCACAAAATCGGACCCTGATTGGCCCCGGACACAAAATCGGTCCCTGAGGGGCCCAAGCCACAAATTCGGACCCTGAGGAGCCCCACCCACCAAATCGGATCCTAAGGGGCCCCGCCCACCAAATCGGACCCTGAGGGGACCCGCCCACCAAGTCGGACCCTGAAGGGCCCCCACCAAATTTGACCCAGAGTGGCCCCGTCCACCAAATCAGACCTAGGGGGCCCCACCCACAAAATCAGACCCTGAGGGGCCTTGGCCACCAAATCGGACCCTGAGGGGCCCCGACCACAAAATTGGACCCTGAGGGGCCCCGGCCACAAAATCGGACTCTGAGGGGCCCCACCCACCAAATCGGACCCTGAGGGGCTCCGCCCACCAAATCAGATTCTGAAAGACCCCAACGACAAAATCGGACCCTGAGGGGCCCAGACACAAAATCAGACCCTGAGGGGCCCCACCCACAAAATCGGACCCTGAGGGGCCCCAACTAAAAAATTGGACCCTGAGGGGACCCGCCCACCAAATTTGAATCTCAGGGGCCCCGCTGACCAAATCGTACCCTGAGGGGCCCAATTGACCAAATCGGACCCATAGGGGCCCTGCTCACCAAATCGGGCCCTGAGGGGCCCCACCCACCAAATCGGATTCTGAGTGGCCCCACCCACCAAATCGGACAACTGAGGGGCCCCCCACTAAATTGGACCCAGAGTGTCCCCGCCCACCAAATCAGACCCGGGGGCCCCACCCACAAAATCAAACACTGAGGGGCCCCGGCCACCAAATCGGACCCTAAGGGGCTCCACCACAAATTCGGACCCTGAGGGGCCCAATCACAAAATCTGACACTGAGGGGCCCCGCCCACCAAATCTGACCCTGAGGGGCCCCGCTGACCAAATTGGTCCCTGAGGGGCCCCACTGACAAAATCGGACCCTGAGGGGCCCCGCTCACCAAATTGGACTCTGAGGGGCCCCGCTCACCAAATCGGACCCTGAGGGGCCCCGCCCACCAAATAGGATTCCGAGTGGCCCCGCCCACCAAATCGGACCCTAAGGGGCCCCGCCCACCAAATCGGACCCTGAGTGGCCCCACCCACCAAATCGGACCCTGAGGGGCCTCACCCACCAAATCGGATTCTGAAGGGTCCCAACCACAAAATCGGACCCTGATTGGCCCCGGACACAAAATCGGTCCCTGAGGGGCCCAAGCCACAAATTCGGACCCTGAGGAGCCCCACCCACCAAATCGGATCCTAAGGGGCCCCGCCCACCAAATCCGACCCTGAGGGGACCCGCCCACCAAGTCGGACCCTGAGGGGCCCCCACCAAATTTGACCCAGAGTGGCCCCGTCCACCAAATCAGACCCAGGGGGCCCCACCCACAAAATCAGACCCTGAGGGGCCTTGGCCACCAAATCGGACCCTGAGGGGCCCCGACCACAAAATTGGACCCTGAGGGGCCCCGGCCACAAAATCGGACCCTGAGGGGCCCCACCCACCAAATCGGACCCTGAGGGGCCCCACCCACAAAATCGGACCCTGAGGGGCCCCGGCCACAAAATCGGACCCTGAGGGGCCACACCCACAAAATCGGACCCTGAGGGGTTCCGG